>NW_008794601.1:1834117-1915106 GCF_000699145.1 Aptenodytes forsteri | reverse complement strand
AAGATAAAAAAAATAAAAACACTTATTGACAATTTACACTCACGAAACAGCTAAAAAAAAAACAGGGAGCAGGCAAGAAGACATCCATACATGGATGTGCAAGTAGAAGTTGCAGCTGTATATATCACAAGAGGGTGGACATACCCAGTGAACAGTGCAGTGAAACCCAGTCACAGAGACAGGAATTTCATCTTGCACAATGCAGAAGACTTCTGGATTTCACTGTCTTCACTAGAAGCAGAAAGCTCTCATACCTGCAGCATTAACTTCTACTAAAGCAGCTGATATAATTCTTACACTAACATAACCAGCTACCTCCCACCTTTGTATTTTCCACCTTAGATTGCTTTTTCTGGTCCTAAACTTCAGTTGCATAAAAAATTTAGGGCTCATCTTTGCAGATGTATCATCCTTTCTGTTGGCTAATAATATAAAAACTACAAAGCGTGAGACCGCAGATCCATTAGTCCAAAACTGGTCACAGAACAAAGTAAATTATGCAAGACCTCAGGCAAGCCCCTCCACACTCTGGACAGGACAAGTGCTATATCTCAAGGACACAGTTTAAGACCACTGCTGACTCTCCAGGAGGTTTTACAATGATCTCGGGGAGAGGGAAAGATTGAAAACTGGTGTTATGAGAATGAAGGTGACTTACCCAAGTGCTAGAGTTGGGAATGAACACAAGATTCCCTTATACCTGAAGTCACTGCTCTAGTCATTGAGTTACACTGCCTCCGATTCATTTATTCATACACCCAAATTAGCAGAACACCATTGGATCCAAGGACTGACATTTCTTAACAATAAGTGCATCTTATAAATAGGTATTCTAAAAGATGTGCATATGACAGACTCCCTCCACCAATCTTACCACAAAGGAAAATAAGGTTTAAGATCTTCTACCCAGGAGTCTTTCCATGTATTGTTTCTTCATTTTGGCGGCTCTCATCCAAGAGAGCATTACATCACCTGGCTGGATCCTTTAGCCATCAGTATGGGAGCAAGCATCCCATAGATCTGAAAGTCTGCAACACCTCTTAACGGTGCCTCTGAATATGCAGTCTGTTCCCTCAGACTAAAATTAATAGCCTTATTGGCAGGATGACTCAGGGAGCTGTAGTTAGGCTTGTCTCATCTCCCTGCATTTGCAATGAGATTTCCCTGATTTATTTTATCTGCAGTAATTAAGGCAGCCTTCTCCCTCACTACCACTACACTGTGAAGATTTAAAAATAACACAAGAAACAGCAGTAGGCCAGACGAACGGATCAGCAAGAAAATTGCTCGGGGCAGTTAAAATTTCACCTTAATATACACAGAGCAATTTCTGCTGCTTAGGAGCCCTCCTTGCCTGTAAGACAGCACAGAGCTCGCTGTGCTGGGGCAAGGAAGCTGGCTAGAGCCCACCCTGCAAGTGGAACTAGCCCCAAGCAGCACTGCTTTTATTTTGGGGTAGCAGTTCTCAGCGTCCTGTTAAACAAGGCTGCTGTGCCAGGCAATCCCAAAGTCTGAGCCCTTTATTGCAATAGCAACAAAAAAACCTCAAGGTGTTGTCTACAAGGAGATACTCATAGGTTGTAATTTCTGCAGTATTACAAGAGTTTTGTCATTGTAGGGGAAGAGTCACTCCCTCCCTCTGAGGCAGCTTGATGCTGGGAAACCAGAGTTGCTGCTGCAGCAGTCACTGATTTGCTCTGTGCTTTGGGGAAACTCCTTTTCTCATCTTTGCAGCCCTGTTTGGAATACGAAATGCAGCACGAGCATGACCGAGCTGCCTGCCTCCCCCGCAGACACACCCATTCAGAATAAGGCTGCTTAGGTGCAGCTCCCACTGCACAGGACCTGGTGGGAACCTTGTTAGTAAGAACCTGCTTCAGCTTAGACCAGCCCTGGGACAAAAGTTTGCACAGCTCCCCTCCACAGACTTCTCAGAAGCAACGAGGGAAGGTAATACAGTGCAAGATCCCCAACCAAAGAGTACCGCAGTTGTGCTAAATTTTACACTGTGCTTAATGCCAGCAGTAATTTTAACCCTTTGCATGCTTTCTGGGCCACAGAGCCATATGCAATCCAGTGATGAGCTCGTAGCCTCAAGGCTATACATTACAGATGTTCCTACTGCACCAAAGCCTAGGCAAAGCTCTGCAGGGCTGGATCCCACCAGGAAGAACAGGCATGTTTCTACCTGTTTTGCCTTGAAGATGGGCTCGGGATTTGTTTCTCTCATAGCCTTTTTCCCCCCATTAGTTCCTGCTTTCTGCTACTTTCTTCACTCTAAAAACTATTTCAGTGTTAACAATGCAGCTAATCATGGGAAAGAACCACACCGCAATCTCTTGTGCTAATGAAGGACTTCGTAGTTTTCTGGAACTCTGCTGTGAATGCTGCAGTATCCACTCCCTGTCTAGTATAAAAAAAACATCTTCCTGGATAAGTACTGACTGAAACACACACTTGCTTATTGCTGCTAGTCAAGGTCAGGCAGACTGTAATAAAAATATAATCACCAGGAACTAAACAATAAGCACAAAATGGAACACCGTAGACTCACAAATAACGTTGCCTCTTACACTCTGCTCTGCCTGACTGATATTTCATATCCCAGAATAGACCACATTCAGATCTCCAAGGGAAAACGGCACTTAGAGTGCTTGCCTTAATTTTCATACTGACTTCACAGACATATCCAAAGCGTCTCCAGGAAAGAAGTGATTTATAAGGTTCATTACAAACTCCTCCACTCTGTGGAACTGATTCTTCACTGCTCTGCAGTTTGTGTTGTCATTTACACCAAAGCAATGTGCCATTCTACTAATTCAGTTCCCATTGACTCCCTCCCTACATGGGCTGATCAACTTTGTAGAGTGAGAAGACGGCAGCAGTGGCACCTCCAGACTCAGTCAGCTTCACCTGAGCAGTTTATGATTTTTAACACCCTTTTGACTCACCAAGATGCACATCCTGTTTATGTGACAGATGTGGCTGAAAGCCAGCATGCAGCAAGTCAGAGGAAAAGAGACAACTTCCCACCATTTCGGTTTGTACGACTCCACACCAAGCACTTTTTCCTCCATTTATTGTGCATAGCACTGAAGTGCAATTTTAAGTAGTGTATTAGCTACATGGGCCATCAGTTCTCTTGCTTCAAGGCAGAGTTGTCAGGAAGGCAATGCCTACCTTAATAGAGTTACATACAAAATTATGTTCAATGCCTGAAGGTCTGTTTGTCTCCAAAAGAGAAGCAGCAAGTCAGGTGCACAAGTGGAGTTTGACCCTGCCTTGATCAGTCCTCTGTGGCCAGAATGATTATTTCTATTCTATCTATGCATGGAACCATACTAGAATTCAAAGCCCACGCTTTTACTCTAAACGCTCACTGCACCCGTACAGCAGAAAGCAATCAGGAACCAAAATAGGAACTGATAATAAATAGCTGAGTGAAATTATTTCAATAAAAGGGTTCATAACAAAGAGCTCTGGGTTGTATTTCATTAGTCAGCAACTAAATACGGATTAAAGTAGCAGCAAACTAAAAGATGCCCAGTATGTCATCAAGCAATCTCACAGGCTGCTAGAGGATTATTATCCTTTCATTACAGTAATTAGTTTGATACATAGAATAATTTAATATCTGCACATGTATCACAACTGTGGAAGGTAAGTGCCTGCCTTTCCTATTTCTTCTCTTTTCTTTTGCTCTACAGGTATTTCTGCTTGTTAATTTATAGCTTAAAAAGTCCAGAATTATCATGATGCATTTTGTTCAGAAAACTGACTTGCAGTATGCGTCTCTGATGATTTGCCATCTTTTAGAAACACAGATTCAGCTACAACATTTTCTAACCACTAAAGCTGTTGCCTCTGGCAGCTTCCCCATCCCTACCACATCAGCAGAGCCCAGACAACACCAAGAATTTTGTCAGCAGAGTACCCAGAACCACAGGAATTAAGGCCAGCAGAGATGGTGAGGAGGAACAAGGGATGCAGGTGCTTGAAGACTCAGACTGTGTGTTTTCAGTGAAGCAACATGAATATACCTTGGTCACTTCTCGTTTATTACTTTCCATCACAAAACAGTCCTCTGCTGGTATAAACTGATGGAAGTCCCTTGTGTTCAGTGGAGCTATATTACTGACGCCAGTCAAAGAAACACTTGTCTATATTTAGCCACTACAAGATGCAAAAGTAGTAGGTAAGGCAGCTAGGAGATTTATACCCAGACATCTGCAAAGCATCATGCAATTTTTATAGCATCGATCCAAGGCTCTGTATCGCCTTTAGTACCCTTCCCCCGAGCTCGCTAAATTCTTCCAGGCTTTAGAGTATTTTTAATTTGTACACTGCAAAAGCACAAATGCTTTCCATGAAAGTTGTATTACATGGATTAACATTTCCTAAGATCACTAATGATGAAGTGAAGCATAGCCCCAAACTCAAGGGAACAACAGCCTCAAGCCTTCAAATTCCCATTACAAACCTTCAATTAGTTTCCTGGAATCTTTTTCTTCCTCCCAACCCTGACAAATAGCAGGAGTTAGCCCACTTACTGAAAAATATGTCATTGTAGCTTATGCAACTCTGAAACCTCGGATGGCAGCATTAATCTCTGTATGCATGGGAGACAGAGATCTGATGATGAACTAATCTGCTGAAAAGTGAAGCAGACACACTGGGCTGTGAAAAGGTACCCCTTAAATCAAAGGAATTATGGGGCCAGATCTTGAGACTAGGGATACCTTTCAAATCCCATTGACTTAAAAGGCATTTGAAGGCACTCCGCACTTAAGAGTAGCTTTACAAAAGGCTGATGGGTAATAAACAAGTAACTCCCTGCTGCTGGTGTTGTGGAGTTCACATAGCAATGCTTTGTTTAAATAAGAATTAAGCACTAGCCAGAAGTTAATGGTTAGCATGTAGAGCTTAGGACCATGCCTGCATTATTTTATCTGAATACATTGTTAGTGTTAATTGGCATAGCTACATTGACTTTAACTGTACAGTGCCAATTAATTCTAGCTGATGTTCTGGCACCCACATGCTGGGATCCAAGCAGATGAAAGAAGTAAGAATTAGGGTTGTCTGATCCGCATTTGAAAAATACACCTTTCAGATTAAGACTTTGGACGTGTAAAATGGAGGTTCGTGGGACAAAGTGACATTGAAGTCATTAAAAGGCAAGATTTAGACTTGTCTCCAATTTAGACTCATGCATTTGAAAAATGGCCTTGTTTATATTTGGGACTAAAGTAAATCAAGGCATAAAGATATCCACGGCATGTTGTATCTCTTTTCCCCAGCCAAATGAAATTAAACCTAAAGAGTCATTTATTTACAGTATATGCTTATCTACAATATCTATTTATTGTAACAATTACATCAGGGCTTATAGAGCAACAAATCTAGTGCATTATTAAAGCCTACAGGTTTGCAATTTCCATAAGTAAATACCATTCCAACACATATTACACGGACATTCGTTTGGGTTGTCACTAGACTTTGAAACTAGAAGGATTGTATTGGCAGCCTTCACAAGAGCTGATGAGAGAGGAAGCCTGTAAAACAGAACACAAAGGATAGAGCTCTGGCAGCACTGCTGGGTAAGATACAACATCATGGCTTCCAATAAGAAATACCTGCTATTTTGGGTTTTTTCTGTCTAAAAATATCCACTTTGAGGATTGGGTAGCTAGTAGAAATCACCTTTGACCATTCAGTCCACACTGTCTGAAAAGGCTGTCTGCCTATCCAGGGATACCGATAAATTTTTTTTTTGAGAGGTGAGTATCAGATCATCTCAGAGAGGCTACTAAGAGGCTGTTAAGGACATACTGGAAACATGAAAACCTCATCCAAAACCATCAGCCATAAATAGAGTAAAATCCTATTTTGCAGAATGCTGGACATTCACAGGGAGAGAGGCAAGTGCTGAGGTCAAGCGCTTACATTCAAAGACAACCAGATGAAGGAGAAAGTATTGTTATGCTTGGAATACAGAGGGGGAAATGGAACATACGAGACAAAAGGTAAAAAAGGATTTAAATACTAAAAGCTCATTGAATTTCCTTTAGATTACTTTGAAGAATTCTAGGCTAATGATTGATAGTTTGGGCAAGCTCAAAGCTGAACAAAATGCAAACTTACATTTGCACCAATATCCAATATTTACCTCTATCTTGCATAGTACAATTCAGACATGATCCTGGACTATATGCAAGTCACATGAAGCGTGGCTGATTACAATGTTACTGTATTTTCTTAGCCATTTACCTCTTAAATAAAGCTGTTTGTTATACAGCCTTGCCAAACAGCTTTACATACATTTTGTCTCTCTTCTGTGGGATACGTATGCCAGAGTTTCTTACACACTATTCAAAAAACCTAAAGAGAACAGATTGTGTTTGAAACGCAAAGCAAAACCAGATTAAGCCTTGATTTTTTTTTTTCCTTTAAAATATGACTTGACCTAAAGGCCACCAGTTTACTGTGAATTGCAACTACATATGGTATTGCGTGAGCCATCCAGTAAGAATCCTCACAGCAGCGCATTTGAACCGAGCCCTTTGCTTGCTTTGTTTCAGAGCACCTCCAGGAATCTATGATTTTAATCCCCTAATGTAAGTGCCTGTCACATTTTACCAGTAAATTTGATTGATTGCATTTGCTTTGTTCTAATGAGCTCTCAGATGTGATAAAGAGATCTAAAAAGCCTAACTAAACATTTATAATTCATTCATAGCATACACACATACCTAGTACCCACAGAGTTATGTAGGTTTATAAATGCACACAGAGAAATCGACATACAGAATTAAGATTCACAGCATATGCAGACCTTCACATCCGATCACAATAAGAGAAAAGCTACAATTACTTCCTCTTGAAAGAGACTGGAGGATCAGGATCCATTTCTTAAATATATGGTGATTGCTGTCAGATACTGCTTTCTTGCTATACTCAGGTGAGTGTGAGAGTTTTCACATGCAGCATCCTCCAATTTTATGCCCATTTTTGACTGCAGTTAGAGCTTTTATCAACAAAAATACAGACCTGCAGCGGGCAAATAGGTATATTATTCCTAGTTGATAATGTGAGTAAAGGATTAAACAATGGGCTTTAGGGCAGATCTCTACAGCAGTAGTTAGCACACAAAAAAAATCAGAAATAAATTGGTTAATTTATGGCAGAATATGCAATTTTTCCTTCTTTATGCTAATTTAATCAATACAGAAACATTTGAACAATTTTTTTCAATGATCAGATCATCAGCAAAATGCTCATGAATAGCCACCTGACATTTACTTTATCAAAAGGAACTGACTACAAGTAAAACAAATTATTATATGACAGATCCTTATGGCACCAGAACTAAACGAGAATGATTGAATATGCTTGGGCATAGAGGGCAACTGCTAGAATGAGATAATTAGGTATTTCTGCACTCTAATCTGGGGGGCATCCATTTTCTTTCTCCACTGAGGAGCGGTCTCCATTACTGATCAAATTAGTAAGTTCCATTAAGTATTTCCAACTGTTGAACTAGTAATGATGAGACTTATCAGAGATAGCCTAGCTTCACCAAGACAGTCAGGATTAGTCAGATGAGCACCAGCTAACCTGCTTTTCTGCAGTGTTCCCCAATTTCCCAATCCCCTGAGTTCCGGCATCTACTTTGTCTCAAAGTTCCAGCCAGATGACATATGACTCTGCCTCATTTCTTCTTTACTAGTGCAAATATGGACACTGGCACAGACACAACTGCACAAGTGAAAATCAGAAGTCAATCTTTAGGACATCGACCATGCCATGCTCACTCCCTATGTCTCTCCTATCAGTAAGCAAAAGGTAGTTTCCTCCCCAGTGAAAGAAAACAAGCTACCTCCCATCTATTGCAGGGTAAGCATGTACACAGAATGGCTGACACTACAGATTTACCCCACATAATCTAAACATGCACATAAATGCATGTTTATGCATTTATGCATGAGGAACATGCACATAAAGCCCCTGAGGCCTGGGAAGATAATGCATTAATATATGGGAGTCTTGTTAGGAGCCTGCAGCAGGGACACGTGCCCCGATCAATTATACATCCCCAGCGCTGAGCGGGCACCAAATGCAGAGGTTTCTCAAGTGTCCGTGCTGAGCATCTGCACACAGATTTGCTGCCTACAGGGGACAGAAGCCCAGAGCAGCATTTTCTACCTGAGCAATTTTATTTCACCTATGCAAACATGCCCTGCTGCTGTAAAACATAAATGTTTTATTGCATAAGTAAGTCAGAGCTCTAGAAAGAGGCAGTCACGCAATATGTCAGAGCCACTTAATCCAGACAGGCCTGCCTTTACCCTAGAAAACCCTGCTTGCTTTTTAAGCGTCAAAGTTAGGTTTTTCAATGTATTTGCCTATTTTCTCAAGTTTGACTTGTGTAACCTGAGCTCTTAAGTTAAGCAAACCTTAAGAGACAAACCCCACCAGGACGTATCCATCTACACATGCAGCCCTCGTTGCCAGCATGCTGGGATACCTGACAGTAATGAAGGGATTATGAGTTTAGTGAAGAACTACTTGCGTTCTACAGATGAGGAACTGGCACAAGAAAATGAGGCAGGGAAAACCAAGGCCCAGAACAAGCCAAAGTCATCACCGATTCAGCTACGGAGCCAAGAACATAGACTTGGCAAGAAGAACTAGATCTATACTAGGAGGAGACCTTCCAAGTCAAATTTCCATTTGCGTTATTAATAAAAAACCTCTTAGCAAACAACTAGAAGAAAAATTGATTTCATCCTCTAGCAGAGTAAAATCTAATCAAGTTACACAAGGTGACATCTCCAAAAGCCAAGCATTTGATTACGAGGATGGGTGTTTAATTAAAAGGGCCATGTACTGCATCTGTAAAGCTGCAGCTCAAGGAAGAAGCTTCTGATCAGCGTCTCTGTGGTCAAAATAACCTTTGCTTACATTTCTTCCAGGACAAGCAGAAACTGGTTCATCATGGAAATAATGGGAAAGGACAGTGCATTTAGTAAACTCTTGACTTTGTTTCCACTTGTAAAGCCTTGGAAATCTCCTTTCATAAACCAAGTTAAATGAGCAAGTGGCTAGTATCTGGGTTGGTTTGTTTGAATTCATAGCAACATGGACTGTTCCATAGTAATACCTGTAATTATAACAGCCAGATGTCCAGAGCTTAAGATGAGATTAACTAATTTACTACACTGAGCAAGCGTTCATCTTCCAGTGTTCCTTCCCAAAGTACTATCCCTGTCTAACAAAGACCTTGACTATTGTACTGGTCCCACATATATTTAGAAAACGGCCACTGTGTTGTTACACTAGCAGTTGCAAACCCATCCCAGGTGGGTCTTCTGAAAAGGTCTGGATACCACAGTGATACATCAGAAGCTTGTACTGAGACCTCCCCAGATAGTATTATGTTGTAGAAACTCAACCAAGCTCATCCAATCCACATGCACTGCTGAATAAAAGTTGCTGAAAAATTGCAAACTTCAAAAGCTGTCTCTACCTGCCATTCCCTTCTCACATTCAATAATGTTTCTTTCATCTCTGCTGATCATCAGAAAGGCAACAGTTTTACAGTGTCACAGTATAGTAATACCCACAGGTCAGAGGATAGCATGACGGAGGGAGGCAAATATTAAACTAAAGAGCAGCAAGCAATGAAGCCATTAGACAACACAGGTTTATGATGCTGTTCTTACCACCCTGCAGCCAATGCTCCTAGAAAAAAAACCACTGTGGTTTTATAAGATAAGGAATAATCATGGCAAAGGCATCTTACTGTTTCCAACTGAGAAGAAGGAGAATCAGACCTATTTTATACTCCCACCCACACTGAGCTCCTTATCAGAGCGGAGGAAGATGATAAACTCACCAGGATTGTGAGTTTGCCCCCACTTGTGCACTTGGCAAGTACCTTTGCCATGGCCCCTGCAGTGCCTTGTCAGTATAAAAGGACGCAGAAAAGAGGATAAAGCAAAGGATGGGACAGCAATAGTGGCATTAGGACAAGGTTTGCTCAGGTCTGCCCACTGTGAATGGGTATGTGATCCCTCAGGATAAGAAATCAAAGGCAGCCAAATGTGGCACCAGCCATATCCCTGTCGGCTATAGAAAGTCATATGCTTTAATCAGACTTCCCAAAAGATTACTTTTCCATTGGAAAACTACAAACATTTTGATCAAAAAAAAGCAATGAGTCCCAAGGAAAAAGCTAGGAGCTAACTCAGCTATACATCATCTCTGACATCTTGACCTAAATAAGACATCCCCTGTAGAGTTAACAAGGATATAATTTTATCATGTGCAGAGACACACAAGTGAGCCTTTTAGAGATCCAGAAATGACTGTCCCCAGGCTAGGCTGATGCTAATGTAAGAAGCATTCTTCATTGACTGGATTATTTTAGTTAACACTGAGTTTCTCTGATGATCCCCCCCAAATGTTGAGACTAAAGGCAACATTTCCTCTGGAACTAAGCCACCAGAACAGTTTTCAATTAGAAATGAGTGTTAATCAGGATAGCAGATAGCATCCTTCATCCTTATTCACAGGGCAGCTGGATCCTTTAGAGAGGGACAAAGCAAGCAGTTTCTGGCTGCCCCTGAAGAGCACTATTTTGTTAATGCTACAATGCAGCCCTGATGCTGAGTTGTCATACCAAGATATAGGAGACGCTCAGCAAGCTCCCAGCTTTACCATGCACACTCCTTTCTGATCTCAAGCCAGCACTAGACCTATGAAGTAGAAATAATAATCCTGCCTTGCTAAGCAATTTAGGACCTTTGCTTTTGGCTGAGGCAGGAGTGCCTATAGTTAGAAGCAAAAACTACTTTCTTCTTGTGTTTTTATTTCAAATAAGAAAGAAAATATTTTCTTCAAAACATTCCCATTCTAATACATCCTGTTTCTTAACACAATGATACTCTTCGGTATTTTAAAAGTAAAATTTAAACAATGACACATTTTGAGAAATGAGTGATGGAAGCGACTTTCAATAAAAAAATACTTTGAAATGAAATTTCTATTCAACTCTAGCTGAAGCTTTCATATTCTAAAGTTACTGAAGCAACAAGCCTCAAAATAATGGTATGGGAAGCATAGCAGTGAACTCCCAGAGCAGTTCCTGCTGTCTACTTCGCAATCTCAATTAAAGGTCTTGCCCCAGGACTTCAGGAGCTGGTACTTAGAGTACTTTCATATAAACAGTTTACAGGATTAAATGATAAGATTAATGGGCATGGCTTTGTCTAGGAAAATGTAATCCACAACATTCACTGAAACAAGCAATAACAGCATTTTTGCAACCATGCAAAGTAAAATGAAATTAGAAAGTAATTGGCTGTAGTTCAAAATTAATAATTGCTTGAATGAACACATTATAAATACAATGTATAATCAAATCCAAATGACATACTATTTAGCATGAAAAGTAACTACAGAGACATCTTTTAAAGCTTTAATATTTTGCAGCAGCCTGACAGTCTATGAAGCTAATCTTTCTTTCTAAATTTCATTTTTAATACAATGGGGTGTTGTGGGGTGTTTGTTTTGGATTTTTTGAAGATAATTAGAGGGAATTGCTTAGAACTCATCATTTGTACCCAAGCGGAAGTTATATAAATTTTGAAAACAACTATTCTATAAACAACATTTTCTTTCATTACAGCTCCTGATCATAACGTCAGTTTAAATGGAGACAAAGGAGAAGAGTCCAAGGAAGAGGAAGTGAGGAAAGTTTTATTCTCATTCCATTTTCTTCCTCTTGCCCACATTTCAGACATTGCTTAGAATACCACAGGGACCTGCCTTGAACTTGCTTCACAGTCCAAGCTTTCCTGGCAAACAGCTGATTACGTGAATGAAATGCAATTGGAAGAGGGCACGAAGTGTGCTCCTGAAGAGACAAGGGTGAAGGTGCTCCTGGGGTATCGAGTAGGTCTACTAACACTGGCTTGATTTGAGCTGGAGGACAGAGGTAGATCAGGGTGTGTGTTACCTCTGGCAAAATGAACAGGGCTGACCCCTCATCAGCCAGGCTGGCAGAAAACCGCCCAGCAGAAAAAGAGAGAAATACAGTGCATCCTGGGAAAGCTGTACGACAAGTAACAATCCTTTGCTTCTATTATTATCACATCTTTTTTTGTGGAGATGTAAGTACAGCCTTAGCATTAAGTGTGTCCAAGTTTTTTCCTGAATTGGTACTTTCGCGGGTGGTCTAGTGGGGCTCACTCATTTAATGGGAAACAAAATTACAGCACAATACCATGCAGCTGCAAATACTAAGTGAAACATCTCTGCATAAAATCTGAAAAATTACTCCTTGTAATTACTAATGCATCTTTATTATTTATTAATGATGACAGGATTTCTTCTGGAAAGACAATTTATTCCGCCAGCTACACATTAAGGCACTGAGAAGAACAAAATGCCGTGTCATCGCTTCTCAGTCACGCATATAAAGGTGAAATTGGAGCATAAACCTGAATGGTGATATACCCACTATGTTCCACCCCATATATTCTGAACTTCAAGACCCCCATTCCCCCTCAACCCTTGTCACCAAATCTCTCTCTAGAGGCATTGCTTGCGACATTAAACTTAGTGAGCTGTATTATCCAAAGGTCAGCAAATCTAACTGATACTTCCTCATACATTAAGATAACGTAGATTCTAATTATTATTTGGGGAGTGTGATATTTTCATTTTTCAGATGATGCAATGAAATAAATCAGTGTAGCATGTCTCCACAGCTGCTTTTGCCAATCCTACTTTAATTCTCTTAAGTGACTCATCCTAACTAGGAGCATCCATGGATCTCATCTTCCTAAATCACTCTGGTGTTTTCAGAAATCCTCAAACAAAAAGGATGAGTCAGTTGTCTAAATCCATCTCCTACTCTTCTGCAGGCTTACACTATGATCACAAGCATAGGAGAGCACATCTTCACCACAGGGCTTTGCTACAGCTAAGATGCTTTGTATCCCATGCTTCCAAACCAGGGTATGGGAGGCAGCATGATCTGCCCTTCCCTTATACAAGGCTAACTTCACAACACAAACCTGCACTGGCAGAGGGAGGAGGCAGTGCCTGCAGTATTGAACAAGCACAGCGTCAGTCCCAAGAGAGTAGGTGGCAGCAGTGGGGAATAGGACATCTATTTGGAGAAAAGATGCAGAATTTAGCAGGCAATGCAAGAGCAAACTGTGATTTTTGAAAGTTTATTCAACTCGGATTTAACCATCTATCTCAGTTCTGGAGCTGGGCAGCCATTTGACATCCAGAAGAAGGAAACTGTGTTTTAACCTTCTAATTACAATGATTGGAGAAGTCACACAATTAATTTAAAAGAAAATGCAAAGCAGATTTACCACAGGATGTCCTACATAGCCATTAGCATCCCAGAACAATATTTAGTTAAAGGAGTTTAACAAAGGCTAATGCTTGATTAACGTGCATGTATCCTGCCTTCCAGCTGTGCTGGGATGGAAAAAACAGTTTATAGATCATATAACAAATCACCTCTTAAGGACACAGCAACATGCATTACTACACAAAATACCATAGTGTGACTCTGCTTTTCTTCTTAATCGGCAATTCTGCTTCTGCAGCTTTGGTACCTCATACATTTTTTTTAAAAGCTTCCGTCTTTCTCCTTCTGTGCTCCACATGTCTCCAAAATTACTTTCCAAATGCAATTAACAAGTGTATTAATTAATAATCATTATTGTTACTTCAGATTTTTTTTTTTTAATATTTGCTCAGGCATATAAAACCAGAAGATTGCTTGTGGCCCCTAAACAATCACCTCTAGTCTCTGCACTGTTTTCACTTCCCCAAATCTCATTAAACATGAGCCAAAAAGATTCACTTTCAGGTGGTGTAAACTGGTGCTATTCTGCAGCATAGCAGAACTGTACTCGCTTCTGCCAGCTGAAGTCTGACCCCTAAAGCATATTAAAGAAAACCAGGAGGCTTCCACATGCATCGAGTCTCAGTTTCATCTATTGCATACCAGCAGCAACCCTGCACTTGAATGCTTAATGGAGGATGAAAGTCTCTGCAGCTCAGAGAAGAGAATTTCACAAAGCACTTCCCCTTTTGACCCAGGGACAGGAAGCGTGTCCTCCTCTCTACTCTCCTTAGTCATATTAGCAAGGGCAGAATCTAATCTTCTGCCTGCCCTGTCACAAAGTGTGCCAAAATCCTGCTCTTAAAATGTAAAGCTGTCTTTATGTCCCTTCTTTGCTTTTTTTTTATGTTTCCTTCTACAATGCCAAGTGCAGAATATGGAGGAATCGCAGATATTACTACAAGGCACAAGACAGTTGTATTACACTGACCATTGCAGAGTAAAGAAAGGAAACGGGAAACTCCAGCCTCTTTATTCCAAGCCAACATCAGCCCATGCTTGAGAGACTTGTTTTATCTTACTGTGAGATCATTCACAGTCCTAAGGATCTTTAATTGCTTTTTCTAATTTATGGTACTGGCTGCAAAAGCAGAAATGTGCAAGAAATGTTCAAATACTGTAACAGCTACTGCTACACTGACTTTAAAACAGGGTCAATTTCCCTGCCACATCCATGGCAGTCTCCTTTGGGGATAAGAGGGATAGTTTCCTCCAGGGTCTGAAGGCAGGAAATCTTTTTGCTAAAGACAACCCAGGTCCTGAAATGCAACAGTTACAATCTGCAGACACTAAAAAATTATCATTGTTTGGAAATAGCTCCCGTTTGCTCACCTAACTTTAGATACTTTTCCACTGTTTGAGTAGTTTAGTGTATTGCAAAGGAAAATCTGGCCAGCTTAACGTGGGCATATACTTTAGTTCTTTGGGTTTCAGTGGGACATAAAGTCAAGCACAGGCTTGTTTGATTCAGCCAGCTCTCAAAGCTGTATAATTTCCCTGTGCAGCTACTATTCGGAGAATGAGTCATGCAAGAAAAGAACTCATTTTCCCATGTCTTCACTTCTAGTTTGATATGAAAGGTTTTTCTTTTCAATTAAGGAAATAAGAGCAGTTTACAGCTGTCTTGCAAGATCACATAGCTCTTGCGTACTCACCTTTGATTTTTTTTTCTTTTTCTTTGCCAGAAGAAACAAGGGAATATTCAGGATTAAGTTACATCCCTTGTTACTTACACACTCAAGGCTTAAAAACACATAATCATTCTACAGCCATGCTTAACCTTTCCTAAGGGCTTTACAAAGAACTGGACAAACATTAATGAATTTTGCTTTACAGGATTACCTAGGAAAGAAAAAAAAAGAAAAACTAACAGCTTAAAGAACACAGTGCATGTAAAAACGAGTTCTCCAAACCCCTAAGATTTATATCAAGAATGCCCTTCCCTGCTGCTCATGCATCAGATGTTACTGGTGCTCAAAACACATAACTGGGGCCAGATCAGTCGCCATATAGCCATCTCCCTGCAAATCTGAGTTTCAGCTGCACGTACCCAACAAGCTGCCTAACCCTATTAATGGGCATCCTTCTGAAAATGCAGACGTTGAAGGCTTGCCTTTTTCCTTGATTATTAACCATGTGGGAGAGTCAGCAGTGTATAACCAGCTTACTGATTTACAGGGGTTCCAGGGCAGCTCCGAGGAAGCTGTGAGCCAGCTGTGTTCTCCTCCACTTCTGGGCTTTGTTGGAGCAAATTAAATACCACCCCTGCTGTAATGTTCGGGCTGCTGTGCTTGCACAACCGTTGATTCTTGGCTGACACCCATGGCTTGGCATGGCAAAAATAAAGGCAAGATTTGCTACAGCATCAGCTGAACAGCCAGGGCTCGATAGCTAGGGGCAAAACCAAGTCATATCCTCTGTGATTTGGAAAGAGAAAGGGACTTAAAATACACCTTCACCAGTGCGTTACACATTTGCTCTTTGCCAGACTCTTGTCCTTCACAAATCATAGCTGAAAAGAGCATAAGAGATAGCTATATGCCCTGAAATAAAGACATTAAGCGTGTGCTTTATCTTTAAGCAAATGAGTAGTCCCAACGAAATGGATTCACTTAAATCAGTGACTCCTAATACAAATGTCTAGTTTTCATTACTATCATTCATTATTGTAATATGGTTAAAATCCCAAACAAAACAATGAGCTTCTGCATCATTGTGCTGATAAGAACTGTCACCATTAATCCCAAATTGTCCTCATGAAAAATAAATATAATCTTTGACACCAGTCTTGCATGCCAATCAGAGAGCCATTTAAGCCCATGGGAGAATTCTACATTTCAGCAGGGTTTTGTGCAGGACCACAATTTTAATAGTGCTGCTTTGAGAGATTTGCATAGTGATAGCTTGTTTGGGCAAGGCAGCATTTCACCACTGTCATAACCTGGTGTGTCTGCCAGCCACTAGGTACCATTCACATCCATAACTAGAGAAAACATACCTCAAATGTTTATAGACTGAGGAAACTAGATGAACACAAGAGGAGAAAATAAGACTACACAGCATGTCAGGGCGAGGCCTGGAGCTGAACTGGTGTTCTAGCTCCCAATTTCCTGCATGTGCTTGAAAGCCTGCATTTGATACCCGTTACGTGTATAACAAAACACAGTCAGTAAAAACAAAAAGGCACCTGTGCACATGTTTCACAGAAATAGCTGATCCTGGTGGGTTTCATCTTCATCATCACTTGTCTTTTCTGAAAGTAGCATTTTTCTGAGCCCATTTAAAAAAATATTTATGGCCTTCCTCAGCCATTCTCATGAGAATTCCTGAGACAGTGACATTGGCATTTATTAAATGCTTAAAGAGTTCACTTTAGCTTTGTATTTTGTGTGAATGAGCATTTTTATGCAAGAAAAAAATGCCATACGAGCAGTCTCACTGCCACAGCTTGGCTCCCTCGTTAGACAGCCACTGGACTAGCAGTGAGGCTCTATATTACATGAGCCATTGGTGATAAGAAACAGGTACTGTTCATCATCAGTTACTGATGAACAGTTTGTTGATGGTGTGATAACAGATCACAGCTATAGCACCTCTTCCTGCACTGCCATCTCTGTATTGCACATTTTGAGCTTTATAAGCTTGGAGAAGCGGCCAGAAACCTGTCTGCTCTCTTTGGTCTAGCACCAGGCTGTACCCTGAACATCAGTTCCTGCTGAAAGGCACCTGATATACAAAATTAGTTTCTTGGCCTCACTCCAGTCTTGAAATGGTAAATGCTTTAATCCACAAGAGCCACTACGATAATTGGCACCTGTGTGTTAATGGAGAGCACATAGACCAAGCTAGTCACCTCCTTTTTTCCTCCTAAAGGTCATCCAGGAAAAGAGCTGCTGGGGAACAGCCCAAGAGAACAGCATGGGGGACCTTGCTCCCTGCCTGCACCCAGCCCGAGAACAGAGATACTGCCAGCCCAAAACCCTTCATCCGCCTTCCCCAGTCTTCCCTTGTTCAGCCATGTCTGCTCTTCAGGCACCCCAAACAAGGGGGAAGATGCAGCTCAGGCATTATCTATATACTAAATTGCAAACTGCAATTGGTTTAAAGCTGACTAAGACCAAAACAATGCTGAAGCACAAGCGTTCAGAAGAAATTGAGTTGTCTCTGCTATCTGAAGTTACCATGCAATCTGCATGTAATCTCCAGTCTTCTAATAAACCCTCCCCATCTCATGCACATGCGCACACTCCCTGCTGTGCTGAGTTTTTGCAATGACAGCAGTGAAGACCTGACTTTTTTTTTTTAGTTGATGCATTGATCCCAGCAGAGTTCTGGTAAAACAAGAATGATTCCATTTACAGATGATAAGTAGCCAGTTAAAGATGAGCTTTTTTTGTCTCCGGCAAAGATATCAGTTCCTAGATTGTGGCCTGATTCATTATATAGAGTGGCCCTATGATAGGTCCCTTTAGGCTGGTAGCAAAAAAAAACCATCCCCTGTTACCTAGCTCGTGACACTAATTTTATTTTGTGGCCTGATTCATTATATAGAGTGGCCCTATGATAGGTCCCTTTAGGCTGGTAGCAAAAAAAATCCATCCCCTGTTACAAATTAGTGTCACGAGCTAGGTATCATTCCACATTATCAAAGCACTGAATTTCAGCTGAATATTCATGGATGCTTTGCTCCATGTTCAATATACTCCACTGTCAACTGAAATGGCATAACCCTCTCATCAGAAAAAATGCATTTCTTTTTCAGAAGGAAGGCTACAGATACTAAGAGCAGCTCTTACTTTGGCAAGGTATCATACAAGTCCACAGAGCTTAATCTTCAGGCAATGCTCGTTGCTGAACGAGAAACCAGACACAGCGCTCCCCGCTTGAGAAGTCAGAAGCAAAAGTCAGAGCAATCTCCCCAAAGCCAGATCTGAACGCCCGCAGGTTTAAGAAAATCCACACCTAGAGCTAAACAATGAGCTCAGATGCTCATGTTTAAGTCCCTGCAAACCCTTCGGGTGTCTGCTAAAGACAAAATTTCATCTGGCCACTTTTGCAAACCAGTAGGCAAAATGTAATACACAGTATGTCCAGCATGGGATTGTACATCAAAACTTATTCAATATCACATGGAGATATGACACTGTTTGACAGGAAAAAAAAATAAACTTTTCATGATAACCTAGCAGAGAAATTACTGTGACAAACTGTATCAGGAAAAAATCTTCCCTGGAATATAATTGCATTCTTTGCATTAGGATGAAAGCCTATTTCCAAGCAGTGAACTGCCTGCTTTGATAGCCGAGTTTGAAGCAGAAATTGTCTAGTGACAAAAATAATTTAATACAGGGAGCAAATTTATATGTCTCTCCTGCTAATAATGCACATATGCAATAAGTGGAAGTCATGAGACCAATGTAAATATGTTGAAGAACCGGTGAATGAAAATTTTAAGAGCTCTGCGGTCACCTGGTACTGTGAGAACAATACTCTTAAAACTATTTTGTAGCTACACTGTAATGCTCTTTCACCATCTAAAACAGGATGTAGGTTGGTCCTTTATAAAGATTAGGTAAGTAATTTTACATTTACCAAGGTAATAACATGCACATGGACAGTTACTGAGTTAGAACTATGCTATATATTACTGTAGAGTAGGTAAAGTTGTCTAAAACAACCTAGCTTAACATGCAGTGAACTTAAGAGCTGAAGTCTCACTGGATGTCATCAAGACTTTAAAGATTAGATTTTCAAAGACGCAGAGTTTTTAAACATTTTCCACTGAAAGCCAATGAAGTCAGGGAGAAAAAGAAAAAAAATATTAAGTTCTTACAGGTACGGATACCTACCAAGGGAGAACAGAGCACCAAAATGTTATGTGAAGCAAATGTTCCTTTGAGAAATACCTTTTCTGCCTATGTGACACGGGTAACTTTAAAGTGAAAAAAACCTCATGAAAACATCATCCCTCATCTGATGCAAAGGCCTGGTCTTATTGAAGAGAATACCTACAAGGAAAGCAAGAGGCAGCCTTACATGTAACCTTGCTTTTCATGCATGACTGCTTAACTTGGCTACAGGGATACCCATCTCAATGCAAAGAGCCCATACGCAGCCAGAGATACTGGAATGATACATAAGATCACAAAATTGGCACTGAAGTCAAAGCAGCTATTATATAATTCTAAGGCATTTTGTTGCACCAGGTTTTGTCCAGCAGTGTAGTATTAAAATCAGCAAGAAGAGGTTTCCATTTTATTTCTGAGCATGGAAGAACATGGGAGTTATCCTGCACTAATCAACCCCCAACCTACACGACAGGTTTTTTTACATGATTTTTAAAGAATCCATTTTGTTTTCCAGAAAGTAAGCCCATTTGTGATAGTTAGTAGGTATTGTTTTGTCAGCTCTCAAATGTGTGTGAGATTTAGCTAGGCAAAATGCCAAGTACTGATGCTTCCAGGCAAAGCCATCTATTTAGCACAGTGATGAAGAACTTACTTATGCTCCTGAACTTTGGTCTTTTTTTTTAATTGTTATACTTTTTTTTTTTTTTTATGCTCCTGAACTTTGGTCTTTTTTTTTTTTAATTGTTATACTTTGATTTTTAAAAATCAATCTCTCAAGTCTGTCTGTGTTCTTCCTCCAGATTCATGACAGAAAACTGAACTCTGTTCACACTGTATAAAACTGGTGTGACAGATTGGAGTAGCAGAATGGTGGAATTGCCATTTGAAGCTGTAAAGTCACATTTATTTTCAGCTGACTCCAACCTTCCCGCAGTTAAGCCTTCCTTCTTCTGTTTTTAATACGCAGTGCTGAGCTTTTATTATCAATAATGCAAAAGGTGCGAGTAAAGCAGAAGCTGGTCAAGAATGGCCAAAAGCTGATTAAGTAAATCTGCAGATTTACTACACCTGACACTCACGCATCACCTTTTACAGCCATTTCATGGTAATAGGCCAAAATATATTAAAAAATTGTTCTAAAGTATAGTTCAGCAAGAAGATGTACTGAAGCTGGACAAAGTGAGCCCTAGATTGAGAGTAATTAGTATAAGCAGAAAAGAGAAAGTGGAGAGGACTAGAGTTTCACTCAAGATCATTTCCAAATCCATTTCTTAAAATGGTGGAAACAACTTGGAGTAGCAGTTTGCAATCAAGATCATCTCCAACATGTCCTCATCAGCATTCACCAACTATGCTGTTATAACACCAAGAGTTTCCATTCATAAATATCACCACTAAGAGGAATTATTATGAGCATCTAGTTACTAAGACCACATTTTTTCAACCTGTATAGAGATCAAAACGTCCCTTTCAGTTGGGACTGCCCAGAAAGGAAGCTGATCTTTGCAGGAAAAAGCAAAGCACCAGAACTCAACAGCTCTTGCAGATTAGGCCCCTTTTGGAAATTCATTCTGAAAAAAGTATATTAGCAAGTTCTCCCTCAAAATTGTTTTTGGACAAATTATTCTGGTTTAAATTTTCAAATGAGGTTATTTGCTCAGATCCATTCTGAAATAACTCTTTCGTTAGATTCACATCCCATCTTGCTCCAGGATAACTTCTTTATAACAAGTTCTTGGAACATTTCTTTAGCAAAAATGTACATGCTTTACATTCAAATATGGTAAATTATATTCTTTTCCTACACCACAAGTAAAATTCCCCCCCCATATGAAGAGGATTCAAGATCTGTGGGGATGTGCAAGATTGACAGCACTGGATGGTGTGCATATAAAGCAGTTTTCAATAAGAGCCATGCATACGCAGTAGTCCCTGCCCTCTCGTAATTCAGATTCTCCCCTAAATGCTTTTATAAAACTTCAGAAGTTCTACATTTCTCATCAGAAGGCAGTTTAACCTTCATTAAGAAAGGGGTGTGCTATTTACTTTCTATAGCAAAGTCATGTTTCCTCTAAGGCCACTGCTTAAATAATCAACAACTGTGTTTGTCAGGGAAGAAGGTTAAACTAGTTCAATTAACTATATTACTTTAAAAAATTCTTGCATGAATGAAGAAATTTGTACTCTGGGCCAATTCTGTTGATGCAACAGATTTCTGCATTCTTCACCCTTACAATCAATCATCCGATTGCAATGCCCTTGCCTTGACCATTGCTTTTCTCTGCTTAGCGTTGGACACTGACTGAACTCCTCAGCCCAGTGCTACGCAGCCCCTCATTGATTCTGTGCATATTACTATTCCCTGTAGCCATGGCATGATGTACAGTCACCAACGAGCCAGGATGCTTGCCCTAGAGACTTGAACAGCCATCCTAAAACAAGACAACAGCAAAGGTGAAACTGATAAAAAGAAAAACTGTGATAACTCAGCAGGATCCTGAAGATGTAGCTGTATATATGGATAGCAAAGCCATTCAGATTTATATCAGTTACACATGTTTTAGAGCGGACATAACCCCTACCTGCCTTAGAAATAGAATAGATAAGTAAGTGTCAGGAAGCAGCTTTTCCTGAGAGCAAGTCGTACAGATATTTCTCAAAAGACTTATTCCACTTTTTGCTGAAGCAGCAGAGAGTGACCACAGTCAGAGCAAGGGTATTGGACTAACTGAAGCAGCGCTTTGATCAATATGGTAATTCCTATCTGGCTACTCACTTTACCCAAGAAGAGTGCTAATGGGTCCACACAGCATTTTTTGATATCTTGAAGTGACAGATATTGTGGTTCATCAATTCAGTAATTTAATCAGGAGTGCCAGTGAAACAAATGCTTTCAAGAATAAACAGCGACCTGCTGTCTGTCAAGAAATTATCTAAATGTGAAACAGAAATGAATTAAATACTCAAAAAATCTCCCTTAAATAATTTTTATATCTCTTTGCATGATGACCTAAATATGTAGTATAAGATTAAAAAAAATGCATAAGCATAGTACCAATTGCCCTAAGTATGTCCAGTGAATTTATATTACCAATGCAAAATGGTGTATGTATTTCGACAATGAGTATATGACATTTATGCATAGCTGATACAGGGCTTGATCCTGAATAACCCGATGAACACAAATAACTAATTGACACAGAATTTCAGTGGAACTAGAAGTTAAGCTCATACAATTAAGGAGTTGCAGGATTTGGCTCAGAGTGTAAGGGACAGATTTACAGCTGATTGAAGTCAAAAGAAATATTTCATATGGCTTCAGTGAAATTCAAATGGACTGTCGAAGCAGCCTCCTTTACTGAGATAGCTCAAACACTTTCCCATAATTTTGTCATTTCTTTAGGCCAGTGAGGGATGATACTGAAAAGGAATTAGTATCTCTTGCCATTTGACTCTCAATAATTGGGAGTCAAAGTGAATAGGTTTCTGTAAGGTTTATACATGGGTGCAGAGCAGGAAGAGGAATAATGTAGTACATATATCTTTATTAAAAATGGTACTGACTTCAGCAATTTTGTATTGAAGTTGTTCATCCATGGGTATGGAATGTTAAGAATATATATCTATATGAAAGGATACCATACAATTAGTACTGAGTAATCATCTTTCATACATAAACATATAAATACGTATGTGCATGCATACTTACATGCTATACTGAAGCTGCAGCACCAGAGTCGGCATACTATACAGCATAAAAAGCGTATTTGGACACTTTATTGGAAAACACTTCTCTTAAGGGATGGGAGGTAATAGGACATGATGTGGGACTAAGGACTTGGGAAGCCTGTATTGATTTAGCTTGGCTATCTCTGGGAGCTATCCATGTAATCTTATTACTGCATTAAGGACTACATTATTTTTTGCATTGGGATTAAGTCTACATACATTATGGAAGTCATGTGAGAGGCAGGGCAAGTCTATGGTCCATTATAATGTGCTTAGACCTTAATGCTCCAGAAGACTATTAGCTACAGCCACTCATTCTCATTAACAAGGGAACTCGTGACAATATCTTCTTTGACTCATACCACCCTTTCCTCATCTCCCTTCAGGCTTGCTGTTATCATTGTACAACCCTTTCCATGTCATCTTTAGATTTCAATTGCTGAAGCTAAATGGATGGAAAGGAGCCTAAGATCATGCTTTGACATATCAGAAGAAATGACAGAAAATAAGTCACATAACAGGGAGGAAAAGAAAAAAACAAATTAGGTTTAAGACTACTATCTTTTCAGCCACTTCAGGAAGCAGAGTTCAGTAGGTAAAGAGAGGAACCTCCAGACAACAGTATGAGATCTTATATAGACTATCTTAGAATAGATTTTAGTGGAATATACATCTTCTCTGGCATCTAAGAGGGGACATGCCATTTCATTCCAAATACCCTTAGATTTCCTTCCAAACTATAACCTGTACAAATACAGCCTGTATTTTTGCCGTGTAGCTAGGGAACAACTAGATACACAGAAATATCCACTAACTGCAGTACACTGTTCCCCACTTCCCTCTGAATGGCCACCACATTCCAGACATGGTAACTGAAGTTTAATCAAATTCAACATAAAATATTTCCAGAGTGTTATAAGGACCTCCTGGAGGTGCTGGGGAAGAAAAGCAGCTTGGAACACTGCTAATAAAATGCTTTGGGCATAACATTACCTTCATTCTGTCCTTGAAGGTCACCGAGTATCACTCATGAGCATACTTTCTGTTCCCATTAACTAAATTCTGTTCCTCAGGCTAGATGACTATAGATTATCACCTTGCAGAGCAGACTTTGGCTTGATTTCTACTTCCTTCAGCTTTTTAATCTCCCAGAGGAATTTTCCCCGGCTACCCCTTGAGAGTGTGCAAATAAGCTCCAAAACATGTGGCAGAAACCCCATAATATTCTCTCACCTTCCAATGAGAAATGTTTCACTGATGATAGTTTGCCTCAGCTGAGAAGCCTTTGCAAATTACTATTTCAACCCTCAGGAAATCTCTGATCCTGGGTATTTCACTACATTGCTTATTAAAAGCATCTTCTTGACAAGAAAATAGAACACCAATATCCACAATTTTACCTGATTATCCGAAATCTCTGAAATTTAGCTAGGGTAAGAGATTTCTCCCATTTTTAGCATATTCACACTGAAGTGGTGAAAAACTGGGAGAAAACTGTTGCCATAGTTATTTAAAGATTCCCTGAAGAGCTCCTTTTCTATACAGCAAGTGAAAACTCAATGTAGAGACATGACTGAAAATCTCCGAGAGAGTTTTAAGAGATGCTACACAAGAGTTAGAGTTTAAACAACCACCCCATTTATAATCTTCTTTTCCTTTCCCAATAGTTATGGCCAGTGCAGTGGTGCTGACTTGGTGTTTTTCAGAGAATGGTGTCGCCAGCTTTAAGAAAACAATAGGGCTGATTAATTCATCACACCTCCTAATTCCACTATAGAGTTTCTCAGTTATACACCTGCGAGACATGGCTGAGAACAAATGTAGAATCAGCGAAGAAAAAGGCTTGGAAGTAAAATGCATGCTGAGGGTATTGTAGAGAGGTTTGTACAATGAAGTACAAGTCCATTTTTGGGATTGCTACAAAAAACAAATAGGAAATCATTAACAGTGGGCTGAAAGGGCAGTGTCTACTTCACATAGGATGAAGACGGATTATATTTTATGGGCATAAAGAAAAAAACATATGGCTGCAGTTTGAAAGGCTTTATTTATTCTAGGCTTTATTTATTCTAGGGGAAGAAAAAAAAAAAAAAAAAAAAAAAAAAAAAAAAAAAAAAAAAAAAAAAAAAAAAAAAAAAGCAAAAAAACCAAAGAGCCAGAGCAAGAATCTTCTTGAAATAGCACAATATAAATCTTGGGGACAATATGCTGCATCAGTTCTGCCTTGCACAAGGTAGCTGTACTGGAGGAACGAGCTTGTGTGGAAGTGCTGTAAAAAGCCACAGCACCTGTACACACAGATAATATGAGCAGACCGCACTGTTGAGGGCTTTTCAACTCACTGCCCTGCCCAGATGAGCAGGCAGAGCACGAAGATGCACTACATAGAAAGCAAAGGACTATTTTGAGCATGAGGATATTGATCCCTGTTACTGGTACTCTACCAAAGCAGACCTAGCTTGTCATCCAGTGGATGACAGACAGCGGAACCTTGGGTAGTTCCTTACAGCCTACTTGCACCTCTTTCCTAGCACCCCTTTTCTAGCATCTAAAAACACATTTTTACTTCCAGCTCCTTCTACGCCCAGCACAATGTGCTGTGAGAAGGATTGATAGAGTGCCATCTACTGTTACAATTTAAACTTTTCCTACAGTTAAAGGGATCAAACTGAGAAATAAAACTAAAATCCAGAAGAGCCCCAAAGCACGAGTAAGCTGGGCTGGGCGAGCTCCAGAAATGCATGCAACAGGCAGCTCAGCACACAGGCGACTGCATTCTCTAATGAACTCCAATGCAAATCAGGTAACAGTAGAGTAAGACTTTTTATGGCAGGAACTGAAAAATAGAAATGAGAAAGTGGGGTGCTGGTTTGTGGTAGAAGTGAAGCTCTGGGCAACAGATCTGTTTCCCAAACCCAGCCTATTTAGGGTTTCTTTCAGCATGAAGTTTCCCAGGCCTCACCACCAAGGTTGTCCCATCTGATAGATACTTTCCTTGCCCAGGTAAAGGACAAAAGCTTGTACCAGGTGGGAGTGGTACAGATGGCTCAAAGTCAGAGGCACACTTCTCACACTCAGAAAGCAGAAGCCAAACTAGGAACAGGTCTCAGGGCTGTCCAAATCACCAGTCCCTCATTAACTACACAACTCTGTCCATCGTTTAACTGCACTTCTCACTGAGATGGAAAGAGAGACAGAGGAATGAGACATGCTTGAACTAGAAAGACCCGTTCTCTAATATATATCAAGGCACAGATACATCTCCAAAAGCCTAGACATGTGATGCAGATGTTTGATATGGTTTTCATACATCCAAAGGCAAATTTCCAATGGCTTAAACAGTGCCCTTGTTTTCTAGAAGCATGCCATGTCAAAAACAACAGCAGAGCATATAACCAGATATTGTGCAAACAACCCAAGACAGACCACTTCTACAACAGCTACTTATGCCATTTTGGGCTTTGAGGCTAGACAAGGCTTGCATAATTTCCATCCACTGTCTGGTCCCTCACTTCACCTCCTTTGCTCCCACTTAGGGACAAAACAGAGGAGCAGTTTAGTCATAAACAGTTAAGCACTTAGAGCAATGATGAGCCACATCACCAAAAATGCACGTCTTGGCCCAACATGAACTGCTTTCAGCATAAGAGGAGATTAGAAGCCATGCGTGAAGACACTGTTCTCCACCGATTCTTATTAAAGCTACTTCATGTCTTGCTCAGACGTGCTCCATTTAATCAAATGAGCTAAATGATACTCTGCTGCCAGCATCAATCTGAAAATGATTTGCATGGCAAGATACACAGCTAAGGCTCTGAATACAGGAGGTCACAATTTTCATTGCCATATCTGTGTGTTGACAAAATGCTTATTTCCTGTCACAATTCTGAGGAAAACAGAATTATTTGCTAAGTATGAGAGAATCCACACCGGCAGGACATTCAACATCCTCCTTCCACCAGACCTTACTCTTTCTCTAAAAGAAAAAAAACAGGGTTAAGGTTCCCAGAGCTTTGAGACGTCTAACTGGGAATTTGGCTTGAATTCTGTATATTGATTTGTGCATTAATATGCCATTATCGCCACAATATATGATAGCTAAAATCTAGACAATGTTCAAATTTATTGCTGCCGCCTTTTTTTTTTTTAATCTTGTTAAATCACTCTTATTGTTTCTTCCATCTCCAGAGATACCTAATGAACAACCTTCAAGTCAGTCATTAAGCCTTGCAATCAGGAAAAATATGAACTGTGCAAAAAGCACTTTTTTTATATCATAATGTTATAAATCTTAATAGCCTTAAATGTTTTCGATCTTCAGGGTCCTTTGCCATTAATTTCAGCTCGGCTTTGAAATGCTCAAGAGTTCTGAAGATGAAGAAGCTGCACCTGTAAGGAAACCATGGGATGTTTTCATGGGAAGGTTGTAAGTGAATGGATTGCTTATTCCTAAAGTAGCATTTTGGAAATACCACTGTCATGATTGACCAGCAACACACAAGAAAAATATTCAGACTTAAAATCCAAAAAGGAAGTTTCAAAAGCTTCACAGTATAAAGTAGAAAAGTATCTACATCAGGACTGATTTACACCACCTTGGGATATGCCCCCTAGTATTTTAGGTACTGATTATATCTAATTGTTTCCAAGTAACCCTAGACATTGAATACGGCACTTAGATTCTGTGCTTTCTGCAGGTTCTATTAAATGAGCCTAATTCATTACAGATTCATCTAACTGCACATTACTCAGCCTTTGGCAAAGGGAAACAATATTGGTTAGGGTCTTTCTTTGACATTAGTCTTTCCTACCTCTACAGCCTCCAGTATGATTTTGGTCGTTTCTTTTTAAGTAAAACTGTCTTTACACTAAATGCAGTGAATTTTCTGAAAGAACGCTGAGTTTTGCAAGAGGCAGAAAAAGTGTATTGGTTGGATTGGGACTGTCAGCTGAAGACTTTTCTACTCTAGTTCAAAGTTTCTATTGAATAGCAAGAGCCTTCAATAAACCTTGGCTCAAGAGCTCACGTATGCATCTAGGTATATCATCAGTTATTTTGCTGAATTTACAAAACCATGTAGGCAACTAATTCCTGCAGCCTTTTCTGTTAAGTCTTACTACCTTTTTCATTTGGTACCTTTAAAAAACAGGAGACTCTGCCTCGATTTCCTCATCTAGAGTTGCTGAAGTGCTTTATGGGGGAAACTCCCGAATGGCCATGAAATTGTCCATTTATTCAGAGAAATGGATCCAAAGAAGGGCACAGAATGAGCATGCAAGACACCTGCCAAAAACCTGCCTGTTCTTCCTCCAGTTTAACAGATTTCTGATCACAGCCACATCCCTTACGATAAACACTAGCAGTCATGTGTCCACAAACCTCAAATATTAGCATAGGCAAAGGATTTCTCATTTTATACACCCAAGAGATTTTTGATTACCCTGTGCCTTTGTTTTTATCTCCTTTTTTAATCTGTGCTATAAAATAACCAGATTCATAAAATGCTGAGGTAAATTATGTACTGTGGCCACCTATAAAAGAGACATCTTGCAAAAGGCAGGGAATTTGGCAGTGGGCTATAACCTCCACAAATTCCATGACCCTGGTGATCGTGCCTACACCTGCCTATTTACCTGACTATATGTTACAATGCAATCTTAAACAAGCTAGGCCTGAAATTCAAAGCTCAGTTGATAAGTTGATACAAAGTTCCAAGTCTGGACTATCTTGTTCCGGTTCAATTCTTTATTCAACCAGCTCCCAGTTTCCCTGTCACTAAACCCTGAGTCATTTCTTGGTTAACAACACAAGATCCATGAGCTCTACCATCTTACAAGCAATGCCATTTTAATCCCAGATTTCCACACTAGTTTAATATTCCTCTATTTTACCTAAACTCCCACAGCAGGTCAATGACAGACCGAGATGCAACCCATTCTCCTACTCCATGTTTGGGGTTACATCACCTCTTAACAGCCAAGCCAAAGGCAACACCCTCTCCGAGCACCTCCCCTCTGCTATTTATAAACTGTCTAATACCTTAATACCTCCCTAAGCATCTCAGTCAAATTCCTGGGACGCCACAACACTGCCTTTGGAACAGCTCTGTGTAGCACTACAGCAATCTGATTTTCTCACATCACACTCCAAGTGCTGGTCTGAAACTCTCAGTTTTCTATATCCTCATTAAACACCTTGGTGGGATGGGAAGAAGCAGGTCAGCTACCTAAACGCAGGTCAGCTACCTGAACACAGCTCAACAGCTTCCAGGCTCTTCACAACACTAAGTGGCTTTTCAAGCAGAGAGCTGTACTGTTTGGTGTTACAGTGACTAAAAGCCTTCCAGGGTTCAATTCCTTCTTGTTTTATACCTCATCCCTCCTCAGTGGGGAACAGCTGAACACATACTTGCTTTCTGGTTTATGCAAAATATTGTAATTAGGCATTAACATCTATTCACAAAATTTAACCCTGATGAGCTAGTGGGCAAAAGTCTCCCCAATTTTACCTCAGCTCCAATATCAACTTCTCTAAACTGTTTTTCCTTATCACTATGTAGTTAAAACAAAGTCTAGGCCTGTTATATCTCATGGACATTTGAAAACAGTCTTGATGAAGCCCACGGTATTTGCGCTGAGCTCTGCCTCGTCCCCACCACAAGCTATGAAGACCTATACACAGAAACTTTTTCTTTATTGCCTCTTTATTTATCACACAGTTTTAATATTAGTGCAATGGCACATAAAATGCAGCGAGGTCTGTCTCTGCAGCAGCATAAATTATAATATAAGACACAGGCTATCAGACAAACCTGCTTTATGATTTTCTACCTCCAACTTTTACCCTAAGTCCTCATGCTACAGTTTCATCAATCCCCAGAGCCAACCTACCCTAAAAATCAAGCTTATTTGGGTGGTTCCACACACTGTTGCAGTCCCATCTCTCGACAGCAATGCAGACATACCTTATGCAAAAGATGAGAACAAAGCATTCAAATGGCAGCAGATTTGAATGCACAGAAGCAGCAACCAAAGATTTACATTTATCCCTGCAAACTATGTAAAACCTCGATGCTTGGGTAGCCTTTCATTTTCCCCTTTCTGTGCTGTATCTTAAAAATACTTCCACAGATAAACAGTGTCTTCTCATAGCTACTGTAATTTTCAGATAACCTCAACACGAAAAGTTTTCCTTCAGGTAAAGACGTGTGTCCTTTGGTTTTTCTCGAACACAGCAATTTCAGCACAGGAAAACATCAGTGGGCTAACGCACAGCAATCCAAGAGTTACAGATGAATGCAGCATTTTGTTGGGGCGGGCTGGTGAGGTTGCATCTATGCACAGGCAATCAGAATAGTGCCAAAAAAGGGCTGCACAAACTATTGATGCATTGCAGATAAAATGTAGATCAGCCGAGCTGTTTTGGCAGCAAGCCTGTTGGAGTGGAGAGCAGGAGCTCTGTCTCTGGGGTGGAAACACATATGTTCCTGCTTCTCCTCCCTTCCTTGTCCCTCATGGCCAACTTTTTTTTAAATACCAAAGACTGGCTTTAGAAAGTATGTGTGTGCAAGTACCAAAACTATTGATGCATTGCAGATAAAATGTAGATCAGCCGAGCTGTTTTGGCAGCAAGCCTGTTGGAGTGGAGAGCAGGAGCTCTGTCTCTGGGGTGGAAACACATATGTTCCTGCTTCTCCTCCCTTCCTTGTCCCTCATGGCCAACTTTTTTTTAAATACCAAAGACTGGCTTTAGAAAGTATGTGTGTGCAAGTACCCTGTAGCCACTTTATGGAGCTTGGACTTCTTGGATACTCAGTGCAGCTTTCCTTTCATATTAATGTAAATACTCCATCTTTAGAAGAGATATAATCATTTAATTAGACAACACTCCTATATAATTATATTAATTGTCCATTTTACCATTTATATAGCAGCTAATTGTATACTTCAGGAGACGGCATAAAAGTATCTTTAGCCCTATTGCACGCACAGGGAAACCAAGACAAAGGAATACAAGTGACATTACAGTCCCTTCCAGGGTCCCAGGTCAAACATAGCCTGAACCTGCTGTCACTGAATTCAGAGGCAAAATTTACTGACATTAATAGGAAGAATGTCACAGGAAACAGGTAAGAGAACAGATAACATGACTCACACCAGCTTTTCCATATGGTCTCTGGATCACATTGCCTTCCTAGCTAGAGTGAAGCCACTCAGTAAGAAAGCGAATACAGATTCAGCTTCTCCAGTGTTGATTGACTTGAGATGAAGACAACTTCTAGCATCTCTTCAACCCCTGCTGGCCCTAGGGAACACTGCTGCAACTCCACAGCACCTGGCATGAGCAAACAGCTTAGTGTGCAGTCAGGTTCCACTTACGCTTTTATAAATCAGACTGAAGCACACTTATTCACATTTGTTTGGGTCAGGGTAATTTCTTTCTAAATGCACTTTGCTTTCCTAACATGTAGGCCTGAGTAGAGCTTGAAAAATTAATTTCAATTAATTAATTAATTTCTCTGCATCATTTCCACCCCAATTTTGCAAACCCCAAGGGATCCAAATATTCAAAATACTGTTACTTTCAACGAGAGTGTTGTCCATCAAGACTCTGGATTCACACCTGAGTGTAGCAAAGAGATTTTTAGGGCTGCTGAAGTGTTTTATATTAGTATTTTACTGTTAGTTTTTTCTTTTTTTTTTACTTACTACTTATACTTCCTATGTGATTTTTGCCACTTTTCTTGATCAAAAACACATGAAACCTCAGTAGTCTTGCAAGATTTCAAGTTTAAGATAATAATTTTTCCCTAGAAAACATTGATGTACCCTACTGGTCTCAAATTAATTCAGGGAAATTCCGAATCCAGACCCACATCTAGAGGTCAGCTCTGCATTTCATATGTAGCACCACAATGTGCTGAAAGAAAACTGACAATCTGAAAATAGACATCCTTTTAATTTGCAGCCAGAAATGTTTTCTCAGGAAAAAAAAAGTCTATTCTTTTCCTCACTTTCTACTTGCTTTCCTGCCTCAGGAAAGCAAATGAGACAGACTGAGAATTTGAGAAAAACAGATCTACCATTTAAAAAAATCTCTTCCATTTTGTGACACTTGTCAGAACTATTGTTTCATATGATCTGCAAACTCGTAACTAAAGGCACTCGGATTTCAAAGATTACTATGACTAACTGGAAAGCCTGGCAAGTTCTGAATTTGGCAATGTGTGATGGTGGCGAGGTTTTTTGCCTAGTGTTTAAATCTCACATTCTGCACCACAAGTTAATAATGACAGCAGAAGAAACGTTCACTAGCACTTCACTTTTTTTTCATTTGTTCAAACTCTGAACTCTCCTTTGCATGCAGAGGATTTATAGCAATTGACCCATCCTGCTATTATACCCTGAGCTCAGCAGTAGCCTTGACTCATTAAAAGCTTGAGGATTTAGCTCCTGCTCCTCCCCATGCTACCATGAATGCTCTGCTCCATGGATTTGATTTTATTTGTGTGATGTTCTAACTCAAGTTCACTTTGAAAACGTAAAAATTGCAACATCAACCCTTCTGTCTGCCTTTTCCAGTAGTCTATGCAATACCTTGTGCCAGATTCCCTTACCTACTGTCATAAAGAAAGCTTCAAGCATTATTTATGTGAATTCCTTGACACCAGCCAACTTGATACAAAGGTTTCTTGCAGTGTTCAAGCCTAGCAGGAGCACACCAGACTGAGATCAGATTTAAAGCAAAAAACCCCCCCCACGCATCAGCAAAATGAGCTTTCTTTGAAATCACTTTCAACTGGCTGAACATCAGCTTGCCATAATAGCAATCAATAAAATCCTATCTCCCAGTCCTGGCATCCACAGGGCAATAAAATGTTGTAACCAGCAGAGAGATGTAACAGAACTGTAGAGTCATGCTGTTGCAATACATTAAGTTACATAATAGTGATAGCCCAGTCTAACACAGCTTCTCTTTAAAAACTCCCTTTTACCCAAAGATTGTTTCTATCCATAGCATGAAAAACTTACCTCCTAATTGCACTGGTCTGACAAGCTTTTCCACATGAGGATATTTGAGTTGCCAAGCCTTCAGATGCTCCTGCTACACCAGAAGACCAGCTAGTATCTGCACTGCATGGCACTGGGCACCATGTAGACTGCAGACTCAATTCTCATCACAATAAGGCCTTTTTCACTGCTAAACTGCTGAGAAAGGACCCTTGCATCAATAGAAACAATTGCTCTCCCAAAGAAAGGCCGGGCTAAACAGGTCAGAGAATTACAGGTGTGATGGGTAGGAGGAGTGGAAGATTATGAGGTCCATTTTACAGATAAAGAAAGTATAGATAGACTAAAGCTCACAGCCATAAAACTACTTTGGCTCTGAACTGCCACTGATCTCTTGAGTTTGATTACCAAAGAGTTCATGCCCCAAAATATTAAACTCTATAGGCACCACAATCTCATTAAAAGCCATGGAAGACAGAAACCTCTCTGGGACAGTTTTATAAATCTGGATTTAAGTTGCTCAGGATCACAAAGGAAGCTTCTAGCAGAGCTGATACCTGATGCTTAATTCCAGTGCTGCCTGTTTTAGGGATTTGATGTACTCCAAACATGTGCTTTGTAGCCCAAAATCCTGATACCTGACAATGTCTGGAAAAAAGGAATAAAAGTCTAGCCCTCATTACTGGACTTCAGTTCTCTGCAAAGACTCAAGTCTTCTGATGTACAGGGCACATTAGAGAAATTTGGCACTTGTCCCTGGGGAACAGTGACATGAATACTGCTAGAAAATGGATACTTTATGAGGACTTAGAGGAACAAAGGCGGTATGGCAGGAGTTAAATCAATTTTTCAGAAGGCTTTATTAGTTCTCACGTGTCCCTATCCTCATCTCCGTATCTCTACAGGCTTGTTATCTCTTCTCTGTGACTGCCTTTCAGCCATTTTGTACCATAGCCAAGTACAAGCATATGGCCAACGAGCCATTCCAGCTGAGGGGAGATGCTGCGTGTCAGGAGGGTTGTGGGTGCTCAGCTTCCTGCCTGGTCCATGAACACTGGTACTGCAGTGTGGGGAGAGTGTTTCATACCTGCTGAATTTGGGTTGTGGGTGCTCAGCTTCCTGCCTGGTACTGCAGTGTGGGGAGAGTGTTTCCTACCTGCTGAATTATGTGCCCTGCAAACCAGGAACACAGTGAAAGGAATGGCAAGAAACAGTGCTGGCAGCAGGTAGCGTATTTCCAGTGCCAGAGTAGTACTTCAAACATGTCCGCGAGTCTGTATTTATTCTCTTGGCTATCCAAATTCACCTCCTGCCCCCGGAGATGAATGAGCTAGCGCAGCTCCTAACTGAACTTCTGTGCTGAGGGCTCATTTGTGACAAGGAGTAGGTGAAAAAGGGGCAAGGGATAGATACCTTTGTATCTCGTCCAATATTTGCTGGCCAACGTAGAAACTCAGCGTACACAAGACAGCTGCAGTCTATTGCTGGTATTAATCAGTATTAAATTTCTACTCCCCCGCAGGAGCAGGAAGAAAGCTGAGAGGACATTGATTATAGTAGACAGATACACCCCATTTTTGAGAATGGCCCAGGAACAGGTTCATTGGCTATAAACTATTGAAATCCAGCACTGGTTCCTTGGAGGAGATGGTTCTTACTTTGCACCAGCTGAGGATTTTCCCCAAAGAGACATATTGGTTGGGAGCAGCTGGTATATACCTGTGCCTATTAACACTGCTGGAAATAAGTCTTTAAAATATGCCTAGTCAATAACATTGGTTTTGGTTTGACTCGGATGCTTCCTTATCGGTGATTGAATACACAATACAGAATAAACCCCAGACTACTTTCAGCTCTGACAGAAAGAACAGTTTTCCTCCTAAGATTCTCCCCCCACCCCACTCTTCAGAAAAACTGATGTTTTGGTCACTTTCCCAAATTACACAATTTCTATAATCTTGTTTTAGACTTTCTTACCAATGATTTCTGCAGATCACTTCAGAAGAACACATGTGCAATTGAGAATCTGATTTTGAATTATACATCTCAGGTTATTTCATCAGCTTCTTTTACCAGCACTAACACATTCTGGCCCAGATCCTCTCAAAGGTATTAGGAGAGCAAATCAATTTAAGAAATGGGTATTCTGCTACCTCATGTCCTTCCAGCTCCTTCAGGGAAAGTGAGGCCTGTAAAAGTCGTATTGCAGGATTTTTCCACCATTATTTCATAGGGCAAAGACTCTCCTTTTCCTCATTTTTCTCTCTTTCTTCTCAAAAGAAGCCTCCCCACAATCAAACAAAAGCAAAAGGTTCTGCAGGACCATGTTGGAATTGCTGATATCCACTGTTATCCCTCTATCCCTTTGTAAGTCATCTCATTGCAAAGTCAGAGGCCAAACCATGAGATCTGGCATTCATGACCTTAACAAAATTACACACAACACATACAAACATAACAACATATCGACCATGGCTAGCAGTCAATGAAGTTACCAAACCCACTTAGCTCAACACCACATGCTCTACCTAATGCCTTGAGGCAACCAATTCTCCCAATATATATTTAAGCGCTTAGTGCTCTGATCACATAATTACATGGGGTTTTTTGTTTTTAAAGGGCTTTGATAAACTGCACGTGGTAAGCCTCAAAACACTTGCATGGTTAGGCAGGCAAGTCGCGAGGTTCTGTTCAATATTGCACATGCACATAGGTAAAACTTTTTGCCCAAAGAAATATCTGATACCAAGTCCAAGGTAATCTTTCTTGGTAGAAAAAATATTCTGTGTGCTAACGAGAAAAATCATTCTAAAGGGAGTTGCTTAGCCACCCAAAATACAATACCAAAAGGAAAATGGAGACCAAATTACAGCATAGCGATATGACTACACTACTTAAAACATATAGCATTCAGTTTTGCATTCAAGATAACAACTACAAGAAATATAATCACCCAAATCCCCTTCTCAATTCTGATTTAGACCAATCCCTTTTCACAAAGTACACCCATATAAAACCCATGGTAAACGCAGTGAAGATGGTCCTGCAACACAGCCTGTGAAATATCTATCAATGCAGTCTGAAGTGTGCCCCAAGGAGGCAAAACTACCATTACCCTGCATTGTGCTGAGCTGAAATCCTTCAGAACAAAGGATTACACCAAAGGATTGGGGTTCACTGTGGGAAACCCACCCTTTGTCTGTCATATAACCACCCTGTCCACTGGTTTTCCCTTTTTGAAACACAATTATTCTCACCTATCACACAAGAGGCGTAACAAATATTCATAGAGTGCTCTCAGACCTCTGGTGAAGAGGTGTTATTGCTGTATCATAATCACTTCTGCAATTCCCTGAAGACAGAATTTCAGATCATTCCAATAACCAACCTTATAAAGTCTTGTCCAGCCCTATTAGGGAATGGCACATTTCCTTCAGTACGGCCTCTGTTTTAACAGCTTGAAATGAGACACTTGACATTCAGTTCAGCTTACCCGTACTACTGTGCTGAAACATGACGGATTCAGATCACATTTAAATTGCTGCAGCTCAGTGTACGACTCCCAGTTCCTACAGTAGGTGTGAGAAGAATCAACCCCACAGATACAGCTAATTATAAGACTAAATAAGTGAATTTCACATTGAAGTCTGAGCAAGCCTCTGTTTTGCTGTTCACAATGTACAGACAAGAATTCCTGCCACAGGAACCAGGAAGAAAAATTCCTCTGGGAAAATACATCACACCATGCCCATCTTACTATTACTCCAGTCTTTGAGCCTGTGATGACAGCTTAGAGGTATCTACACTTCTTGTTAACTAGAAGTTCAAGTAACATTGAGAAAAAAAAAACACATAGGTGCTGTCAGACAGATATTCAGCTGACACAAATTGGTGTTGCTCTGTACATGAGTTGACCAATTACACCAATTGTGGATTAGCTCCTGGCATCAAGACAACGACTTTCAAAGTGCAGGAAGCCCCCAAGTGACACTTTAAGAAGTGTCAGGTAGCAAATCTTTCTAACAAAGGAGATGATATGCTAACCTGCTAGACATACCCACATTGAAATTGTCCTCCACACAAAAGGGATTTGAAGTCACAGATACTGTATGCTTACAGGGGCACAGGTGTTCCCTTTCACAGCTTCACCTCCTATGCATAGATTAACCTGCTCTTGCTCTCCTGACAGACGGGCAGTCAGCTCAGGATAGCAGTTACATAGATACCTTTCCAAAAATGCCTCTTGCTGAACCAAACAGGGCATGGTGCAAAAGTGTTGCCAGTTTGGCTGACTTATACACATTACGTGATCTAGGACCTTCTAATTTTGATGCTCTTATTTCAGATGCCTTTGAAAACTCAATAGATTAACAGAAACAAGTCAGCACTGGCTGGTGACCTCCCTTCCTCACTGCCTGCTTCATAAAATTGAATGACAAGCTGTCCAGAGGCAAAGCGAGAGGTGAGGAAGAAAGAGATGGCAGCTGCCTGTGAAGTAGCCCCAGAAACACTGCTGGTTGCTCTCATCAGACTGAGTCAAGCAGCTCTGGAAGTCCTCGGCTCAGCAGAGACCAGTGAGTCAGAAGCGTAGGCTGTGCTGCGTTAGCAAAACTGAGCTCTGAAGAGAATAACAATGGGCTTTCACTCACCTTCCTTCCTGTACCTAATTACAGCACCAAAGCGAAACCCACTAGGCCTGCATCCCTGCCCTTCTCCCGGTACCCCTCAGGCCAGACACCTGCTTAGTGCCGTTCTGCACAAGATGCCACCTGCAGGATTATTTCATTACTTTTTTAGACAACTAATACACATTCCGCCAGTATGAGAATACTCCTAACAAGTGAGCGTCTCAAAAACCCCTCCAGGGGTTAGCTGTAGCAGTGAGAGTAAATAAATTCGACAGACAGGGAGAGAGATAGTGCCTTATACCACAGGGTCCCCGAAAACATCATTGAACTGCAGTTCACAACAGCCAGGAAAGGAGCAGACACTTACATTCCAGCTGCAGCCGGGCAGTGGAAGGGCTGGAAAAGTGTTTTTCCCCATTTCACCTCTCTGTATCTGGTCTGCTTGCAAGTCAGCACTCTTCTGTGGCATCCGCAGGGGTAAAGCCAGCTCTGAAGATTCTGGGGAACAAATGGAAACCCAGCGAGGTTGGACTTATGCAGGGCCCTTGAAGAGACTATAGCTTATTCTTCTGCCTCTAAGCAACCAGTAATGTAATCAAAGTAATTACATCAAAGCAGCAAGGATAGGGGCTGCTATCCATCTTTAAGCCTTTTTGGTCCACACAAAGAGGAACATTCAGGGAAAAGGTTGGTTCTTCAAAGCTGACCCAAGGTGTAACTAAAAGGAAGTCCAAACAAATAAATTAATTTGGACATTCTTTCCCCCCCCCCCCCCCATCTTATGTCCTTGTTTGGAAATTAAGGGGCAATTAAAGCCTTAAATAGCTCTTTATTAATCCCAGAGGGATGGGTGGGGCTGCTGAAATCATTGGGCCCCAATGCAGAGAAGTTAATTTGCAGCAGCTGAGGTTCTGGCCCTTAGTTACTGCCCTTTCTAAAACATTCAAAACAGATAAGCTGGCTGTATTGTAACTTGTCTTCAAAATTACAAACCTGTTTCCCCTGCAAAATGAAATGAATCCAGGGAGATCAATCAGCAGAACATTTTCTGTCAAACCAGTAACACCTTCGTATGTAGTTTATCTGGCTGCAGCCATCTTTGAATAAATTACCCACCAGGATCTTAAATGCAATGTTTGCCTTTCTATCAGTTTAATTAAAAGGCATCATATATTTTGTAAGCTAGTCAAAAGTGATTTTGACAGCTCTAGTAACAAATGCCTTCCAGATGGAGGCATGCCTTACCAGTTATAAATAGAGCAGCCTCGTCAGGGCGGGCAACACAGAGCCCAAGGGCCTGCTGAAGAGAGATTTTTCTTAACTATTGTCTTGCCTGGAGTCATACTCAAGACAATGCTATTTTATTACAGAAAACAAAAGTGCAGGAGTCCAAGAGACTGTGTAGGGGAACAGAGTGACAGACGACGCAGCTTGCAGCTGTCCCACTCACCTGCCGGCTCCCAAGAAGCTCTGCCATGCCCGGCTCTGGCAGACCCTGAGCTGCTCAACACCTCAAAACACCTACTGTAACTGTCCAACACTCTGCCGCTCCACACACCAACACCTCCGCTGTCAGCGGAGGCTGCCAGCTCCCCTGTGAGGAGCGGCCAGGGCCGGACTCTGCTGGATGCAGCCGGTTCCAGCCGGTTCCGTGCCAGCTCCGCCTCAGGCCGCAGCTGAGCCCGCCCGCGACGCTGGTGGAGCCTCTGTGAGAGTGTGTTCCAGTCAGGGCGAAGGGCTGCCTGGGAGTGCGAGGGGTGAGGGAAAAAGTGTGAGAAACAGCCCCGTGAACAGCGGGGTGAGAGACTGGGGGTGCTCCAGGCGCCAGATTGCCATTTGCAATGTTGCAGCCCCTGGAGAGGACCAGGGAAAAGCGTGAGGAGGGAGGAGAGGCAGAGAGGGGCTGTTACGAACTGGCTGCAACTCCCTTTCCCTGTCCCCCTGCGCTGCTCGGGGGAGGTAGAGGAATGGGAAATGAAGTCGAGCCTGAAGGGTGGAGGGGGAAGTATTTTAGTGTTTGTCTTTGCTTCTCACCATCCAAATCTATTTTAATTGGCAATAAGTACATTAATTTTCCCCGAGTCAGGTCTGTTTTGCCCGTGGCGGTGGTAGGTCGGTCATCTTCCTGTCTTGATCTCGACCTATGAGTTTTTTCATCTTATTTTCTCCCCTCGTCCTGTTGCTGGTACGCAGTCCTCAGCGCTGAGCGTAGGACTGCATTGGCCCTTCATCTCACACCTTGCCTTCCTCTTTGTTCACCATTTGCTATCTGGCGCTAGTTAAGATCTCGAGGAAAATCTTTTATGTGATTATTGGATTGCAAAACCCCTTGGACAAGAACATTGCAGCTGAGTTGATCAGTTTAACGTCCATGTCGTTTTCAAAACAAATTTAAAAACACATTAATCCTCTTGTATCGTGGATTTTTTGCAAGCTGCCAGCTCCAATACCTTGTTCATATAAGGCCTTTGCTAATTTATCCCAGATATAAACAAACCCATCAAATTTAGTAGGTGGTGGAATACACATCAATCTGGTTTATTTCTGTTATTAAAAAAAAACTCTTAGGCATTTCAGGATCACAGGAATTGGATAAATTATCTCTTTATTTCCTCATATTTTTAGAATCAACACTGGGCATATAAATGAAGGATGCTTTAAGATATTTATTTCTGGTAAGAGTTTTATCTAATGGTCTTAGAAACAATTACAGAAGCAATTACATCATCAGCTGCACTGGATTTTTGCATCCTGTGGCTGGGGTGGCTCATCCCATCTCACCCCCTACTCCCAGGTCTCAGGCACTGCAAGTCCTGTCATGATCTTCAATTAAAGATTGAAATAAACCCTGAAATATGAGATTTACTATTCCAAAAATGCATTTTTAAAAAGCATTTATCAAACCTCACTACAGTAGTCTAGATATTAATTTCATTTCATTTCCTCTGGTGCAGCACATCCCTGCTTTGAATCTATGCAGCAAACAACAGTCCAGTCCCCTCTCCAGATCCCATCAAGTCTTCATATACTCCTCTACTTCTGAAAATAATTTCTGAGGGCAAATGTATTGCTTTTGAAATGCACAACTATACACCAGTAACATAAACCTTTAAAGGTATATACCTTCCTGGTGAAGCTGATCCTGGAGTCCTAACAGAAGGATTTTAATCTCCTCCCATCACTTCTTGAAATATTTAGTTTGAACATTAGTGCTGGCAAAGACTTCTCTGAAAAGTTACATCCCATTTTGGTGTCTGATAGGACTCAAATCTTTTTAAAATCTAGCCCTAGTGAAGAAAGTTTGAAAACAAATTTGGCTCTTTATGCATGATCTGACTCTTAGTGAGGCATTCAACACCTCAGTGAGACCAAGACCTGGCCCATAGTGGAGAAGTTAACAGATCCCTGCTGTGGATACGTGGAACGTCTGTCACATGAAGTCAAGGTATTCTCCTCTTGATGGTATTCTTTTTTGCCTGCATATTTTTCTCAGGCTTTATATTTAGTCTCCGGCTGCTTCATGCCTGACTTGTTCTGATATTTATAGACACTCTTACACAGATAACCTGGGAGAGAAGAAAACAAAGGAAGATGTTAAAAAAAAAAAGTTCCCTTTAACAGTGCCCTTCAAACCCTTGAATTCTACCCAGAATAAAAGAAGGGAGGAACAAATAAGATAAATGCATTAGGGCATGGCTAGGATAGATACCACCCAGTCTTTCATAACAAAATATTACAATAGAAGTATAACATTGGGAAATGATTTGCCTTAAGGTTGATGTATTTCAACTGCTTCAATAAGCAATTGAGTTTAGGTGAGTGAAGGTTTATGGCTCTAATAAGAAAGGCTAGTTTCCTGGCACTGCTAAGCACTGGAGACTTACATTAGCTTTTTATAAAGAACATCAACATTGTAAAAATCTTTGCACCAAATTCTACACAGGAAAAAAAAAAAGCTTTTCAATATATGTGCATTAAAATGGCCTGTTTATGGGATATTGATATAATTTGTTTACATTTTGGTTATTCTTTCAGGTTAGGTGTAACAAAAGAATCTATAGGCCTTCTAAGAAAACCTAACGTCACATTTTTCTAGATCTCTGTATTTCCATGCCTTTTATCCTCAAAATTCCTCACATAGCCATGGGACCCCCAATCAGATCAGGATCCCACTAGGACAGAATCAGTTGTGCAGATACTCCATTATATGTGTGTTCAACCCCACGTGATCAGATAAGCAGTATGCAGAAAAGAAGACGATAGCAACTACCACCTACTAAGGGGAAGAGACAAAGACAGTCCTACTACAGTGATTTTGTTTAGCGTATAGGGATTTCTTAAAGAAGTCATTCATACAAATCTGCGTAACACCACCAACTTCAGAAAGCCCAGTTCTGAACAGAAGGAAAAAGCCAGCAGATGCTGAACCGGTATAAATTGCTGTGATGCTGGTTTCAGTGCTGCTGGATTTCCAACAGCTGCACTTAGCATAAACCAGTGTCCCTCAGTAGAGCTTCCCCAATCTGTGGCTGCTGAGCATCAGTCCCTCAATGCCCAATTTATTTCCTTGGAGTATGACACTGTTCAAGATAGATGTTAGGACACAGGAGTTACAGTGTGAGCATGTTTGAGAGTGCACTGGGGAAATTGCTTGTAAGGGCGAGGAGAAAAGTCAGTTATCAGTCATTTCTTATATCTCTTGCAGGCGTTAATAATGCTAACAGGGCTGATGGCTTTCTGCCTGTCCACTAGCAGCTAAGCGGAGAGGTATCAAAGAAAAATCTAGGTCACAAATAACCTTTACTTATGCCTTTTCTTTAAGACTGTTTGAACAGGACATACAGGTATGCTCCTTTATCTGGGGATCTATACCTGCGAAAAATACAGTTCTTGTAAAGTCTCTGGAATATCAGCTTTACTTCTTTACAAAATGAGGACGCCTGAGTCTTCTTACTTTCTTTTCTGGTTAAAAGGACACCAGTTTTTATTCAGCCTGCACAAGTTGGGACAGTATCAGTTTGCAGGAAAACAGCCAAGGACCTGAAATTCTAGTAGTTTCCTAAGAACAATTCAACTGCAGCACAAATATCACTCAGTCTTTCAAGTGTTGAGTAACGCTGGTTGTTTTATCTGACTTCAATGGATATGCAGTCACTGTAAGAATAAAGAGCGAGAATACACATTTCTGCCTTAGCGGGACTTTGAAAACTTCTAGTGGTTTTCAATCATTTATATTTCAGCAGCAATTATGTTTCCAGATCCGGTAAAAATTATTTGGCAGATATCTGGCATATTAGCAGAATTATACATTTAATGTCCATACATCAATTCTCAGTAAAAAAGAAAAAAAAAAAGTAGTGGGATTTCTACCACTAAATCTTCCAGATAAACAGAACTCAATCTTCAGGATGGACTCCACTATGAGCAAAATAAAATCATCAAATCTCAATAAAAAAGAAAAAAAAAAAGTAGTGGGATTTCTACCACTAAATCTTCCAGATAAACAGAACTCAATCTTCAGGATGGACTCCACTATTGAGCAAAATAAAAAAAAAAAAAACAAAACAAAAAACCAGTCATAAAGCAACAGTTTCAAGTTTTATTCCTTTTAAAATTTCAGACTCAACACACTCATGTTAGACAGCATTAAACTAGTGTCTTTAAGACTTGTTTTTGTTATTTTGTTATATTTCGATTTTTGTTGATATTTTTCTTTTTCTGACAAATATTTGGTCTTCTGTGTACATGTAAAAGTTACATAGTTTGCTGGAAAAAAAAAAAAGCAAGATTTATTCCTATCTGTGCCACCAGTTTTCTCTACAGCACCCCATGGCACCTACAAAAAGTATTCATCATTATTAGTATACTGTAACAGCCTCAAAACTTGTAGTAGATAGGGTGTTTAGGACCAGCATTGGCAACTGCTGCAGTAGTTTTGCAGAGAGTGATATACAGGAAACATTAAGCATGTTCAGCTGATACAGCGTCACCGACTGCTGACGCCGCACCAAAATCCACGAGCTCTGGATCTGGCCCTTGGGTCGGACTTATAAGCATAACACTTCAACAAGCATGAATTAAGCACAGCTCCAGTGAAACACATGGTATTACTTCAGACACTCAGGCAGTAAAAACTGTTATACCCCAGGGTAAGGAAGCAGCAATAAACATTTTATACAGACAAAAATCTGTGACACTCAAATGCCTCCCATGGCTGCCGCCATCTTGCTGGAGCAAACACACCAGGTCAGGCTTTAAGCTTTAGCTAAAAGCATGGTCTAGTCCTGCTTGTTTAAAGTTTGCAGCAGTCTGTTTTCTGTCTTCATCCTCCTTTTCTGCCATTCTGTATGCATGCTGCTGACTTTTGCCTTGTTATATTACTCTATATTCAGTTTTGCAGTTTCCTACCTCCGTAAATTTCTACAAATCAAATTTTGCTTTCACAACCAGAGCTATATTCAGCAACAGACCCAGGGTTTTTCTTCATCTCGTGGTTCAAAAGGTTTATTTTTCCTTCCTGTAAATTGTGTCCCGAGTCTGAAGATTTATCAGCCCTGAGTCACCCATAAGACACTTATCACATTGTTGTGCTCTCTGCAAAGACACTCAGGGTAATAGCGGTCCAGCCCATGCATAGCTTTGGTGATAACTCGTCAAGAAGCAGAATATTAGTGTCTGAGTCTGCATCCACTGAAAAACAATTGCAAAATTACTTCTGACTTCACAGGGGTACAAAAATGAATCTTTCACTAATGTTACTTGTTCAGCATCATTTTTTTGATTTTCACCTGTTAATCTAATAGCCTTTGTTGTTAATCTCTTCTTGCTGAGGCAGGAAAAACTTGTGTATTTAGAACTATCATTTTTGGCATTTCTTTTGCGAGCTAACTCCCAGCGGCACTATTTGCCTCTATCACTATATACTTTCTTCTGCTACTCACTGTTCCTTTCAAGGGCTTTTATTTCCCCTGCATCAGACACAGATCAATCTAGTGGCAGCTAATGTCTGGTTATAGGAAAATCTGATATTGAAAGCCTTGAAGTGACTTGTAAAAAACACCCTGTACTTTCTCTTCTGTTTCTTGCCCACCAGCACTCAACCTCCCACTCCAGACTCTAACTCCACACTGGTTTTCTCCTACCACAAACAGTTCGTTTCAGTTTGGACCCTACTTGTTGAGTAGCAGCAAGGTAGCACGTGGGTTTGTTCTGCTATAGCTAAAGTGGTCAAGCATGTGATTTTTCTGTGTGCAGCACTACCCAGAAGTTTAGTTAAGCTGGAACAGCACTACATACTAGTAGACTGCATCTTTACATAGATATTGATCACTTTTGGGGAACAGCAATAATTTTACTACACTAAATTGAGGTTGTTTGCCCCTAATTGCCTTCCTCTCTGAAGTTTGCTCCACTGACCTCCCCAGCTCCCCCTCCTGCTCAGTCAGAAACTGCTTCCTTTGCAAAACAAGTAGATAGCTTGTGTGACAAGGTTTATCATTTAAAAAACCTCATTTCATTGCTTCTTTGACTGGAAATACAGTTGCATTTCTATTATCCCTTCCATCTGTCAAAGGCCATTAGCTAGAAATCTCATCATAATTCCTTGCATAGTCCATGAAATGAATTCCTTTTCAAGGTCCTGCAGCCTGAACATTTCTATTGTAGTTATGCAAGACAAAGAAAAACCATTTTTAATAATCTCTTTCCTATCTCACTGCAAAGGAATGCAATTCTGCTACATCCATTCGTTTTGCCTCCTGAACACTCCCAGTTTACACGAGCTATAAGTGAATTTTGCAGTCAGGTCTCTGTTCAGACCTCAGGGCTTTGCTGCAGCTGGAACTGTGGTAGAGACCTGACTCCAAACAGCAGCCCCACACAGCCTGTGATTTGAATAATCTACCAGCTCTTTCAGAGGGGTATGGACTATGCCACCATGGTCCTTAGGTCCTAGAGGACTTGCCTCACCTGTCAATATCCCAGATTCGTAGGAATAAGCAAGTTTGGATGACCAATTCTAGCATTCCCTCAAAGCTAGGTTTCTAGAAAGTGCCAATCACTGCTCCTAAAAACCTTGCGAGTTATATTTTTAACCAAGAAGCACATTGAACACATTCTTATTTCTGCTCATTCCTAAGGAGTTCTCACATAGACACATCAGAAAACTACTGGGCCCCTTAAATATCACTTCAGCTCCCAAATACTCAGGTTTTTTGGGAATGGAAATTCCTAAGCCACTGAGAAAGAATTTTGAACAGTTATACCAAACTCTCAGCTGATAGCAAATGTAGGGGTAAAGTCTCTGAAGGAAAATCCTTATTAAGCTATTTAAAAGAGAAAAATCAATAGTACTTCCTGCCTTGGTTTGCTATCCAATTTATTTTGCTGTAATTTTCTTGAGCACTACCAGCCCAGTCACTTTTAATCAGATCTCCAGACTGAAGCACTCCAGGAGTTTAACTTGGAAGCCAAGATTATCTTAAACCATGTGCACAATTCTGTGGCTGCTTCAGCATTACTCAGTGACTACTCCAGTGACTCGCATCATTTGCCGTACACACAGCTGGTTTGTCAAAGGCCGTCTCCAGACCCTGTAAAAGTGTTTCCAGCTCTGAGAATCTGTACGTGTTACACACTTGAGATACCTCAGACATCAGGTGGTTACATTTAATTATAGCATGCAAGTAAATACGTAATGAGGCAGGACGTGAGGATTTTGCTCTGGTTGAACCGGTTCTTTAAGATGAGAAAGCAGAAGGATCACCCTTGCTGTGCTCTTAGCAGATGTGCAGTCATCCATGTACTTTTCTCTTCGGTAGCTGAAACCCCATAGAAGATGAGGTGCAGGATACAGAAGCACTGTCACTGGAAGCTTCCCCAATACATCTTCTCCCCCTGGGTTTTTGCATTAGCTGGGTGGTGGCACCGAGTGTTTTCATAGAGAATCTGGAATAGAATATTGTTAAGGACTCCAAAGCTTTTGAGTAAGACTTAAGACATCAGGATCTGTCTAAACTAACTACAGTTTTTGCATTTCATATTTTACAGAAGAATTCTGCCTGCCAGATGCCTGATGAGCTTTAAGAGCTTGGCTTCATGTAGCAGTTGGCTTTATGCAGCAGAGACTGAAAACAGTCACCAGACTTAAGAAGGGTTTTTCCAGTAGCAAGAGCTTTTCTGAAGACTTCAGTACATGCTGAATTCCATACATCATAAGATTTCTTCAAGAACTATCTGCACAAGTATTAAAAATACAATATCCAAAGCCAGTCTCATGTTCCAGTTTATTTTCTAACTGAGGGCCTTCAGAGGCTCATTGTTTCTGCATGTGCTTTTATGGAAGTATTTGGAATTGTATGCTTGTAAGCAGGCTTGGATGGCTTTCGGTGCTATTACTGTCCTGTTCTGAGGCTATTACAGTGGCCAGAGAACAAACAAGATAGTCTGTTACATATATGGACCAGGCCCATCCCCAGATCCCCATACAGAAGTTTTAACAAACCACTCATGTTTGGTTTAAATCAAAACTGAGTTCACATGGCCTCTGATTAGACTGACAGGTAGGAGGAATTGAAGGAAGAAATCAAAATAGGGTCTAACCCCACCCAAATATTGCGGCTTAGAATCCTCTAGTTCTTATTGCCATCTCCAGAAGTTATAATAATGTCCAGGTGAGTAATCCGTTTCAATTCTTCTTTATCTGCACAGCATATCTAAATTCTACATCATCTTGATGACACCTCTGGATGACAGCAACATAAACTCCCTTGAACAGCTCATGCCTGACATCTTCTAGCAGATTTGCTAATTAGCAAGGGGCAAGGCTATTTGCCATGCAGGGTTTATTTCATTATTGACATGTTATCCGCTTGCCATGGTGAAGCGTCTTTCAGAACTGCAATTAAAATACATGAGTTGGCTTACCCTTCTTTCTCTTTCCTAGAAGAATTATCCTGCTGTCTAGTGTTTTTCTGCTGCTTATACATGCCACTCACAGTTCTTGCAGAAGGGAAGACCAAATCCATCCAGAAACAAAACAAATCCATATTGCATTCTGGCAGCATGGATTTATTCCATCAAATAGTTATTTCTATGTCAACACTCAAGCCCACATGAGACCCTACTTCAGTCTGAGTTGTCTGGGGTATCTTGGTATATTTGAAGTTTCTGATCATCGAGATTAAGCTTTTCACTAGAGATTTGAGTGCCCATAATGTGCAGGGAAGCATGAAGCAGTCGCTCTTTGGATTAGAGAGTCTGGGACTTTGAGGACTTCATTTTCACCTTAGCATAAATTAAGGGCTACATGTTTTAGCTACACTTTGTGATTAGAAATATATTGCAGCTGAAAAGATAGGATTACTATAATGGACTGTATTATAGTACCTGTCCTGTCTTCAGTGTTAACAGGTTCTTCCAGAAAGGTAGACATTGCCGTCTCTAGCAGAGATCAAGGACTATGCATCTCCTGAAGTTATTTCTGAAGAAATTACATGCTCTGAGACTCCAGAACACTCAAAACAGTGTAGTGCTTCCTATTTTGATAAGGAGAAAAGCTCCAGTTGCACAAATAACCTTTGAAAAATGGTCCAATAATGAGTTAGCCTGGATTTACTCCCATATACTGCATTTGACCTCAGTTTGTAGGTAGAGGACAGAAAGATAACTAAATCACTTAACAGCATCCAGATACACAACACTACTTGAGATAACATCACAACAGAATGCTTCCTGTTTGCCTCAACGAAATTAATTCATAGCTTACCTAATAAGCTAGGAAACAGGCCTGTCAAGACTCATCCGTTAGACTGCTGACTGAAGAGTTTCTGTTACTCCACATATCATTAACCTAAGTATATAAAGCCCTTCCTTGGGGGAAGAAGCATTTGTTTGCCGAGAAGTAGCAGAAACAGCAAGAAAAGATCAATTTTACACTTCAAGATTTATAAATGAATTAAAGAAATCCTTCCTGAAGGCCATGTCAAATAAAGACATCAACTGTAAGTCAGTTGAAGCAAGCCATGAACTAAAAATAGTCAACTTTATGAATTGGTATATTTTTCTGCATGTTCAACTGTTACTGCAGGTTCCAAATATGACATACACTTTCATGAGGGGGAAAAAAAAAAAAAGACTGCAGTTCCATTCACCATTTTGAGCAATACTGCAGCAGCCTATTTTATGTATAATATATATTTTATTGGCTAATGAAAGGTCTGGTCCTTCAAGTCTCAAGTGAGAAAAATACTATTGATGCTTGCATTTTGCACAGTATGTGCCTCAAGCCAAGTACCTAATTCTACAACCAGTGCCCAAGCTAGGGCAAATCAGTGTTCAAACATACAAAACATCTACACCTGGCTTCATCTGAGTTCCTTTGCTGATCCATGAAGGTCGGTACCCAAACATGGATAGGTTGCTAGTGTTAATTTACTACCTTTTTCTTAGACTGGGGCCTCGTTTGAGAACCAAAACCAGCATCTACACATGAACATTTTGCTTGACTCACCATATGCAAACTGAGAAACACCTCATCCATCCTTAGCATCAGTATGATCAGGAAAATAAACTGATGGATGATCCAGAAATAAAAAAAACATCATTTATCAGCTTGCCTCAAGCCTGGGATTTTTTTGCTTTTTCCATAGCTAATAATCTGTCCTGACAAGAAGCTTTTGATCAACTGCTTAGACAAAAGAAAGCCCTAATTTGCACTGCCAGCAGTAAAGCTGTCTGTTCTGGAGGGCCCACACTTCTGAACTCTCCTGTATGATGTCCTTGCTGAGATGGTGGTAAAGGAAGGGCTGGCTTCTGAAATCCCCCTAGCTTGCCTTGCTAAAGAGCCATATCCATCAGCTGTGATCACAGTTGTGGCTTTTTACTTTGAACTAGAGTGTTAAGCACATTTAAAGACTGAAATCAATGCAAGTTATCCTGCTAGCACAAAATAAGGCAAGTTACTTTTAAGCAACCTCCCCTAGAAAAATAGTGTGCCTAAACAGAGCAGGTGGGAGAATAATTTGGATCCTGTAAACAAAATACAGTTTGCTATCAGATCCTCAACTGATACCATCTCAGACCACCCTGCCAAGCTGAAGTGCAGAAGAGAACTGTCATTGCAGCAAGGCAATCCTTGAGCTCTTGGCTTCCAGAAAAAAACCCCACCTTTCCCCCCCCAAAAAGAACTTGAAACAGATTTATGAAACAGACTCCTGAAGATTATCGTAAACTGAAGAAATGGAATAAATCTCTGGATAGACAGGTTGCTTGTGTGTGCCAAGCATCTGTTTAGGGATCATTTATTTTTAGACGACTGCTAGTCTCAGGCAGGACCCATTTTAGATCACACTGTGAATAACCACCCCTTATCTCCCATGGCTACTTTTTAATATCTCTCCAGGATATTGAGCAGGAAGCCATGCCAATCGCTTCTGCAAGAAGTTACTGTAAGAAGATTCAGAGCAGGTAAAAAGAAAGCATTATCAGATAAATGGAAGCAGTTTTATTCAACCTTCAGGATGTCTCACCTGAGGTGAGCACCAGGGGCTAAGAACATAAGGCATCTTCACAAAGGTGTCAGCAGTCTTAAGCTTCACAGCTGCTCTGTCAGGGCAGTAGCAAGCCAAAGCTCTAGGAAAGTTTGGATTCAGTCTCAAATCCAGTGACTTTGCGCTTACTCGGATCTTGCTTTGTCACCCCTCATTTACTGAAGCCTGATCAGACACTACTGTGATTACATTAGCACATTTTCAGAGGCTTACAGCTCCCACCACTGGGGCACAGCAAGTCTCCATTTGCAGGCTGAGAGCCCACAGCAACACAAATGAGTTAAAGCCAACCTCCTTCTCAACAAGCTGCACCATGCACACATGGAAGTCACCGTCTCTCAGCCAAAAGGGCAGAAGCTCATTAAAATATGCTAACAAGGTCTTCTTTCTTCACCTTTAATCTAGGAAGGAAGTTGCTTCTGTTTTCTCAGTTTCCCTTAGAGTCAGTCACTCCTGCCTGGGAAAGTATTTGATTGATTGTTGTATCTTTCTTCCACCATCTTTTAATTTCCTTAATGTTTGATTTCTGTCTTGGTAAAGAGAGAAAAAGCCAAGTTAAAACAGACAGCAAGCATTTCCCCAGTGACCTGTGAAAGAAAGCTTAATTAACACTTGGAAATCCCTCACATATCTCAAAATCACTCAGCACTTGTGAATAGGCTGCTGCTCACAGCTGCCTTAAACACAGGCTTGTGAGTTGATTGTTACAGCTGAAATTAGTATTAATGTGTCTGTTAATAACAGCATCCCAATATCCCTTGTAACCAAGCTAGCATTGTCAGCACATTTACTAGGGCTGAACACAGAAGCAGAGCAAGTGCCAGGAAAGCAAAATAAAGGCAGAAGTCTCTGGGTCCTGCTGTGACATCAGAAGTGGTATTGATCAATTTTTTGGCCTTTAAGAAGCCCCTACCTCCAGCATCTAGCAGGGTGAGTTATTCCTCAAGATCATAAGCCCATAGCTCCATTATCCTCTGTTCTCCTGCTACAAAAATCAGAGATGACCATTAGCCACCACCTAGGCACTGCTGAAGTGGTGGCTGCCGCTTGTTTCCAAGCTTTTCCCTTGATGACTACCCACATGTATGTTATGAATGTCACCAAGCTAGAGATTAGGCTAAACATTTCAAACTAGACTTCAAAATTTACACTATAAAAGTTACCCACAGATTACCCAGACACTAGCTCACCCAAACACCCCAAGGCACAAAGGCAGCTCCTTCCTTGCCAGCAACACCCTCAGGGATGCTTCACAATTAGCTGCCTCCTATATTGTGTGGCACTGCCTGAAAAACCAGGCTGCTTTAAGGCATTATAGCTACTCTCAGGCAACAAACACAGAGAATCACCTTAGAAAATTTTGACCACACTTACTGATTGTGCAGCATCCCCCAAAAAACCCAGAGCTCCTGAGACCACAGAAAGAAATGAGCTCCTGGCCATGCAGGGGGATTAAATACCCTGAGAGCAAGGTGTGGCTGAGCGAGATTGGCCGGGAGGGAGAGCACTGGGGAGGTAAGGTTGGGCAAGAATAAATGCAGGCGGTAATGTAGGATGTAGTATCTGTCCTGGCACTGGGTTGGGGCTAAACACCCAGATGATAAAAATTGGTATAGTTGGTTTGAAGATGGGATTGCAGTTTTTATACTGAAAGGATTATGAAAAGTAAACCATAAAGAATATCAAGCACTTCATATGAACACTTTTAAATTGCTTTAAAATACAAATGTCCTTTATATGTCTTAAGAGTCAAAATTTGAATTTTTATCCTGGAGCAGGTTTTTTGTCAAGGTCAGAAGTTCATTTATGATCTGAACCTCCTCAGAAGTGCGCTTTGTTCTCTTCTCCCTCTGTAATCACTTTTGTTAAAGCTTTCATGGCTCAGTCAAAACACATTGTATTTTAAGCCAGACCAAACAAGGGAGGAGATAGAAAAAGCTACATTCAGGAAGTGGCATTCATACAAATAAATAAACAGAGAAGACTGCAGCTGACTTTCTGTTTTATTTCCTTTTGATTAGTTTAGAAAACAAAATAAATGCAGTATGTACAAAGCAATACAGGCTTTGTAAACCTCTTTTCATTCTGATGGTGTAGTAAAGGGTGTCACATTTTCCTTTATTATACTGCTTCTTCCTGGACTTAAAACTTGGATACAATAAACAAATCCACTCGGAACTGAAAGCTGAATCTTGGCAGACAGAAAAGATCAGTTTAATATTAAAATAAAGGATTTTGGCTTGCTGGATAAAGAGCAGTGCGGACAGAATAGGAATGAACGTGTCTTTAGCTTGACTTGCATTTCCACAGTCCTGAAACGAAATGTTTTCAAAGTTGCATTTTCCAGATGATTAGTATAGTTAATTCATCATGGGGTAGATATCCAGGGCTTCTCCATAGAATTAGGAAGAATCTGAGTCTTTAAAGACACTGAAATTCAACTGAAAGTCACCTGGAATAATAAATGAAGTGCAAGGAGCACTTGAGGCTTTCTGGCAAACTTCACGTTACTGTTCAGGGGGTGACTGATCTGGCCTTACACTGGCCCAATAGTAAGTTAAAAGCCCACCAAGGACTAGATTTGGGCTTTTGGTCTCGAACAGCCGAGAAAGTGCATCTGCATACGCAGCCCCCGACTCTCTGCATCTCTTCTGCTTTTCACGTCCTGTTCATTTCTCCTTTTCATCTCCAGGGAAAGGTTATGAGCCTCATCCCCCCGTCAGTGACGATTTTGCTATGGCCCCAAATTGTCAGGGATAAATGCATTTCTTAGAAAGTCCCTGGGCTCTTGTTCCAGCTTTCCAGTTGAATTTGTGTGGATTGAAATCAGGTTCTTCAGATTATTCTAATTTCTGGTCTTTCTCCTTCTGTGACTTGCAGATTTGTCCATCATAAAAATGGCAGTGGGGCGATGAATGGTATTAATAGAAGCAAATGGTTTTACAAGCTTCAAAAAGTGCGATAAATCTAATCCTTAGAGCTAAATTTTCATAGCAGTCAGAGTGCAGTTACAGCGGGGAAAGCGACTGTAAAAATGAACCCTTTTTCCCCAATAGGTTTGCTCATGGAGGATAAAATTAACACCTCCAGAGGACCACCTCTCAACAGAGAGCTTGAGTGAGGTTTTGTAATATGCGGTCCTTAAATTGCAGCCGGACTCCTGATCACCCCCCATTTGATGGCCCCTGTTGTTACTGGGCTCACGTTGTGTTTGGTGCTCTGCAAACACAGACCAGCCTCTGGCCAAACTCGTCACCTGTGAACACAGACCCACGAACAAGCTCCTGACGGTGACATCTTACTGCGTGCCAGTGCCAGTCCATATGGGTTTTCTTACCCTTCGGTGCCTTGTGCTAAAAAAGAAGCAATTTACTTCTCTTTTATGGTATAATCCCCCAAATTGCCGTCAGGAAAAGGCCCACCACAAGCAGTTGCAGCCCCTGAACACAATCTGAGATGCCGGCAGACTCAGAGAAAGGGCCGCATGGAAATTAAGTGGCAGCGCGGGTCAGCATACGGATCACTGTAACACAGCACAGAGATTATTCTGCAGATGCTTTAGTGAGAAATAACAGCTTGATTTTTTGTCTCCTGAACAGGAGTGAGACTTTGGTGTCTAACCCTTGATGCTTCTATTTACAACTCAATTTTCAGGATGTCTTGTGTGTACCAAAATACTTCCAACTGCTTTTTATTTGTCTCCTGAATTCAACACATCAGACAAGTCAAGAGCTGGGAAATAAATTGCTGAAACATCCTTGCCGCTTGAAAGCTGTAGCATTTTTACCTTCAACTTCATTTCATGAAGGCAGTAAATACTTTCCTATTCCCATCAAGCCTCTGTTGAAAAGCAAGGCTGGTGCTCCATTAATCACTAGTGTGATGGTTAGTCATCGGGAAAGCTAACATTTCTCTCCCTGTTATAATCACTGAAACATCAGGGGACAAATGGCTAATTGGGAGGTTCTTACCAAATAGTAAAAACCACTAAGTGGCTGGCTGTCAATTAAAACTCTAATTCCATCTGAAAGTCATATTGTTAACAAAGCTGATTTTGAATAGCAAAGAATTTGAACTAACAAATTAAGAAATAGAATCCAGTAGGAGACTGACTGGGTAAGGAGCCTGGTTTGGAAATCACAGCCTCCCGCAGCCTGGCTACGGCTTCCAGCAATTTAACACTGCTGACGGGAGTTTTCTCAGCTCCTGATCCCAAAATGTTTTACGAATATGATGGAGTGCTTGCAAACAGAACAGCTGATGCACAAGAAGGGGATCTGCCTTCCTCAGGGTCAGATAATAAGAGGACGATGTCCAAGCACCAGCAGCAGGTGCCAAGTACTGTTGGGACTTCACTTCAGGATGGGCGCTGAATTACTCCAGCTACCCGTGTTGAATAAGTGATGTCCTTTTGCTCTTGCATGACTAGCAGAACGTGTGCGACCATGCGGGGTTCCTGGGAAGGTGCGGGGAGAGGGCTTCAGCACGCGCTTTCACTTTGTTCAAGACTGAGCGGCTCTGCATGGGATTTTTGTTTTGTTGAAATGCCATCTTTGAGGTCAGATCGCCTTGATGACATTTACTCTTTGCCCCTCATTTTAGTTATTCTGCAACTGAGCGGTTCTCTATCAGCCATGAGTCTAGTGGGGACCCACAGATGGTCCCAAATTTGTACAACACCACTTTGAGATTTGAGACATTTGGAGAAAAAAAAACTCCTGAGGTGCCGTTTACTCCATGTAGGAACTTTCCCTGTTCTGCCACATGCTGGCATTTCTTATGCTCCAGATTTTCAGCACAGTGTTTTTTGTCACTTTGCTTCAAAAGAGCCCATATTCCAGAGGCGCTAAATGCAGACGGTTTGTGAAGCTTTGTGATCAGAAGAGCACCGAAAACAGCACAGAAACCCCTGCTGTCGACTGATGTAGCAACAGGGGACAAGTAGGAAACCTGTGTTGCCTTCAGAAACATCCCGCTCAGTGTCATCTGCTCCCCAATTGCAGGGAAGCGTGGCTCCACTGTGATCTGCTTGTTTTCTGGCTTTACAAAAAAAAAGAAAAAGCAGCGTAGCAAGCTGCAGTTTGACCTTCAAGATCTTACTGTGGTTGGGACCAAGGTAAACAGTTACTTTGATTGAACGTCAGTCTTTCCCATTAGATTTTCCAAGCGAGGTACGCATGGACTAAGCAATTCTTTTCTATTTTCTATAGAGGTCAAGCTGCCTCTGACCCAGCCTTCTTTTTTAGAAAATCAGAGATATTTTTGCACACAAAAGAAAATCAAGGAATGCAAAGCCTGACACAAACACTTTCTAATCTCTTTATTTCTATAGCAGTTGGAATCCATTGCCTGTAGAAAACAGACCGGTAAGAGGCTCCTTTCTGTTGGAAGCCTAAAATGCAAAGCTGCAGATGAGCAGGTTTCATACATTTTCTCTTTTTTTATGTGTGATAGGGAAAAAATAGATGCAGGCTCCAAAATACAGGTCGCATTTGTTCATGATAGGTATGAACTCACTGCACTTATACTCACTTTCTGTTCCTGACAGTAATCCCTGTATTTTCAACAAACAGAGCCAGAATTAGGTTGTGTGTTTTGCAAACACATTTATTTTTTTGTGCTTTATATGCTCCCCATGCTGAAGACTGAATCCAACTTGCATTAATATTTATGAAAAATCTCTTACTGATATCAGAAGTACCTGGACCAAGCACGGGGCTTCTTGACAAGAGAGGTTTGCATTCTTGTGTTATCCTTTGCAAATATGTGACCTAAATAATATAAAGTGTATTATAGTGTTTACGCCACATCGTACACCAATAGAAATATAGGATTCCTCTGTGCAACTGCACATACATGAGCCTATATAATGAAAAGGAATATTAAAATGTGAACATCAATTCTGGTGATTAACATTTAGTACCAAATAAAAATTTAGATTACCAAGGATATGGAGTCTAATGTGTAAAGCTGACAGTTAAATTAACTTGGCAAAGTGTTTACGCCACATCGTACACCAATAGAAATATAGGATTCCTCTGTGCAACTGCACATACATGAGCCTATATAATGAAAAGGAATATTAAAATGTGAACATCAATTCTGGTGATTAACATTTAGTACCAAATAAAAATTTAGATTACCAAGGATATGGAGTCTAATGTGTAAAGCTGACAGTTAAATTAACTTGGCAAATAGTTGTGTGGGAACTGTATTTGCAAACACTCTTTTACCTTGACTTTTTTTTTTCACATTCTTACTAGGCATGAATCTAGGAAGCAAAATTTTAAAACAGAAAAGTCATTTAGGAGCAACTTTAATGCTTTATTTTAAACAGGTTTTATAATAATAAAAAAGAAAACACATTTTGAATAGAAAATTTGGAACGTTTCACCCTCAATGTTTTGCTCTTATTCACTTATTTTTATCTACATGGGCTTTCAGAGAATCTGAGGTTTCTGGGAGTAAGCAGCTCTCCAGAATAACTAGCGAATGTGGAGATGAGGTCTGAGAAGAAAACATGCCGTAAAAATCCCTGTGTGATTTTTTTAAAAACACGTTTTAAGCAGGAAATGTGAGTTTTAAGTCTAACTAGACTATTTTAAAAGTCAGTGGATGAAACCAGCCACAGTAAATGCTTCTGGGCGCAGTGCTGCATCCACTGCAGTGCTTTGGAGTGGCAGGGAAAGCTCCCCCATGAAAATTTCCTTAGGGCCATGAAAGACAGGAGCGGGTAGCTGTGTTCGCAGGTCACGCCATCCCCCAGCAGCTATGGTTCATATCGCTGTGCGGCACCCGGCCAGCCAACACTTACACCTAGCAAAGGGGGGACCCGCTACCAATTCCCCAGGGCAGTCCCTGGACCTCGTCCTCCTGCCGTGGGAGTCGGTGGTAATTCCCAAATTCAGCCGACTCGGGTGCATGGTTTCTGCCTCCCGCGGAAGTGAGGGCGGGAGGAGGCTCGAGTGCCTGATCAATATTCTTAGTCATAGCTGGGTTATTTAATTATCTGGGGATGGGTTTGTTTTAAACCAGATTTTTCAACTCAGGCTATTAAAAAGCTCTTCCTATAAATATCCCTGCTGTACGTCAAGACCCAGGGGAGGGTCCCTGCACTCTCATAATCTAATTTGTGGGGGTGGGAGTTCAGCAAAGAAATGCATCTGAGCAGGAAGCTTTTCAGCCTGAAAGCCACCTTGAACCCCCCTTACCCTAAAAAGCCTCCATTTAGCCCCACCCTACAGAGAAGGTGCCTCCTTTTCCAGCCTCCTCCGGGCCAGGCGCCTCCGGTGAGCCGTGAGAGCGGTGATCCATCTCCCCTCGGGAATGTGGCCCCCGGTACGGGGTTGCCTGGAAGGCTTTCAAGAGCCACTTTGGCTAATTGCAATCCTGGCTTAAAAGCATCAAGGGTGCAAAGCAACAGCAACCTAACGCAGGACCAAAGGTTAATGCACAATTACACGAAAGCATTTAATCTTACAGAAAAGGAAAGGAGCATTTATTTATTTATTTGCTTGGTTTTGCCCCTTTAAAAGGAAAAATCTGCTCCACAACCAAGTAACAGCACATTAAAGAGGAAACATCCCCTTTCTCCTGAGCTCCTGTGTTCCCTGGCAGATGCCTCTGCTTTTTCTGCAGTGTCCTTGGTGGCGTTACAGCTGCATCTCCCATCGCAGGGCACGCTGACGCAGCCCTGAGCAGACATTGCCTCACCGGGCTCTGCCCCGAGCTCGGGGGTCCCTGCGGAGCCCAGGGCTCCCGTCAGGCTCTGTCTCTGGATAGCATACAAAAAAAAGCAAATGGCAATCAGCTACCAGGCTGCAGCACAGAGGAGACTGAACTATTTTGATTAATGAGAGCTGATGCACATCCAAGCCACACTTTCTCACCGAGTGATGCACAATAAAGAAAACTCCCTGCCAACAACATGTCAGGGCAGGAGGGGGAATGAGAATAATACATCAACTCAGCAGCAACACTCAGAAAGGGCAGCACGCCTAAAGTGCAGGCGAGACCTTTAATAACAGAAATTTTTTCCTGTGCAGGAGGCTTTTGCTTTTGTGACGGCCCACGCCGGGAAGGCGGCAGGGAGCCGAGGGAAGTTGGCTCCTGGGTGAGGTCTGATTGATAATGAACGATGCTGGCTGCAGCCGGCAGCTCTTTTGGGGACCCGCCACCAGGCTGGGCAGTGACGTCTGAGCTGCAGCTCCTAAGTAGCAGCTTGGCTGCTGCTCTCCTTAAGGAGTTTATGGGTGCAGAGCCTGATCCAAAACTTAAGACTCACCGAGACTGGCAGCTCACAGAAGTTGGTCCATGTGGGCTTGATCTTCCCCTGACTTAAAACTGGGAAGTCCTTGGAACCGTAATAGATTTGCAAACCAAAGCTGATTTTCACCAGCTCAGCATCTGCTACCTCCAGCAGATCTGCCTTCAGAGGAACCGGGCGAATTTATGCTTTCAGGGAATCTGACCCTAAATACATAGGGGGTTTCTGAGGCAGCAGTCATTCCCTGGTATCAGGGCACTGGTCTGTCTCCTGCATTCATCTTAAAACCTTACCTGCTGTGCCCATCTGCTCCAGACATCCAGATCAATATTGTCAGTGAATAGCATTGAGATTTGCACACAAAACTGTGTAATCAAAAAGTTTGTAGAATTGTTTTTTCTCCACCCCTTGGCTGTTGAAGTGCCTGGAGGGTGTTAGCAATGGCTAAAAGCACTGACCTCTCACTTCTGCACAGCTGTCGTTATAATGTGAGTAGTCTTATTCACCTCCCAAAGGGCCAGAGAGCCATATCGCATCAAGGCACTGCCTTGGCAGCACTGGGCAGGGGGGACCCAAGAGTCAGAGGTGGGAAGGACGGCTTTCTCAGACCCTCTCAATATCAATTATTTAGTAAAAGATGAGGCCCAGCAGTACAGCCAGGGCAAATCTTGTCTGATGAAAAAAGCTGTAAAGTTTGAAGAAAGGAAAACTCCACGTGGTGCTCAGCACCTGGTGGAAAAGGAGATGCAGATGGCACAACACGAGCCGGGCTGCAAAAGGGAGACAGAAACACTCTGTTGCCTTGAATTCAGTCTTGTGCCTGTTTCATCCTCTGCCCTAACTTACCGGTCATTGATTTGTGCCCCTGTGCACTTAAAGGCAAAGTTTACCTGAGCCGGTGCCAGCCCTGGAGCCTTCCTGCAGCTGAGTTTTTCATTGTGGTCAGCACGCTGAGGATGACTAAGACCTTTCTGATTAATGGGAGGGGGTAGAGTCTGCTCAAGAAAGCAATAAAACACTGAGCCAGGAAAGCGAGTTTTGGCCTGACACATGCTGTAATATTTCAAGTGGTGATAATCTACAGGAATGAGATATACTGTAAACCTGTGATGGGCTATGTAGGGAACTCATTATAAAAGCAAGTAGGATTCAGCGCCTTCCAGGGCATCTGGGGTCCAACACTGTCTAATGCATTTCTCCTCCTGGTAACTCTCTAAGGAGAGAATTACTGTTACCCGCATTTTACAGGCAGAGAATTTATCCCAACGAACATGTTGAGCAGGACAGAAAATGAAACCTGTCTCCTTAACCAGAGCTTGGTGTCCTAGAGACTGAGCCATCCATCTTTCGACAGGTGTCTGCAGAGAAAGCAGAAGGTGAGCAATCTGTGAGCAAACTTTACATCCTTTCCTGCGTCTCCTTTGACCCTTCACATCCAAAACATGAGCAGCACATCACGGGGCTGGTGGGAAGATGCCTTCCCAGACACAAGGTCTGATACATCAGCTGCATCCGCTGGTGAGCAGGGCCACCAAAGCCCGCAGGGTGAGCAGGGGCTGGCACCGAGACTGAAGGTCTGCGGGATGGGCTGCAACGTTCCTGATTCCCCATTTCGTGACTGATGTAACAGAGCTGCCTTCAGGCAAAACACAGGCACTTAGTGGCTCAGAGTCCACTGGGTCTGATCCTCATCTACAGTAATGTAATTTTACACCTGCCATTGTGTCTGGCTACTTTAAAGATCTTGCCAGAAATAAGAAAAATCCAATAGATACTGTTCGTAAATACATATCAAATCCTGTCTTTTCCCCATATCTGAAATGAATACTACCCAGCTAAAAGCCAGAGGTTGACTTCCCCTTGAAGATCTTGGCAGGTACCGTGCTTGCCATTAGTGAAACATCGCTTTTACCAATAGATTTCTCATCAAGACCCTCCCTGCAATGCCGTATCGATTGCCAAGCAGGCGGAGGGGCCGGGGAGCACCTGCGCTCCTCGTCTCGGTCCCTGGGGCTACGGAGCCTTTATTAGGATGGATGGGAGAGGCTGTTGATAAGTGATGTCCGGGAGCCAGGCAGGCCCTTGGCTAATCGCACCGGGCGTCAATAAAGCTGTTCTAGCAGCACAGCTGCCATCTCCCCGGACGGTGACCGCCGAGCAGCGAGGCTGTTTCTGCGGGGGGAAAGGGGGAGATCAGCTGGGCTCTTTTCCTCTGCGGTGCTGTCAGTGGGTCATTTTCTATCAGGGCATGAGGCTCAGGGCACGCGGGGCAGTATCTCCCAATGGGCAGTCACTGAAACAAAGGAGGCTCCTGCAGTTTCAGATGAAAGAAAGAACTGAGCCAGTTTGCTTTAAAAAAAAAAAAAGAAAAAAGACACACTTTTGTGGATAGTCTGGTTCTAGAGGTGCAAAAGATAACAGCAGAGCCATTACGCCCACACAGAAACGCGCAAGCCACCAACAGCCGCCGATGGGAACAGACTGCCCACTATCTACCACAGAATGACTGTGATTTCATTTGTCTTTATTTTTAGGCTCTCAATTTGAAACAACTCAGAGAGAGACGACTGCTGGAAGGAGAGCACTTGGGGTTTTCTAAAATGCAGACCTCTTTAATAGCCACAAAAGGCACCCACCCAATCTTAGCAGCCACCTTAGCCCTGGACCAGACCCAGATAAAAAACATGATGCTGGACATCTCTTTTAACCTCCCAGCTCTTCTCGGAGCCCACAGGGCACCCAGCACTGCTCCATGTCTGGGGGGAAAAAAAAAGTGAATCAACGAGGAAGAACAGGGTGACTCTGTCATCTATATATAGCCCATAAGTGGTGCCAAGCCAAATGTAGGTTACTATAACATGTGAATCATCCCGCTTTGAAGAGAAAGGATGAAAATAAGGGATGTGAGAAGGGGGTGGGGGTAGAAGTGGTTATAAAATCCTGCCTTGATTGACTACAAGTTGTGGTTTGCCAACAGCCTCTAGACAGGAGTATGTAGCATGTGATGCGCCTGTTCCCACTATGTTGGAGAGGATCTGCCTGTAATTCCCAAGCAATGTGCCAGCAAAGTACTGTAAATATGCCAGCACTGACAAAAGAAATCAGAACAGCTTATCTGGTTGAATATCTATGGCTGATTCCCCGTAAAACAGATGGAAGGGTTTCCTAATGGGCAGGGCACGAGACTTGTACGGCTCATTTCTTTCCTAATTCTCGTTCTTCTCTTAGCTCCATCTCTGTGTCTGTGGAAGGAGCTTAAAGGTAGTGACCCTCCTTTTAAATCTCTTTGAGACAGAGTAATGAAAAATGCAATAGAAGGAGGTAAGTACCACAAGTAGTTAGTGTCAGTGGGTACCAGCAATGCTAAGAAACAGATCCAGAAATTATGAGCAACTTGGTATTTTAGCTTAAATGCACCCCACTGCAAAGGGGCAGCAACCGCTAGGGACCTCATGCAGGTCTCAATGCCACGATGCGATGCATTAGGGAGTCCGTTCTCTTATGGATGTTTTATGACCCATGTGCAAATGAGGTGATGCAGTGGGTTGCTGTGACTGTTACTGGGAGTCTGGGGCTAGCAGTCCCTGCTTGTGGTGCTTTCTTAAGTGGCATAGTCAGTAATACATAAATGTGTGTGCTTCCTCCCTGCTCCTCTGGCTGTGATGTTTTTCACACTTAGCAACAGCATAAAGGTCCCGGGAGCTTTGAGCACTGCTATAAAGGTAGGAGAGAAAGACAGCATACAGAGTTAGCAAAAATAGTGGTGATAAATGAGAGGAGAGTTTCTTACAGGGAGGCAGGAAGGAAGGGAAGAAATTGCAGTGCTAATGCGCCAGAGCAATATAGTATAGAAGCAGAAGAAAAAAAAAAAGGTCGCTGCATGAGCAAGTAACATCCCCTGCCAGGAGCATCACTGAGTTTTCAGAGGGGTAAAACAGAAAGGTCTGCGCCTTGCCTGCAAGAAAACTCGCACTGAAAAGAAACCAAGAGGCAGAAACTAGGACACAAGTTTCCCCTTCAGTAACATCTCGTACGCGGAGGAGAAAGGGTAGAGCAGAGACTTGCTAACATGCGGGGGCCACCCGGCTCCCGGTGCCATGCGGTCCCCATCACATCCCTCCCACTCACCGCGCTGCTGTGTGCTGTCTCCTGCTTCTGCAGTGCAGAGGCCTCCGCGTCCCATGGCCGTTTCGTTGCCTGGGGTTGGTACACGGCCACGTCACTCGCTCAGGGTATGTTGGAGTGTCCCCCACAAAGCATCACTGATTTAAAGCTCTTCCCCTGGATTTTGGGATTGTTTGTTGCCAGAGTCTCCCTAACACAGAACTGAAGAGACATGCCAGGAGAAAGGACGGACTGTATCTGGGAGAAGAGAAAAAGAGAGAAAGAGGGAACACATTTGGGCTAAAAACACCCTCTGGAAGTGAGGGTTAGCTCACATTTTTATATCACAGCTCTGTTTCAGGAGCGCTGTTGAAGCGAGCTACTCTTAGGGGCAGTGAAAGAGATTTTTGCTCCTTGGGGGACTCCAAGATGTAGGCCTGCTGCAAACCCTGTGGCTTTTGGCATTTTCCTTGACAGCTGCCCAACAGCTTTCCATGCTCCAACCTTTAGGGATCAATCACCCGCTCTAATGTTTAAGGTAATTCTGTTCCTGCTTACATCAAGGAAGGTATGCCATTAATGTTGCCAGGTCCAAGGACTTAATTAGCATTTGCTCTGCAAAACCGAAGTCATCTAATGCAGCTGGTGCTAAGTCTGAACTATTATTAATCCCATCTCAAGCTTTGGTCTTTAGGGTCGTTGCAGAAGGGGATTGTTAAATGCTAATGGTCAGAAACCTGATGGCAACCATCAACAGAAAGGCAAAAGGTCTGAGGAGTCTGATTCAGGCACCAGAAAAGACGACCTTTATGGTTATTCATTCATATCACCTGCTTTTCCTGGACTACTTTAGCCTTCAATTATTTGTCTCACACATTAATTTCCATACGTATTAATAGCAGCTCACCAATCCAGCATGATCTTCCTCTGTGTTTGGAAGACTCTGCACCTCGTAGTAAGTGCCTTTGCCCCAGTGGGATGGTCTGAGGAAGGGAGGAAGAAATGCAGTCTTGTGGTCTGCAATGCAATAGCATAGTAATGAAAGCTCTTTCGGGCACGTTGTCTGTGTGAGGGACCAGCACTCAGTACCTATTTTTCAATTAAAAAAAAATAAAAATCTCTTCAGCCCTGTGTAGTCTTTCCATAAATAAATAGGAACCCTTGCTTGCTAACATACAGTCCCTTGAGCAAGGGTACAAATGATTAGCACCTGAGTTTGTTTTTTCTAAAATTATATGAAATTAAAGTTCTGAAGAATTCAATACAACAAAAAAAGCCCATTCCTCATAATATTCTCATAAAGCTTTATGCCCAGTTTTCTTTTGAAAAAATCATTAGCCCTACACATTAGACAGCAAAATTTAATGTAAGGAAATGCTTGCCATAGAAGGGAAATAGTCTGGAATACAGATGGTAAATAGTCATGGGAAGTTGCTAGCCATGACATATTTGGTGGAAAATATACAGAGAGCATTAATAAATTTACACCCAAGGAATACAAATCAAGGGAAGTAATAAGTATTTGTGCAGTCTAGCTGGAAGTATTTCATGATACAGACACATGCATCTTTCTCTCCATGTCTTGTTACCAGAGAAGAATTATTCCATATCTATAAATATCTGGCGCTACCCGGCCAGCAAGGGTGGCAGTACTGCAAAGGTACTACAATACAATCACTCGGAAGAGTTCTAACATCACTGCGCATGGGAAAATTATGTTTCCAGTCTAACGATGGCTGTAATGAATCATGGCTAGTGCTGCATCAGAGATTTCCAGCCCCAAGAGCATCCCCATCTGCCATCTGAGCCAGAGGGAAGGCTCCTCTCCCTTGATCCTTCCATAGACTGAATCCTCAGGGGACCGCTCTTAGGGAAAGCGGCACAACCAGCACTGCCAGAAGGGCACAAACCGATGAGTACTCACAATCACACAACCTCATTTTACTAGTTCCCTCCTCACAGCTGTTGGTTACTACCTCCTCCCTGACATTTCATACCCTCTACAGAACTCCTCTTTGGGTTTTTTTTATTATTATTCTGGCTCTGATCATCTTTGTTGCTGGATTTCAATGCACAAAAAGAATTAAAATTTTTAGCCATATCAGCTTAATGACACTGCCAGGTAGATGGAGCATCCCTCATTTGTCAGGATGTGAAAAAAATTAGGCCACGCATTTCCCAGTCCCTGCAAGCTTCTAAAGAACAAGGTTTTTCCGTAGATAAAATGCATAAAATAACTGCATAGTAGCTCCGATGTCTAGTCCTCAGAGCTTAAAACTTCATGTCTTAAAAAAAAAATCTATTTTTGTATCTGTCTTTCAGAACATGTTCTTTGCATTACACATAAATGCTATCCATTAACATTAATTATGCTTCAAGCCCATTATCACTTAGACATCCATTATCATCCAGAACATCCTCCACACCGCTCTTCTCACCGCCTTCTGATTCACAGATCTCTTTAAGATGTGCAGCAGCACCACTCAGCTGTTCAGTTCAGGAGTTTTTCACAGTTTCTTAAGGATAAAATGTATAAAATCCCCTCCTGTAACCAGGAATTTAAGAATATGCCCCCCCCCACACACACACCCCTCTGCACGTAGCTGCCTTTCTTCTGAAATCAGCATTTCCCTGTAACTTCCATGTTCACAAACCGCACATCAAGGATTTCCCAGTTTCTGTCTAGTTTTCTGAAGGTGGAACATAAAAAAAGCCTCGAAAGCAGTCTAGTGGAGAGCACACTGATGAAACGAATACTTGGACATGTTTAATTCATCAAGCAGCAGCTGAAATTTTTGGAAGGAGAAGCTCCAGCACAGACTGTCTTGCTGACTCACGTGAGTCTGGCTTAAGAGCATTTCAGGTTTATACCTGCAGAGGCACGAACGGGAGAGGGAGAGGAGTGACCCATATATCCATCCTCAGTGACAGCAACACTCAAAGCTATAGAAAGGAATCAAGTGGGTTTCTTGCTGTTGGGGGTGTCCCTTGACCTGAACCTTGGTAAAAAGCCCTTTTTTTTCCCCTACTCCCCCTCTACAGATAAAACCTAGTTATTTTTTATGTTAAACATAAATTGCCTTAAAATGGCCTGATACAAAGAGGCGTCTTCAGGTAGGGGGAGTAGGGAACTCAAACGCTCCCAGGAAGCGAGCTCCTCTGACGTGTCACATGTGGGGACGTAAAATTCATCTCTCTCACCTGAACCTGCTGGGCAAAGCCTCAGGTCAAGCCTGAAGCCTGAAGCCCATCCGTCCTGCTAACTACTGCAGGATGCCATCCTCCGCCAGAATGCATTTCTACTTCATGAACTTCTCTGGTTCTTGGTTTTATGCGGAACGATCCTTTTGCCAGCATATTTTAATCCTGCTTTTCAACCAGCCATGTTAAGCACCCAATTTGCTCCAAAATCACCCAGCCTGAACAAAAGGCAATAAACCCTTCCAGACCGCTCCGTTGAGGTAGCACAATTACCTGTAGCGAATGGCAATGACTCTGCGAGAGAAAATTGCTCTGAAAAGGGAACTATGTTGAGAGAGTCTAATAAAGGTGTAGAAAATAGAAATGAGCCCCCGGCTTCTGAAGAACAGGAGGGAACAAGCAAAGCCGAAGGACAAGCAGGGTGAACAACAGGATTCCTATCCAGTGTTCAGGCCACGGGTACTGGCTTACCGGTTGGACTCGGTCAAGTCACTTGTCCTCTGAGATTTCCATCAAGTGCACGAGTTTTTGGATGTGCAGCTAAGGGAAATGTCTCATCTGTGAAATGCATCTCTAATCACACTGGCTTGTAAGGGGGCTTTGCTAGCAACTGTGCCGTTTAAATATCCTAAAGTACAGATTAAAAAAACCCACAGTATTCAGAGAGAGAAATGTGCTGCTCTGCTGTGTAACAAAAGGAAGGAGAAAGCAAGGCAATTCTTTTAAAAACTTCCCGAGAGCATGGTATACTGTCAAGTCATCACTGTTTTGCTTAAGGGACTGGCAGTCTCTCACGCACCACAGGAGTGCAGTGGTTTGCCGTGTAAAACAGAGAGGCTCCAGATGCGGGATGCAATGATAAAGCTGGCGCTGGCTCCCATGGAACGAGAGCTCACCCAGCACGGGGGGCTGTTACCAACCCCACTTCATTTGTCACTGCTGGTCTCACACACATTATTTATTTAGAAAGAAAAATTTAAAAAGCATGTAAGTTTTTTCCTTGACCCCTGGAACCTATTGATTGCTGCTCTGTAAAAGAAATTAGGCTCCATTTATACTTACAGAATATCCCTCTGCTACTGCAGAACAGCATTTGAAGGTTATATCGGGCCCCTACACACACAGAGTTATCACACAGAGCTGCTCCAAATGAACCTGCCTCCATTCCTTTTCATATTGCTTTCCAAACATCTTCATCCTAATTAAAAGACATTTTTCACTAGTACGCAAGGATGTCAAAAGCTGCAAACGAAGATAAGATCTGGCATGTAGAACGTTTCCTTTCTATGTTTAAAGGAGGTAATGCAGTTCCTGTGGGTGAAAAATAACAATTTGAAAAGAATCCAACCCTTTCTGCAGAAGGAAATTAAAAAACAGCCGTTCTTGGCTTTCATATTTTAACGCTAAGAGTGGCTATTCTCAGCCTTAGTCTACAATGTCTGTCAATAAACACGGGATCTCTCAGCACGATCCCCGGTCGAAGGCAGCGGGGGTTATCTCTGCAGGGCAGGCGGTCCTGACACCCGCAGCCCTGCTCCCCGGCCAGCACCGGTGCCCCAGGGACTCTGCTGGAGCTGCACGTGGAGAGGACCACAGCTGCATCAAGGACAGAGGCAACGTTTAAAATGGCGCCAGCCGTCACCTTTTTCTCTTTTATTACTGGCAAAAAGTATGGGATTAAGGAAAGCGCCAAGAACTGTCAGGAAAGAGGATGGGGATTCCTCCAGACAATAAATAAATACCATTAATCCATTTCTAGAAACAGGATTCAGTGCAAAAAAGAAGTTGTACAAGCGTCTTGGTCGCAAACTGGGAACTGAAGGCAGCAGACACACACTTCTGGTGTGAAACCAATCAACCTGACCGACACAAAATGCTATTAAGGCTTCTTTTGGAAAAGGCAAAATGCTTTGGCGTTAATCCCAGTTATTTCTCCTTGTGACCAGCCTATATCAGGACAAAGCATCAGAGAAGCCAGACGACTGATGAGAGTCATTACAGCCTTTCATCTTGACAGCAAACTTCATATTGCATCTTTTGATTTAATGACCTGTTCAAACAATTAGCTGAAACAATTAAAAGCAGGGACTAGAAGGAGTGTTTTTGGCTTATGATGGAAACGTGCTAAAAACTCAATCCAACAGATTTGTTCATCCCCCTCTTACAAAAGTTTCCAAAACCACTAAACTCACAGTGGGAACTTTCTTTTAATATTGCTATAATTAGGGTTAGCAAAGAGGTGGAGAACATTAAGTTCTAATAAATGCACCACACAAGAGTAAACAAATTACTTTGTTGGATGCTGCGCAGTGGAGTTATTAACTCAGCAGCCCCAGGGGCAGCGATGCGCTGCTGGGAATGCAGAATAACAGAGCAGCAATTTCTTGGGGCCAGCTTGAAGCTATACTGAATCTGTACTTTAAGTATAGATTTTCTATACCATATTTTTTTTGTGTAAAGTAACGAGATGTCTGCTCATCCGTACTTCTGATGGGAGCAGTGGGGATGATGTAATAATGTTACCAAAATATTCAGGAGAAAAAACTGGTTTTTAAATACCGACTTTATTTTACACAGCCAATGGATCCTTAGCAATCATTTTTGGTCTAAGCTGAGAAGCATTGGGAGCACCAGTCTATGTTCATAACTGCGTTCATGTGGTTCTACAAGCAAGTTATGCAAAAGGCAGCACCTCTGATGCGTAATCCAGTCAGTGTAAGAGAGCAATATTGGAGAGATGACAGAGACGTGACATTTCTTCCAAAGGAAAACTGCTAGGGTTGTGAATGTGTCTGATAAATCCAATAATATTTTAAATATTTCCTTTTTCTTTATATTGCACGTAGCAGCCTTAGCTGAATGGCATAGTTACATACGCCTTTCTAGCACAGGTAGCAGTCAGACCGTGTGGTTGCTTTTCTCCGGGAACTCGGTTCCCGGAGAAAGGGCAGATAAGTGAGCAGAGGAGAACCAGAAGGCCATTCCCCCTGCGCCATCGCTCTGGGCAGGGATGTCTTGATGAACTCAGCAGGAGCTCTGCACACGAAATGATGGCAGGTTACGGCCCATAAAATTCTCTTTTAATAACACCACGCTAAGCTATCCTTGGTTTATTGAAAGGCATTTAATCACCGGAATGGACACCAGCATGGCAGCCAGTTCTGCAAACCCTACTCAGAGAGAGTAAAATTGACGTTGTTGTAGGGGATCAAGACGAGACCGAGCTACAACTTAAAGCAGAGAATTTCATACGTGAGTTGTTCTCATTACTGAGAGATGATAAAAAACACCTCCCTTTTGTCTGGTAATTCTCGTCAGTGGATCTCAAATGCATTGCAGCGAAGATGGTTTCATTAGTTTCATTATCTCCATATTCATTAGGCAGGAACAGAAGCAGAGCAAGATGAAATGCTGCAGCCACAGTTCTCCAGCGAACAAGTGGCAGAGGTGGAAAGAGGGGCCACATTCGGAGACCATGCAAACCATGCTACCTCGTCACTGGATTAAAGATTTTATTAACAAGAACTACAGTTATTGACATAAGAGCTGCTCATAGAAAAAGTTCAAAGTCCCACGGAAGAACAAGCAGGCTCAGTTACTTTGCACCATGCACATAAAAAATACTCCACAGATTGCATTTGTGTTATACAAATAACGCTCATACCACAAACGGAAGGAAGCGCACAATTAGGCCAAATTACAGCCCACGGTGGGTGCTGCAATTAAGCAGCTACGGTGTGCAGGTAACACAAAATATATGGAAGATGAGACTAATCTGTGCACGCACAACCAGGCAGGGTTTTCTTTCAGCTTCAGCAGCAGCTGATGGGGAAGGGTGGCTCCGGGTGCCAGCGCAGTGCTGCAAGCCGTAAAACGGGCCATAATTTGCTATATACCTGACGGGGCGGACCTTGCCCTGGGCTGGTGCCTCCAGCGCTGCCACCGCTGTTTATCTGTGGGGCTCAGGTAGGCTCCCCGCATCCCACACCCACCCCACGGCACGACTGTGCTCGGAGTTAGTGAGTCAGGCCCACGCGCGCGTGTCCTGGTTTCGGCAGGGATAGAGTTAATTTCCTTTCTAGTAGCTGGTACAGTGTTTTGGATTTAGGGTGAGAACAAAGTTGATAACGCACCGATGTTTTAGTTGTTGCTAGGTAATGCTTACACCAATCAAGCACTTTTCAGCTTCCCATGCTCTACTGACTGAGAAGGCTGGAGGTGCACAAGGAGCTGGGAGGGGGCACAGCCAAACTGGCCAAAGGGACATTCCATACCATGGGACGTCATGCTCAGTACATAAACTGGGGAAAGCTGGCCGGGGGGGCCGCTGCTCGGGGCCTGGCTGGGCATCGGTCGGCGGGAGGTGAGCAATTGTACTGTGCATCCCTTGCTTTGTGTATTATTATTATTATCATATTATTATTATCATTTTATTTCAATTATTAAACTGTTTTTATCTCAACCCACGAGTTTTTCTAACTTGTGCTCTTCCAATTCTCTCCCCCATCCCACTGGGTGGGGGGGAGTGAGCGAGCGGCTGCGTGGTGCTTAGTTGCCGACTGAAATTAAACCACGACGGTGCGCGCAGCAAACAGGCGCTCGGTCTTCTCGGTGCCCAGTGAGGAATGAGCGGGAGTGTAGAGCAAGTGGCGGCATTAGGGAGTGTGATCTGATGGGGAGAAAAGGGCTGTAGCGGAAAAAGTAGGGAAGCAAGTTGGGGAAGGTAAACCATGTGGTGTGTCCGGGGTAAGGTCCTCATCCAAACCTCGCTTAAAAAGGAAAGTTATTTTCCTTTCCTTCTCATAAGGGGGCTAACGAGGGCATGCCTTTTCCCTCCCTATCATTGACTCGTCAGGCTCCCGTGCTCCTGGAAGAAGCCGCCCGGGCAGGAGGCTGCTCTCATTTGCACCGGTGCCACTGACGTTAGCAGCCAACCCCTGGGAGTTTGTTCTCTTTCCACTGCGGTTCTGCAGCGTGTCACTCCTGGCAAGGGCATAAATTTACTCCTGACTTTTCCCTGGGATGAGCAGGAAGAGCCTATTCTGATCCTCAATGCCAAAGGCAGGTCCATTTGTGACTGCTCTTTTGCACGGTGTGATGTATCACATCCCTTCCTGAAGGGTATGTTATCGCTTGCTCTGGGATATTATATTAATGCCTCTAACAAAATAGTGTGTAAAGATTGTGTTCCCCAAATGACAGTGACAGCAGAATAGATAATTTCATTTAGAAAAATCTTTTGAACAGGAGGAAAAGCTAGTTAAGGAGACTGATTTATGGCAGTGAAAGATCTGCCATATCAGAGGTGAGTCTTGTTGATGGAAAGGTCCATTAAAATCCCAGCGAAACCTCACTAGCTGCCCGAGGAAACTCCCATTGAATTCCCTTCGAAGGAAAAGCTGTGTAAGGCTGCCCGGTCCGTGCCGCCGTCTGGCTGACTTGGGCAATCAATACCACGCTGAGGACAAACCAGGGGAGCTGGTGATCCGGGGAGAGCCGTGGGTGAGAAATGTTATCACGGTCAGGCTGGATGGAGTTTTCTATAAACTGGGATCACAGCATGATCTCTATTTCATATTATGAAATTATAACTATTGGACACAGCTGAAATAGTAGGACATGATTGTACTTTATGGGGCACTAAGAGGACACAGCAGCATCTACAGAATGGATGTTGTTTCTGCCCTTGATAGGAGAGGACGTTGCATAGAAATAGGGGAAAAAAATCAGTAGAAAAAGCTGTGGGTCAGTGGAACAAGTTTGTTGCAATCTTGACTGCTGGCATAATGATGGAGGGGTCACTGCGAGGCAGAGACGTAGGGGAAACGGATGCATTGAGGTAGAGGGAGCAGACTGTGGCATATCAGAAGCAATGAGATTATTAGATAAAGCTTCCTCTCGTTCTCCACAAACATTGAATAATTCCCATTGGCTATTTAAGAAAATTGGGTTAAGAGATCAGTTGAGGGAGTTTTGTTTGCTTTAATTTTTAATTCTGAAACCTACAGACTTTACATTTGACAAAATTTCAGACATAGCCTGCACTGCCAAGGCAAGGAGCATTTCAAATGATGATGCGGAATATTCTGACCTTGAAATTTACAGGTGATAACTTTTAAATTCTTTTCTCGAAGTGTTTTCTAAATGCATTTAATTGACATGGAGTCAGCTGATGAGAGACAATGCTAATCTGAAGCTTGGAAATTTAAAAAAAAAAAAGGCGATGCAACAAATTCCACCGAGTTTGCATGTCATGGTCTTGCAGCATCACTGTGACCACAGCATTACTGAAGGTCACTTGTATTTCTGTTTATTGATATCTTTTCTATCCCTGTAGGTCCTTCTCACACTCACCTTTGATGGGGGTAAGAAAGAAAGAAGTCTGAGTGGCGAACGTGCTGATAGAGGATCAGCTAGACAAGTACAAAGCAGAAATGTTGGAGTCTCAAAGCAATGAAATGCCTACGGGACTCCAATGAATATAATTGTTTCAAGGAATATAGAATTACATTTTATACTGGCAAATTTAGAAAAACACATTTTTGATGACCTTTCCTCCCATTCCAAATGGAAAACAAGCTCCTGTCTTACCACAAACTTAGACAGTCACTGATATAATCAAATGTACAGCACACTAAAAATTACCTTTGTTCTTTCCATTTTTAAATCACATTATGGAATCATTTCAGAACTGCCACAGGCAGCTCCCTATAAACATCTCTCTTCTACTTTATCCCTTCGGGACGGATGGCCTTCCTAGCCTGTCCTGTGTGCATGTTCTGTACGCTCCAGCTTTTACTTGGTATAATCTGACACCATTGCTTTTAAACTTGTTTAAAAACATCTGAATTTTACTCCAGCTGAGGACCTTGAGACAAAAGGAAGACTTACAGCTCCCGCTTAATCAAGACTTCAAAGGAGCTATATATATTTTCTTACAATAAAATGAGTTTGCAAAATGTATTACTAAAATTATTGATTTTTCTGCTGTGAGTGTCTGCAAGATTCGATTTGATTTGTATTTATTGCTTCCCTCCTAATCAGCTTATAGTTATTTCTACTAGGAATATTCTTTAGATGTTAAGACTGGAGAAATTGAACTGACATTCCAGCCAAAAAGCAGCTCAGATTTCTGTATGTAGCTTTAAAAACATAAGGAGTACCTTACAAAGCAAGCCCATCCCGATAATTCCTTATCCAATTCAAGCAGAGATCATGAGCTTGATACACAGAGTTCACGTTTCTATCACAAAAACCACAGGGCAATCGTCTCAGACCACGGGCAGTTTCAAGAGACGATGCAGTAAAGCACAGACTCTGTTGTTGCATTTTGTGACTGCGTATAAGAAAGTTGGTCCAGTTGCTACAACGAGCAATCTGTATTTAACTAAGGCCCTCGTGCAATTCTACATTTGCAGCCTAACGTGTGGTTCTCATCCAGCAGTATTGGATAAGCTCTTGGAAGAACATTTGAATCTCGCATTTGTTTAGGAAAAAAGCTGAAGCAGGTCATAGCAAGGAGTCCTAAGAGATGCAATGCCACCATGCTATCGCAATTCCAAGAAAAGCGGAATGACTAGGTTGCCCAGGCTCCTTCGAGCTCCTTGGCTAAACTGATAAGATAATTCATATCACGAAATTCTCAGATTTGGCACCCATAAAGCCTTCGCACGAGGGAAGCCCTCCAAGCAGGACTACTTTAATATTCCCCTCTTTCTTAAATTTGCTGTAAAACAGTCTTACCTGAAAAACTTCTTCAGCTCTGTTCAACATTTACCGTAGAGGGCTACATCAGAAAAATAAACTATCTTTATATACAGCATCTAAATAATAACTGATCCCTCAGAGACCTCAGTAGCCTTCTGCAAGGTAGACTCTTCCTTTAGCACTAATTAAAAAGAAAAAGAAGGAGTCATTGCAGTTATGTAGAGCCGTCACTGAGCTGCAGCCTTTCACTGGCTTTCTTTACGCAAATCAATTAAACATCCAGCATGAGAGCAATTAACCTAGATACCAATTAGACTAGCAGGGAGAACATGTTTCCTTGTATCAGGCCTTTTATTTTAGAAATAAGAATCATCCATATTTAAGTGCACTTTTTGCCTCAGTTAAAAACAAGTCAATAAACGAAAGAAAAGTCAATTGTCACAGGGAAGAAGCAGGATGCAGCTGTCGCTTTGTGGGTAATAAGTACTAAAGTAAAGCTGAGTGGAAAAGCAGAGTGACAGTGAACAGAGGAGGTAAACACAAATGCGTATGGAGGAGCCAAGCCCACAAACAGATCCGTAACAGCTGCCATATAGCGCCTAGTAACTGCCTGCAGAGTTAGGTCCAGGCGTTTGTAAGCATAAATCCTCATCGATTATAGGGTTTATTCCCAACTAAAGCAAATGTCGGTATCCCTCTGAAATTAGCGGAGCAGCACTGATTTAGATTTGCTTTCAATTCACCCAAGAGCTCCCCACCTCCGAGCCTCGATGTTACACAGAGCTCTCAGCCCATTTACACGATCGGCAGTTTTGCTGTGTTAAAATCCACTGAGTTTCAGGTTATGTGTCCGGCCCAGGATATTCTGAGCAAGCTAGACCAGAAAGGAGGTATTTTAAAAACTGATCCTAAACATGGGTGTGGTTTGCACATCAACCCTGCGGTTAAAACAGCAGGCAGGGCTTCTTGGCAAGCCTTCCCCCGTCCACGTGCTGCCACTGTACTGAGAAATGGGACTTCTGTCCCAATAATGCCTCTAACTGCTAGCGTGATGCATGTGTTGTGATAACCGATGTCAAAGTTAGCCGTTGCCGTGGCTAACTTTCTCTGATTTCCAGCCTGCAGTAATTTTTCTCCATTTTTCCTTGGAAGGAGCACTCTAGAAATAGTTTTGCCCTATGGCAGCGTTGTCATATGGTATGTACGACTCCAGGAAAAGTGGTCATAAAAGGAAGCATTGTGGCCACTTTTCAAAGTTATATTTTTAGAAAAGGAGGGCTAGGAAAAAGCCTCTCAAAATGAGGGAGGAAGAGCTATTTTTGATCACTTTATCACTAGAAGATTGCTATCCTGACCTGTGCTATTTTCTGGATGGCAACTTTCAGGGTAGTTCAGTTTGAAACATCAGACAATACACGTAGGAAAAATGACCAGTGAGCCATAAAACCAAGCAGAGCACAGAAGCATCAAGGGAACAAAGCCATGTTACTTCCTTTGCTTTTCATCTAAGCCAATTAAATCTGAGTTTTTCTTCGCCTGGGCTGTGGCTCAGAGCTGATCCTTTGCAGTGCCTGGTTCATTGTGTGCCTGAATCTGCCAGTTCTGCAAAAGGCAGAACTGGGTGATTTAATACCTTGAATACAGACAAATTATCCAAGAGAGACCAGAAAACCTGAAATCAACCATTTCCTAACCATTGGTTAGAGAACATCAGTATGTGATCCCCTCTCACTCCTCTGCCATCCTGCTAATCCTACAGTTTAGTTATGACCACAGACGACAGGTTGCTGCAGACTGCGTTTCCTCAGCACGTACGGTTCCTGCTAGAGTTACAGCTTTTAAAAGTTGTCACATGTGAAATTCAGTATGTAGTTCGGCATGGGATCAAGAAATTCTGATTTGAGTTTTAACCAAACAGGCAAGGCAATTTAAGCTAATGGACCTCAGTTGTGACTTCCAGACCCGACGCTATTCCAAGCCCAGTCTAAATGTACAGTAATACCTTGACTCACCCATTGTGTACCCCCCCATCAACTCCAGTTCTCTCTGACGAATTCATTTGCAACAACCCACTGAAACTAGTTTTAAACCATGTAAACTCTGCAGATCTTTCTCTGCGATGAACCCTTTTTTCAGTCCAGGGATAAATCAGTACTTTCAGTCTCATCAAAGGCAGTGTTGGGTATCCACTGGGCCTGAACCGCCATCTGAAGCATCGGGACACTCTCCACACTCGTTTATGCCACACCTGGATCCACTCCTCCCGGTCGGCACGTGAGTTAATTCTACTGAGGTATTTGGCTAAAGCTGGCTGTGATGAAATGGTGCTACTATGGTTGAAAGACAGTGACATTAACAGAAAGGCACTGAGCGTCATTGTGGTTGGAGCCCTTAGAGCGGTCTTATAGCTGCTATGTTTTTTTCATTATTTGCTGATACGCGGGCAAAGGATCTAACTCCAATACTGCACCCAAACCCATTTACATCACTCTGGGATTGTAACAGGGCTATAGCATCAGAGGTGCACCTCTGTTCAACTGATGATATAAAAGAATGGTACCAGAAAGGAAACTGAGGCTCAGCGTCTTCATCTAAGCTCATTCCTTTTCTTGAGTAGGTGCAAGTTTGCTTCTGACTCTATTTCATTAACCTTCACCTCCAAACTCTTTCTGCCTAAAAAAAGCTGCTCTAGGCAGTTTTATTTCTGCTTTGTCAGGTTTTGGCTTCTCGGGTATGGGAATCTACAAAGCAATTCTCTGGTAGGAACCAAATTTCCAATATCTGTCTAATGTACATGGCCATTGCTTCAGAAATGTTGTCATTAAGAAGGGTCACAGTTCGTTTGTGTGCTGAGTCTGCTTTTCACATAGCAAGTTCATCACACATCTATAGTTAATTGGTCAAAGAGCAGTTTAAAGAAGCAGTGGAACTGAGTTCAACATCCAGTTCAAGTAGCGTGGACAGGGCTTTTGCTGGCCAAGGACTCAATATGTTGCTTGAATATATTTGTGGAAAATCAGAGACATGAATAGCTGTCATGGAGATGGAGGCACAAAATGTCCCTTTCCTTCTTACCCAAGTGAATACCATTATCCCATATAATGCCAGAGAAAGCTGCAGTAATTTATAGCAGGATCTGAAACTTTTCCTGAATCTCTCTCTATTATTAATCATAAGACTCTAGGCTAAGTCCTTCACTGGAGTAATTCAGCGTTGCTGGTCCTTTGTGAATTCACACAAGCTAAAGAATTGGCCCTTTGAAACAAGGCAGGAGGTGGCCATGAAAGAGAACATTGCATTACAGACGTTATAAAATCAGTGTGCAATGCAGCGTTTTAAAAATGCAAGGAAAACATCACTGAAAAGTGTAGGCGGTATGGTAAATGTTTAGCTTTTTGAAGTTAGTAAATGACTGAAGTATGCTTGTAGCTGTCAAATTCTTGGTATTGACATTGAAGGAAACAGGTCTGTACATTTATCTTGCAGCAAATAAATTGGGGAAAGCGAATTGCAGCAATGAGCTCAGGGGTGAGCTGTAGGAATTTGCAAGAAATTTTCATTCACTGGTAAACTGAACGCAAATGCTGCTTTAGGACTGTGCTTTCAGAAATTTATTATCCTCAAATGCAACACAAAGCATTTCTGCATGAAGAAAGTAATGCAAGTGTCTGGACATGTTTGATTTAAGGTCCTGCAATATGACCACTGGCTGAATGGGAATGATGAGAAGTGGGACGTGTTAGGAAGATGTTGTTGTGTTACAGTTCTGTCTTGAGAAAGTCCAGTTTAGAACAGAAAGAAAATGAACATATAAATTTTTGAAAGCACAAGCGTTCCCCACTAGGACCTTTGTATTTTATGCTGTGGCATGCTATCAAAAAAGCTGGCGTAGCTGCATTAGTCAGGCTGCCCGGCCTCGCCACCGCTCCCAGCAAGTCTGAGACAGACGGAGGTGAAATGCCCACGGTCCAGTCCCCTCCCCTCCGCTACGTCCCCTTTCCTTCATTGTACCAGCTGTGTCCCCAAACGATGCTGAAGATAATTTGTGAATGATCATGATAACCCATCATTAAACCCCCCACAGAATCTGATATTTCAAATCTCAAGATCCTGAACAGATTACAAAAAAGGAACAAAAAAAGTAAATCCTTTTAGAAGTTCGGCTTCCCATGAAGCTGGACACCAGCCCTGCTCCTTCACGCGATGGCCCAATCCTGCAGCGTGCTGTGCACTCCTTCTGTGCGTGCTGCTCACTTCTTGGCTTCCTTAGGAGAAGGAAGCTCAAGTTGGATGCTCAAGGAGCATCCAGCATCATACAGGACTAGGCCCTTAGTGCATAAATCTAAGTGTTTCCTTCCATAGCTGTCGCTATGTAATTATTAGGACATATCCTCAGCTGGACTGAAATGTCCGTCCTTGCTCTCTTGGCTCTGCTGGAATGAGACCAGTTTACACCAGCTGATTATCTGGGCCATTATTTATTATAAGTTTATGGTGCCCAGATAAGGTTCTAGGACGTCAAGGTCTTCAGCTGACATAAATCGGTGTAACTTTCTTGGCTTGGAGAGCCACACCAATCTACATTACTCTGTGGTGTGGAACATAAAAAGCGGACCAAATTCTGATTTCCTTACTCTCTTTTCACTCTGACAAAATTCCTTCTGATGTTAGTGTTTGCCCTCCTTGCATGGATATCTCTAAGACCTATTCAGGCTTAAATTGCTTAAGCTTAAGCTTAAATCAGGCTTATATTAAAACCAGGCAGCCACTTACCAAGAGAAACCCCCTTTAAGCTGACAAATAATTTTTTTAATAGTTCCAACCAACTGCATTATATTATCTGTCCAGTTGTCTTCATTCTACTGTCCCTATGTAACATAAAAAACCCCACCCAAAACCCCCTTTTCTTCTACTCATCCGATTCTATAATTTCTTAAAAGATATTCAAGTTAATTCATTATCATCGGATATATTTTAAACTCCTTTATCTGGAAGCAGTCAGGCTGCTGTGCAACTCCACCTTCTGTATTTTCTTTCCTTTTTTTTTTTTTAAGGAAGCTAAGCTTAAATCAGGCTTATATTAAAACCAGGCAGCCACTTACCAAGAGAAACCCCCTTTAAGCTGACAAATAATTTTTTTAATAGTTCCAACCAACTGCATTATATTATCTGTCCAGTTGTCTTCATTCTACTGTCCCTATGTAACATAAAAAACCCCACCCAAAACCCCCTTTTCTTCTACTCATCCGATTCTATAATTTCTTAAAAGATATTCAAGTTAATTCATTATCATCGGATATATTTTAAACTCCTTTATCTGGAAGCAGTCAGGCTGCTGTGCAACTCCACCTTCTGTATTTTCTTTCCTTTTTTTTTTTTTTTAAGGAAGCTGCAGAATTCAGTCTCATCCTCCTACAGTATTTCTTTAATGCAGGTTTGTCAATAGTGTATAATCAAGATTAAAATCAATGCCGCTGCTTTTCGATTCTGTGGGAGTGCCTCTTCCTTCCCTTCTGCTTCAAAGCCTGAGACATCAGGTTGCTGTTTGCTCCAAAGTAGCGACGCTTGTTTGTTAAACTTTGAGGCAAAAAGTTCCCTATAAGCAGAAATATTAGTCTGCATTTCAAAATCTCCAAAGTGGGTATTGAGAGAAAGAAAAAAGGGATTAGGTGCTCATCAGAAATAAGGCAACCTTTTAGACTGATTTCCCTGACTCATTCTAACCTTCAGATCACCTTCAGGATAACGTAGCAGGAGTATTGTCCACCTGCATCTGATTATAGATGAGAAACGAACATTGCAAGAATGTGTTTTAAATTAAAATGATGTATTTTATTTCAGAAAGATTTCTGTACGTGCTTGTAAATGCCTCTGTGAATGCAAACTTTTTCTCATCTAAATATCCTGATTTTTAAGGTAATCGATATGCATTATGAAAATTATTGTATTCTATAAAAGTTTGCATTGCTTGAATTTCAGTATTAAATAAATAAGTCAGATGTTATCACTGCTTGATTATAAAGCAACAATTTATTCTGCATACTGGGTAAATGGATTTAAAACAATCCATGCATCAAGGTATTTAAGGAAAGGGGGTTCTATTACAAAGTTCGGTGTGCCCCTCCTTACTCGCTGTTCAACACCATTCGCTTGTTTTCGGAAGATTAAAAGCATAATGAAAACTCCCAAGCACTTCTGTTAACCATATGTTTTCTTTTACAGTAAGTTTTCCGTATGTATAAAACCATGATCTGTTCCTCCCTCCCAGTCTTTACTTAACAGGGAAGAAAGCAGTTATAAACCAGACCGTAACATATCTTTTTCCCTAAAAGGAAACCAAATGCAATGCCATAATAGACAGTAATCTTGTTTTGCCTTCCAATTAAATCCAAAGGGATGCTTTCTGCCTACGGAGAAAACTTTTAGCAAAATTAATGGAACAGATTTAGAACCTGTGATTGCTTCAATTATAAGAAAACCTTTTCTCTACGTTTATCATCTAAAACTCTGGAGAGGTTAAACAGCGGATCTGACCGCCTATGTTTGCAAATACAGTTCAGCAGATACCTCGGATAATTCTGACTTCTCCGCTGACTGCAGTGCTGCAGTCCTATGACAGCATCATATTAATGAGCCAGCAGAGGTACGATGTTCCATGTGGTTTGCAAAGTTTAACCCTGTCCCTCAGACTTCCCTGGCTCTCCACAGTGAAGACACAGCAGCAGCAAACCCAGGAACCGTGTATGTCCCAGGTTAAAGGCAAGAAGGCGATCTTTGAGAAGGATTTTGCCCGTTAACAAGATCACCTACTTAAAAATTCGCAGACCGATGAACACAGGCAGACACACACTTTCAGCACCTTTCTGAATGAGGAGTTAAAATCGCCCCCCTCAGCGTTCCTTCGCTTTGCAATGGGAGCTGTAGCAGTGCTTTTTCTAGCACCAGCAGGTTTTTTATTCTTTGCAGCTTACTAATCAATTGCCTATGTAGCCGTAACCCATCCGAGAGGAGTTCAGAGTCTGGATGTCAGCTAGTCGCTGTAATGCAACCCATACAAAGTATATCGTACCATGTAAACATCATTTTTAACAAGGTTTCAAAGAAGGAGAATTTATTTCTAAGCAATGCACCAAGCATTAGATTAAAATGTGAGGGTGGGAGGAAAAGAGAGGAAGACGGGGGGGGAAGAAGTATCAAGATCACGGATTTTGGATGCCAGGGGGGTCTTTCAAACTCTTGTTCACCGCCCGGCTGCTCTAGCACTGCAACGGCTGCATCCAGCCTCCTCCTGCAGATCCCCCTGCCCGTCCTCCACCCCAAACGGAGGCGAAGCCTTTGCAGGGAGCTCTCCTTGCCGCAGAGCAACCCGGCGAACCCACCCAGCCTCCCTTCTCCGCCCGCTTTTGACCTTCAAGTGTCAGACCCCGCCTGGGGAAGGGGGGATGCGGGGGCTGCATCTTGGGACCCCTCTGCCCCCTGCTCACCCCCGCCCGCCCCGGGACTGCCCGGTG
>NW_008794601.1:1832123-1833041 GCF_000699145.1 Aptenodytes forsteri | reverse complement strand
ACCTGGGGGCGTCGCGGGCCGCCTACGGCTCCACGGTGCTGAGCTCCGCCGAGAGCCTGGACGTCAGCCAGTCCTCGCTGCTGAACGGCGCGGCGGAGCTGAAGCTGAGCCGCTCCAACGAGAAGGAGCAGCTGCAGGGGCTGAACGACCGCTTCGCCGGCTACATCGAGAAGGTGCACTACCTGGAGCAGCAGAACAAGGAGATCGAGGCGGAGCTGGCGGCGCTGCGGCAGAAACACGCCGGGCGGGCGCAGCTGAGCGACGCCTACGAGCAGGAGCTGCGGGAGCTGCGCGGCGCCCTGGAGCAGGTGAGCCACGAGAAGGCGCAGATCCAGCTGGACTCGGAGCACATCGAGGAGGACATCCAGCGCCTGCGGGAGCGCTTCGAGGATGAGGCGCGGCTGCGCGACGAGACGGAGGCCACCATCCGCGCCCTGCGCAAGGAGATGGAGGAGGCCTCGCTGATGCGGGCGGAGCTGGACAAGAAGGTGCAGTCGCTGCAGGACGAGGTGGCCTTCCTGCGGGGCAACCACGAGGAGGAGGTGGCCGAGCTGCTGGCGCAGCTCCAGGCGTCCCACGCCACCGTGGAGAGGAAGGACTACCTGAAGACCGACCTCACCACGGCGCTGAAGGAGATCCGCGCCCAGCTGGAGTGCCAGTCCGACCACAACATGCACCAGGCCGAGGAGTGGTTCAAGTGCCGCTACGCCAAGCTGACGGAGGCGGCCGAGCAGAACAAGGAGGCCATCCGCTCCGCCAAGGGGGAAACCGCCGTGCCCCGCCGGCAGCTGCAGTCCAAGAGCATCGAGCTGGAGTCGGTGCGCGGCACCAAGGAGTCGCTGGAGCGGCAGCTCAGCGACATCGAGGAGCGCCACAACAACGACCTCAGCACCTACCAGGTAGCGGGGAGGCGTCCCG
>NW_008794601.1:1829574-1832008 GCF_000699145.1 Aptenodytes forsteri | reverse complement strand
CGGGGCTGGGCCCCCAAGGGCGGGGTGGGTTGGGGGGGGGAGAGATGTTGGGGAGGGCGGTGGGAGCCGGGAGGGTCCCGCTTGGATCCTGGCACTGCCTCCCAGGGCAAAGAGTTTCTGAAAGTCCCTTTTGAGAACTTTTTCTGCTCTGTCTCTGTGTGCAGCGTGTGTCTGTGTCACAGAGGTTTTCTGCGTCTCTGTTGCAGGACACGATTCATCAGCTGGAAAACGAGCTGAGAGGAACGAAGTGGGAAATGGCACGTCACTTGAGGGAATACCAGGACCTCCTCAATGTCAAGATGGCCCTGGATATTGAAATTGCTGCATACAGGTACAGTGGGATCATTGCGGACATGTCTGGAATACTAATAGCACTGCAGATGTTGCTGGCTTGGGCAGCTCTACCACAGATAAGAAATACCTGCATGCAGTGAACACAAGTAAAATTAGTGCTTGACTAAATCATTACAACCGTTTCAAAATCTACACAGACCATGGGGCGTTTGCAGTAAGAACCCGGAGTTCATTAGGGACCAGCTCTCTGGTAATCAGTGGCAAAGCTCCCAGTGAGCTCAGTGGGCACAGGATAGCATGACTCAGTGCAGCAGCACCCTGGTGCCGCATTCTGCCCTTGTTTACAAAAGCAGAAGATGCAGTAAAAGACAAGTTTATTTTTAATTCCTGTTTACTTTGCTTTGCATATGCCAAGCAAGCGGTGCTTGTCACTTGAATTCCCTTTTATCGCTTGAGAGAGACAGTGCACTTGCTTGATCATGGTTTCAAGCAGGGAGTGCTAATCTGCTTGTCACAAACACTTTTGCTTTTCTTGCCCAACTTTCCTTTAAAGGCAACCACTCTAATCTGGAGCAGGAACATTGCTTGCTATTGCCATCACCTGGCAGGTTTTTTTTAGTCTCCTTTGCATCACTTTACAACTCTCATCAGAGAACTGCTGATTTTTCTGGGTCACAGGCTTAGAGGAAAAACATGCATTTGAATATAAGAAAAGTAAAAACAAAAAACCCATCTCCAGATCTGCTTAAATTCCTGAGGTTGTTCAGACAAACACACAGATACCCTAGGGGTCTATAGCTGTTTGCTGCCAAAGTTGGCTGAACAAAAGTCTCTTCAGTTTTCATAGCAGCACAAGAAAGGTGGATGCCCAAACTATTGAACTAGGACATATGCTCTAATTGGCTTTGAATGTCTCAGCCATAATATTTGATTTGGGTCTGTTGGCTGTGTCAAATTCTCAGTTTGCCTAAGTCATAATGCATCCTGTGAAGTTAATTGTTCTGCCATACTCTGTGCCATAATGAAGTCTCTGACATTAAGGATGAATTTCAACTGAGCAGCTGAAGGTGTTACACTTGCCACTTGCAAACCAAGCTAAAAGCTGTTTGCTGAATATGAATTTTGCAAAAGAGCTGATTCAAGGAAAGCCGAACTGGGGCTGAGAGAGATGGATTATGCTGATCAGCTCTAGCATATTCCACATACAAACTGGTTTCATCCTGCTGACAGGGAAATATTCTAATAGCTGTCCCTTACATTGGGTTTCTATGCTCATTTTTTTCCCTCCTCCTGATTCCCTTAGGAAGCTACTGGAGGGTGAAGAGACAAGATTCAGTGCCTTCTCTGGAAGCATTACTGGACCCATATTCACACACAGGCAACCATCTGTCACAATAGCATCCACTAAAATTCAGAAAACAAAAATTGAACCACCAAAGCTGAAGGTCCAGCACAAGTTTGTAGAAGAAATCATTGAAGAGACAAAGGTAGAGGATGAAAAGTCTGAAATGGAAGATGCCCTAGCAGCTATTGCAGAAGAAATGGCAGCCAAGGCCCAGCAAGAAGAACAGGAGGAAGAAAAAGCAGAAGAAGCTGCTGTAGAGGAAGAAATTGTTTCTGAGAAGGCTGCTGCAGAACAAGCAGCTGCACCTGAGGAAGAAGAGAAGGAGGAAGAGGAAGCAGAGGAGGAAGAAGCTGCAAAATCTGATGCAGCAGAAGAAGGAGGTTCTGAAAAAGAAGAAATAGAGGAAAAGGAAGAAGGGGAGGAGGCTGAGGAAGAGGGGGAAGAAGCTGAGGCCAAGGGCAAAGCTGAAGAGGTAGCAGCAAAGGTAGAGAAGGTCAAAACACCTCCTTCAAAGTCACCCCCTAAATCCCCCCCTAAATCCCCTGTAACGGAGCCGGCCAAGGCTGTCCAGAAAGAAACAGCTGCAGAAGCAGGAAAGGAACAGAAGGTGGAAAAAGGTGGTGAGAAACCAGCCAAGGAGGAAGAGAAAGCAGCATCTCCGGAGAAGCCAGCGACACCAAAGGTAACCTCTCCAGACAAGGCAGCAACCCCAGAGAAGCCTGTGACGCCAGAAAAGCCTGCAACCCCAGAAAAGCCGGCGACCCCGGAGAAGCCCCGTTCTCCAGAAAAGCCGGC
>NW_008794601.1:1817642-1829531 GCF_000699145.1 Aptenodytes forsteri | reverse complement strand
GAAAAGCCCGGTCCCCCACAAAAGCCCCGGAGCCCGGAGAAGCCCCGTTCTCCAGAAAAGCCGGCGACCCCGGAGAAGACCCAGAAAAGCAGAAAAGCCGGCGACCCCGGAGAAGCCCCGTTCTCCAGACCACCCCGGATCCCCGGTCAAAGATGAAAAGGCTGTGGGGGGGGAGACCATCACTGTTTTTTTCCCGTTCTCCAGAAAAGCCGGCGACCCCGGAGAAGCCCCGTTCTCCAGAAAAGCCGGCGACCCCGGAGAAGCCCCGTTCTCCAGAAAAGCCGGCCTCCCCGGTCAAAGATGAAAAGGCTGTGGTGGAGGAGACCATCACTGTCACAAAGGTAACAAAAATTAGTGCAGAGGTAGAGAAGGAGTCCAGGAAAGAAGACATTGCAGTGAATGGTGAGGTGGAGGAGAAAAAGCAAGAGGCAGAATCCAAAGAGAAGGAGGTTGAGGAGGAAGACAAGGGAGTTGTCACCAATGGCCTAGATGTAAGCCCAATTGATGAGAAGGGTGAGAAAATTGTAGTAACCAAAAAAGCAGAGAAAATCACTGGTGAAGGTGGGGACAGTACAACCACGTATATCACGAAGTCGGTGACAGTTACTCAGAAGGTAGAGGAACATGAAGAAAGCTTTGAGGAGAAATTAGTGTCCACCAAGAAAGTGGAGAAAGTTACTTCACATGCCGTAGTAAAAGAGATTAAAGAGACCGAATAAAATAAATCATAGCTAAATTAAAATAAATTAAAGAGCTTGGGTTGGTGCAAAAGGTTAAGCCATATGACAGCTGCAAAATGCATGTGAGTGACGGCTTCAAAGCAGAACGGGTTCTCTCATGGAGGCTCCAGACACACAGTATTTTACTTTTTTGTGCAATATAGGGGAGGGGGGGGGAATGCATGCAGGCTCAAGATGTACTCCCTCCACAGAGCTTGGGGATCTAAAAAAAAAAAAAAAAAATACTAATAATAATGCATGAGACGAAATGTGCAAAGGAAGCTTTTGAATTTCCTGAGCTGTTGGAGGGACATATCTGAGGAATGACTTAAGATGTATTATGCAAAGAACCAACTGAGCCAAAACCAAACAGAAAACAGTACTAGAATATTCATGAGAACCAGAACTCTCCTAGCCTTAAAAAAAAAGCTACTTATAAATAATTATGTTTACCTCACTGGTGCAATTAGGGTGGACTTTTGCTCATGGGAGAACCTAGTTGACATGCACAGTACGCAACCTTTTGTTGTTTGATGTAAAACAGTCACAGCAGTTCTTGCTCAATAAAGGTCAATAGTGAAAACATGACTTGTCTGGTGACTTTTTTTCCAACTCAAATGTTTCCCTGAAGTTTGATGCTCTGTCCTGAACAGGAACACAGTTGCATGGGTTGAAAAGTTGCTTGAGTTTTTCCTTAGTGTCCTCATTTAGAAAATGAGTTTGTATTGGATATGATGAACAAATTTCCTGTAACACAACACAAATACTTGAGCTAGCTTAAACAAACACTTAAGAGCCATATCCCATGCTTTCTAGAGTAAAGAGGAATCTATTGAATTCTGCTGCCTGGCCTTTAGGTGCTTAGAGGGGTTCCAATTGCATTTGCTAGCAATGGGATGGTCTCTTAAGCCATGTGCTGCTAGCATCACTTATCTGAGCAATCCTGCTTGTACTAAGTGTTAAACTCTGCTGCAAGTGTAATTTTCCTCCCTGCATGGTAGTCTCAACACATAAGGAGAGCCTTAAAGATGTGGCCATTTCCAGATCATTCCTTGATTTTCCTGTGAAGATAGCCTGTCTGTGAACCACAACTGGTCATGGTATCTTCTATGACACTAGTTTGTCACTTAAGTGTGCAAAGACCCATTAAGTAATCTCAACCAAGATGCCCTGTGTTCATCAAAATGGGGTAGCTTCTGATTATTTTTTTTCCCCTCCTGCCTTAATTACATGGGAACATCCTTATCAATTCTCTGTCTCAAATGATCAACAGGTGCAATCTGCCTCTAAACACAAAATTCCAAAATCAAGAGCAAATAAATTCCTGGAAAAAGGAAACTGTCCCAGAGATGACACTGGTATCGTGTATCAAAAATATTCCCAACTCATTTTTTACATATTTGTCCATTTGAAAATAGCTGTAGAAATGAGACCCTTCCAGAATCTGAACTGAGGCTGGGTAGGGCTCAGATTATACCTGGTACGACTGACAGATAAAACCAAATTAAAGCATTTTAAAATTTCCAATAGAAAGGTCTCCTAAGCATTGGCCTATGTCTACTGCCACTTCCAGGTTGGCTTTATTAAGAAGAAAGCCAATTAAAGGGCTCTCTAAAATCCCCCTAGATGGAAAATAAATGGAGGCAAATGAAACAAAGGGAAAAAGAGGAGGGCTCCAACTCCAATTTGGGGAACTAATATGTCTTATTAAGGAATTAATATTGTGTTTATTTCTATCACATTTCAAAATGAAAATGAAGAACACTGCTACTGCCTTACCTCCCGTAACTAGCAAAGAAATGCAAATACTTTTTAAGCCTGGGTTCAGTACACGGACTGTCCTGAAATCTGTTGACTAATTGAGGGTCTGATCAAAATCTATGATTTGCATATGCCTCACAATTCATTCCCCCTATCAATAATTGAAGATCAAGTAGTTTTTAATTGAAGGGGTTCTGCATGTTCTTCACTGGAGAAATTGTAAAAAGTCCACAGCAGATAAGCCTTTCAAATAAATCTGAATGTCTTTGTGTAGCAAAGTAATGAATGTTTCTCCTGCTGATATCAATAATGGAAATCTGTGCTCAACAGCTTGCTGGTTGAGTGACATTTAATTACAGCAGCGTTAGCAAATTAAATGGCAGATTCTCTGTAGCGAGCTTATTTGTGAAGGTTACCTGTGTATGTGACACAAAAATAACTATACCTTTATGAGTAAGAAGTTAAGTAGCCCAGTCACACTCACCTATTGTCAGTAAGTGTTTGCACCAAGTTATGTTGAAATATCGATGTGCCCAATGGTTTGTGAGCATTGAAGCTATCTTTCTCTTGGGTCTAATCAAAATTTTCAAGAGACCACCACCAGTAAAAAAATAAAAACTAAACCAGAGACCAATATTTAACATAAAACTTTCTGTTTATGTGCTTCCAAATAAGTTCTAGAATCTGCTAAAATGTCACAAACTGCAAAGTCAGTGGGCTACCACCCCTCAGCATAGAAAGTCAGGCATCTTCAGCATCAAGACGAAGAGGGGTTCTGCTAAAATGTCACAAACTGCAAAGTCAGTGGGCTACCACCCCTCAGCATAGAAAGGCATCTTCAGCATCAAGACAAAGAGGGGTCACCTTGTACAGTGAACTAAATTTCAATGTCAGCGGGAGATTAACTCTATCCCTGCCGAAACCAGGACAGAGACTCAAGAACACGTTGTTAACGTGGGCTCCCACAGGTGCAGGTGGGATCCCAAACTGGCTTGCTATTTTTCAAGTTACGCTTTCTTTGCAGTTCTGGTAGGATACAGGTACAAGGACCTAGAGATTATTATTTGTGGTGTTTTGATTCTGCTTGCACATTGGCAGTGCAACCAGGATTGCAGTTTCTTGTACAAGGGGGCTGTATCAACACCTCCGCCCAGGGTACATCGACCTTCCTGAGTGGTTTTGGGAAGTCGCTGCACAGCCTGCGTGCGAGGCAAACTCCTGGGCTACCCACTGGTATGGTGTATTTCAAAATATCCTCATTTCCCCTCCTTTTCCACCCAAAACATATTTCAGCCTTTAATTAGTACCCAGAACTGCATTTTTTTCTCTGCTCTAACACACAAATTTGTGAATTTAGTCTATTTCCTACTGCAAATGTTTCTGTCAAATCCTAAGAGAAATAAGCAACTGGTTAACACATTTCTAAATATTTATAAAACGATAAGAACCGATTAATATTTAATGTTGCCAAGAGGTTTTGTCTACTGACATCTGCAATCAACAGTTTCAAAAGATAGCATAATTTCAGGGCAGAGATGCATAAATAGTATATTATTTGCCTGTTCTGCACCAATTACTTCTTCAGACTGTGCATAACCAGTGAAGGGATTAATTACTTTCAGACACAGAAGTTCATTGATCAATACGAAAGACTCCACGAAGGGAAAAAACAATAATTAAAGGAAGTTACTGTGAAGATTTACACATCTTATTTAAGGCGGACCACCAAGGCCCCTGCGACTTCAGGAGCTGGAGGGCTCTAAAACAGGATATTTTTACTGTACCGGCTGGTGGAGGAGCTGTGATTAAGAGATTTTCAGCATCCCAGAACTAAATTCCAGGTGGAAACAAACTGGGAAGTGTTACAAAACACAAAGAGGTTGCATTTGCCAGGGAGCTGAGTCAGGCACTAGAATTTTCTCCGGGCATCAGGGTCTGTGCTTTTCCCATTCACACGTGGGCTTTCTTCCTTCTCTGTTCAGGATTAAACTACCGTTAACTAACCTAGGAAGGCAGCAAATGATGAATTGTCAATTATTTAGTTACTGGAAGGTAAATTCCTAGAATCTGGGTATTATATCTGTACAACTTTTCCTCTTGCCGAGTGGAAGGGGAGTGTGTGTGTATGTCTATCTCAAGAAAAGCATTCAGGACCTCCTTGTATTTGTCTTTCCCTGTGATGAGATCTCAGCCTTATCCAGACCCAATCTGCCCCAACAGCAAGAGAAAATTCAGGGACAGACTCGTGGCTTTACTTGCCGCTGCAACTTGGGTTAAAGTTTCTATCGTGTCTCCCTCTGCCTGCTTTTACTGCATTGCGTCAAAGCGAGCTCTGGGATTTTCAAAGGTAAAACAAATGCTGCCAGTAGGATCCCCACAGCCCTGAGAGCATCTCAGCACGCAAACATACGCTTCTGTCCTCCCTCCCAGCAGTTTACCTTAGCAGCAAGGCAGGACTCGGGGTGACAAACCAAGCTGGACGGTCACTGCAGCTTGTCACTCTCTGCAGCTCATTGCCACGGCTGTGACTCACACATTTCCTGCAGAGTCGTGAAATTTCTCCTCTAGCTGCAATACATTAAAAACAACATAAGGAGTGGGGATCGGGCTGAGATACACTGCAAGGAGAAATGTGTTTGCTGGTATATCTCTAAACGTGCTGGTTTGAGAGCGTCCCTAGCAGCCTGGTTGCAACACTTTGGAGAGCTGCAAGCTGTATTGCTTCCCAGAAGTGAAAAGGATACAAAGGACTGGACAAAGGAGGAGTTTATCTGCAAAAAAGACATGAAAGAGGAAGCAAAATCAGGTAATTGCAAAGTTAAAAGGAGCTCAGAGTGCTTGCAGAAAGGCAGGATGAGGGCAGTGGTTTTAATATATGCCAGCCTGCAAAAAAGACATGAAAGAGGAAGCAAACTCAGGTAATGGCAAAGTTAAAAGGAGCTCAGAGTGCCTGCAGAAAGGCAGGATGGGGGCAGTGGTTTTAATATATGCCAGTCTATTTAACAGTGGTTTGGCTTTAATGGCTGTGATGATAGTTTCTAATCTGGTGCATAACATGTTTTTTGCTGTGTAGGAGCAGAAACTCTCTCCCAACTGAAGTGCCGTGCTAAGCATTTTCTGACAGGGCACTTAGGTGACTTTCCAAGCACCTTCTCTTAGGCTCAATATTCTGCTGTGTTTGAACTAGGGTATCGCATACCAAAAGGAGCGGGTCTCCTGCAATCCCATCAATAGCTTTTAAAAGCGCTGAGCAAAACAGCGTGGTCGAGTCTCTGGCCCGTGGTACTGCAAGCAGCCCCCACTGCTCACCGCCACTTTCCTGGAGACAGAAAACAAAATCTGCTTTGTAAGAATAAGTCTGCATGTAGAAAAATCTCCATTAAAAGCAGAAGGGAAACATGAAAAGAAAGACTTGTAAGAAGAGATCTTGCTGAAGAAAGGGAAAAGGAATTTGTGTGTTTGCCTTCTAGTTCTCGAAAGCATCAAAAAATACAAAAAAGTAGAGGAAAAAAAAAGTGCACTTAGAAACGATACTCGGACTCCCTGAACAGGAGTTACTGGAATTACTACGTATGAGTACAAACTCTGTTTCCTGAGCGGTTTTACCAAAGCTGCTTTCTCTTTCTCCTGCTGTTTTTCCTGGGAACGTGTAAGGAAAGAATGATTTTAAGTGCTTACCTCATCCATCATCTTCTTTATAACTCTTTCAACACTGAGAAGGGAGATGCTTTTGGAACGCCCCTAAAGTTTGTATAAAAAGACACTTCCTTTCTCTCTGAACATAGCCATCGAGGAGAACCAATGCAAATCAACTGATACCATGAATTCAGTGTAAAAATTAAAAGTTACCCCCAAGCCCTACGCAAAAAATCCATCTAGCTGAAAGTGATTGTGAGAAGTTTTAGGGCAGCCGCATAATGCCTGTTTTAATGTGGGTTTCCATGGGCTTAGTTTATTTAAAATGGTTTAATTTGCAGCATTAGTCTAGTACTTGCCCTTAGCACAAGGTTTAATTTTATGCATCATATGCAAAGGATACGGCTTTCAGAATTGTCAGGCTTTGCTGCTCTTTGATCTGTTCCTATTTTGTGCCTCATCACAGACTGGACCTTTCTTTGGCTCATACTCAAAACTTTAAATGGCCCTGACAAATTCTCAGTAGAAAATGAGCCTCTTCAGTCCACAGTGGATTGACTTAAGATAGTACCCTGGACAGGCAGCTCTTTCAAGTAGCAGAGAGAACTCCCCGCACGTTGTCCTTCCCTCTAACACCTCACCCCAGCTTTTTTTTTTTTTTTTAAAAAGTATACAGGCATTGCTCCAAGCATCACCCATATCAGCAGTCATTCTTCTCTTTCATTGCTGAACTGTCAGACATTGAACAACTTCCTACCAACGTTTAACAGCCATGTTTGCATTTTGCTTTTGTATTGGTTTGTTAAAACTCCTCCTTTTTTCGGAAGGCAAAAGGGAGCTTGTTCTTGTGTGCATACAACAGCCCAGTGAGACCCATCCCAAAGCTAAGAGCACATGCAGACTCCAGTGTATTTTTACCATTGTAAGATTTCCACGTGAAATTTTACAGCCCCATCAAGAAATTCTTTGTCCACCTATTAGCCCCCCAAGCGTACCAGCTAGAGACAGAAACCAGTATCCCATATCCTGTTACACAAGCTTGAAAGATGAGTGTGATACACCACTTTATCAACCTTTTAAGTGCATTAGTGACACATATGAGTGTGATACACCACTTTATCAACCTTAAGTGCATTAGTGACACGACACATACAAAGAATCTGTGTAAGCATTTCTTTAACTTTATTGACTAGCTTTATTGCACATACTTAATGAAGCCTCCATTATTTTACCCACCCAAGGTTTCCATAATTATTTTAAATGCAAGTTAAAGATAACTTTCATTCCCATGACTTATTTTTTTCCCCCCATTTTAAATTTTAAGGTTCTGAATCACCCAAGAAAGACATAACCCCTGAATTCATACGTGTAGACCATGCAGCATTCAGGGAGCAAGCCAGTGGGTGCTCTGCAAGCATACTGATACTCTGCACAGAGAGAAACATCATAGATCATTAACTTTAAACCTCAGTAGTCACTGAATTAAATATGTGAGACTGCAATTTTAGCTCAGTCAATCATTGTTTATTCTGTTGACCTGATGAGAAAGCTAGACTGCCTAAAAAAATCAAGCCTTCTTTTTCACTTCACTCTCTTCCTTTCCTGCTGCTTCTTTCTCTTCCTTCTCCTCCTCACCAGTTTCCTCAGCAGTTTCCTGAGACTCCTCCCCTTCTTCAGCTGCTGTTTCTTCCCCTTCTCCTTCCTCTTCCTCGCCCTCTTTGGCTTCTTCAGATTCTTCCTTAGCACCTTTGAAAGACAAAAAGAAATATTTCACATCTATGTACTGTTCTAATCCCAATTTAACAGGAGCCAGCATACCTGCATCCTTCAACCCCACACATTTGGATGGCAGCCAGCTAAACGTGACAAGGCTGGCAACTGATGTTGCATGAAAGCAGGGACATTTCTCTAGGACTTGCAAGGGAGACCAACAACACTACACAACCCACTTATCCTAGATTTCAGAGGGAGTGAAACACTTTATAGGTCTTTTCAAAATCATGGCCTTGAAAAATACTAATTGACTGTGGACTTATTGCTTTAAGCCTTATCTGAAGACTTGAGTTCAAAAAGGAATCTTGCCATTGCTCTCTGATTGGCTCTTTAGCTATAATTTCATTATAATTAATCTTTACACTAATAAACTCCTAGAATAGTTCAATGGTAACCAATGCATTTCAGGTATGTTTAGGTTAAATCCTTCAGAGCTGTGCAACTGAAGTTGGGAAAAGCAACTCTGGCTAACATTCCTTTTACATTGTCTTTAAAATGCGAGTTTGGTAAATAAGTTGTGGGGCAGCAAGGAAGTGGCATATACTTTGATTGAACAAGAAAACTACCTAGACCTCAGGCAACAGATACAGCTATCCACTGAACCCAACAGTTACATCCACAAACATCAGCTGATGTTCCTATTATCACGAGCTACTCTCTGGGAATTAGTATTTAGCTCAGAATGTCCTTGTTCCTTCTTTTTGAGAACGTCTGTAATAGCTAAGTACTGTTTGCTGCCATATGAATATAACATTACACACTTAAAGTATTATTTGTGTTTTTGGAAACTTGAATGGAAAACACACCCAGCGATTTCCAATGGAGTATAATCAGTCCTATAATCTGCCTGATATTGAACGTTTACCTTATCTTCCATTCAATATTAAGGCTTTCCTGCTTAAGTGCTGTGTGCTTAATCCCACGATCCTTTGCTCATGTGAGCAGACAATGAGAGGTCTAATCATTAGACTTAGTCATCAGGATTTCTGGGGTTTACCCCATATAAGCAGGGTGAAGCATGAAAGAGAGGGATTTGAAAGTAACCGTAAGTACCTTCCTCCTCTTCTTCAGCCTCTTCACCTCCCGCTTCTTCCTCACCTTCTTCTTTCTCTTCCTCCTCACCTTCTTCTGCAGGGGCTGCCTTGGCTTCTCCCGCTTTAGCAGCCTCAATTGTTTCCTCTATTTCAATCTGCTCTTCCTGGACATGACTGGAGTAGTACGTGGGGAAAGAACGGGCTGTCATCAAGTAGGAGCTGGACTGGAGACCACTGTAGGCAGACCTGCCAAAAGTCGGGGCAGTCTGGGTGTAGCCACTGGTGATGCTTCCAACACTAGTGAAACTGAGTCGGGTCTCTTCACCTTCCAGCAGTTTCCTAGCAGAAAAAAGCAAACAGAAACGACTTAGTTATGCTGCAGCAGTACTCAGCAGATTCAGCTATGGACTAAGATGTTATTGTGCTTTCAGCAGCACAAGCCCTAGAGACTGCATACTTCCGAGTGCAAAAACTAGCCCATAATGAGTAACTACGTGGCAACGCTACCCTATCTTCTTGGAATACTTTAAAAGTTTCAGAGGTGTGCATTACTGGTGAATTAATACTTTTCCTTGTTAGAAGAAATAATGGGGAATAAACCTCTAGGATCAGGTTCCTATAGCAGGTGAAGTTAGAGGTGTATTTTGGTAGCCTGTAGGGTTGCAGAGAACAATGCAGATGTAACAATTTGATGTTATGTTTAGCTATTAGACAAGGTTTATAGCTACTTTCTCAATATTCCCCCTTGTGGCATTCACAGAAACTGTTTTGGCATTTGCAGTTTCTAACAGTATCTGGGACATTAAACAGCTATCTAGCAGCAATTCTGCCGTAAAATATTTGCTTTGCAGGAGATTGCTTCTGTGAGTTAGAAATAAAGCCCGTTCTTAAAAGCATGTAAGGGATTTCCAATTTTGAGAATATAGCCATCTGTATTAAGAAGTTCCATTGGTACAAAATCTCTTCACTCTAAGTACAGTACAGGTATTTTTATCTGTAAAGATGGAGAACTGAGATCACATATTGCCGAGCTGAGAGTTCTATATGCATATACATACATACTATTATACTCACTGAAGTTTGCTACGCTGAAGGTTTTGCTTTCAGCAAATATTTAAAGCACTCAAAAGCATTGCTCCTTCCAATAGCAAGACAATGGAGAAGACCTGATTAAACTCTGACATCTACCTATGAAAGTTTCTGCTGGAGGAATGGTAAGTAAAATGAATTCTCTTGAAGAGAGAACAGGAATCCGATTTGCATTCTGACTTACTAAAACATTCCCCCCATCATACCTATATGCTGCAATTTCGATGTCCAGGGCCATTTTCACATTGAGCAGATCTTGATATTCCTTCAAGTACCGAGCCATTTCACTCTTCGTGGTTCTCAGCTCATTCTCCAATTTGTTAATAGTATCCTGTTGGAAGGAACGGTATTGACAGCGTAAAATTCTTAATTCTCCCATGTCTAGCAATAACACCTTGCAAGGAATTTCTCCAATCCTATTAACTTAATCTTGCTCTAGCAGACAGAGAAAATGAACAGCTCCAACTCCACCCTCAGCTAAAAAGGCAGCATTTACCAAATCCCACCTTCCCTGGCAGGATTTTCCCACCCCTACATCTACCGCTATTATTCCATCCCTATTTAATGTTAAGAGCCCAATTTTCTGCTATCCAAGGACTAAAGCGTGCATGAAATCTGTATATCGCTTCATTTTGGTTTTAGCCTCTACATGCTTTTTCTAGTTTTAGCTTAAGGCTATCTTTTTTTTTTATAGTGATCTAGTTAAGGCTTTACCGGTGTATAGGTAAGCGATATATCACACATTATAGCTCTGTGGCATTCCACATTATGGTTTTATGAAGCCTTACAGTTTAGATATGCAATATAGCTACAGCGTGAGCTAGAAGCGATGCCCCCGTTTCCAGGACGCCCCCGACAACCTCCCCCTGCAGACCCCGACCCCCTCACCTGCAGGGCGGAGATGTCGGCGCTCTGCTTCTCTTCCAGCTCCTGCAGCTGCTTCTCCAGCGCCTCGTTCATGCCGCGGGTGGCCTCGATCTCCAGCGTCTTGGCCTTGAGCAGGCGGCGGCTCTCGGAGACCTCGTCCTTGGCGGCGCGGACGGCGTCGGTGTTCTTGGCGGCGCTCTCGCTGAGGACGGTGAAGCGGCTGCGGAACCACTCCTCGGCGTTTTGCATGTTGCGAGCCGCCAGCTTCTCGTACTGAGCGCGGATGTCGCGCAGGGCGGCGGAGAGGTCGGGCTTAGCCGACACGTCCATCTCCACGGAGAGGTGCGCGTACTGGATCTGCGCCTGCAGCTCCGCCAGCTCCTCCTCATGCACCTTCTTGAGGAAGGCCAGCTCGTCCAGCAGGCTGTCCACCCGCTTCTCCAGCTCCGCCCGCGCCAGCGCCGCCTCGTCCGCGCCCTTCCGCACCTCCAGCAGCCGCGCCTCCGCGTCCTCCCGGCTCAGCACCTCCTCCTCGTAGCGCGCCTGCAGCCCGCGCAGCGTCTCCTCCAGGCTCTCCCGCTCGCCCTGCAGCGCCTGCTTCTCGCTCGTCGCCTCCTCGGCGGCCAGGCGCAGCTCGCGGATCTCCTGCTCGTAGAGGGCGCGGAAGCGGGAGGGCTCGGCGTGCTTCTGCCGCAGCACCAGCAGCTCGGCCTCCAGCACCTTGTTCTGCTGCTCCAGCTCGTGCACCCGCTCGATGAAGCAGGCGAAGCGGTCGTTGAGGTCCTGCAGCTGCGCCCGCTCCTGGCTGCGGATGGACTTGAGGTCGTTACTGATGGCCGCTACCTGGCTCAGGTCGAGGCTGTCCACCGAGTGCAGGAGGGAGCCTGAGGCGCTGGAGGTGGCGTAACTGCGCCGCACCGACACGGAGGAGACGGGCGCCGACAGGCTGGAGTACGCCGAGCGCGCCGAGCTGTAGCCGCCGCTGCCGCGCATCGCCGAGACACGGAGGC
>NW_008794601.1:1775101-1817003 GCF_000699145.1 Aptenodytes forsteri | reverse complement strand
CCCCCCCCCAACCTGCCAGGGTTGTGCGTAACACCCCTCTTGCCTCATCCTCTGCTCCCCCACAAGCTGCCCTGGCAGAAACCCTGGGGAGGTTGTTGCAAACCCCATATTGTGGCTGGGGTCTTTGGGAGGCCCAGTGCCTCAGTGAGGCTGGGGTGCACGCAGCCCTCACTGCACCTCAAAACCCCCAAACCGCATGTATAAATAGCATGTTTTTTCCTTCAGTTTGCAGTTTTCACAGGGTGTGTGTGCTCTTCGAGCTCCTGCTGTCCTCACCATGTCCTTTGTTACAAGTGGTTCTTAATAACCAGGTAATTAAATGAATGAAGAAACAACTACGGGGCGTGGTTTGCAGTCCTAGCAGAATACATTAATATCTAGTTATCTAGCTTTACCTCCTCTGTTCCTTGCGATTGTCTAGAGGCGAGTCTGTCTGAGACTTGGACCATAGGGACTGAGTATTCTCGTGTAATCTGGCTAATACAGAGACTAAAGCTGGGCAGCTGCATTGCAGCTACCTCTGACCCACATTAGCCACTGGTTGATTAAAAAGCCCACTATTTATGTAGTAGAGATTTATCAGAAGTAAGCTAGGAATATACTGAGCACAGACTTCATTGGATGCTCAAAAAGGCAATGATAATTTGTCTCTGAGTCAGAAGGGCAAATACATTACAAAACAAACTCTTCAAAGTTTTCTTGAGGAAGGAATAAATGTAGGCGCGGGTTGGGGGACATTTATTAAGAGAGATACCACAAAAATGCTTAGTTGCTTCCTAAAGAAAGGGGAAAGACTTAGTAATACACATAAATTAATCTGTATGCCTGTCACTAATTGCATAAGGTACTTAAGTATTTCTGGCACAAAGATACATTTGCTTAAAACCAGTCATCTACTAAAGGTAGAGCAGGGTTGGTTTAATCATGTTTCCTACTATCTTCTAGTCATCTGAAACAGAACATTACCTGTTTTGTGGTATCATTTCCATAGGTTTCAGGGTACTTGAATATGAGGGATATTAAGCTGTGAAGGGCAATGGCCTATCAGAGGTACCGAGCTGCAGTCTCTTTTCATCTGAGCTCATGCTAGATGGAATGAACTGTACTAAGAGCTAGTGAAGGTGTATGCATCACTATATCGCAGTAGAGCTGATGAGAGGTTTTATTTTGCAAATCTAAAGTGCCCCCATGAAGATCAATGGAATTGCTCTCGATTTACAAGCACTGCAAGTGAGGCTTCTGCTCAAAATGTTATTCAAAATTTGTGATTTAAATTTCAGTAGCAATTGTATTAATGCATGTTAGAGCAGCTATCCATTATTCAGACACTGAATATGCAAAGTACAGTAGCACAGGTATAGTTTTATGTGCTAATACATTTTAGTTTTAACAGAGATTGGTTTTGACTTCTGCCCAAAAGAGGTAGTTTGTGTAGCTTGCAGAGCACCCAGGGAAGAAATGAGCAATATAGACGTTATAGCAGATGGAAAGATTCACAGTGGGCTTGGTCAGAGATTCAGTGAACTTCTAAATGCAAATTGTTCTGGGATATTCAATTAATGCAAACTGGCATACCTTATTTCATGCCAATGGGTTTATGCTAATCTCCTCTACATTCAATTGAGTGTAAGATTTAATTATTAATGGTATCATTTATTATGCCATGTATTAATAAATGAATATACCTCAGCTTCTAAAAATAACTCCATATCTGAGGAAAATAAGCTTTGTAACTGTAGGCTGTTAATATTCTTTCTCATATTTTTTTAGAGATGGAAAATGAGTGGAAAACCCCTTCCTCTCTGCCAGCAGCGTGTGCCAGGAAGATGGGAAAGTGTGTCTGCAGACAGCCCTGCAGTGTTGAGTTTCAGTGTGACTCAGAGGTAAGGATGAAGCTTTGTTAAAAGAAAGCTACTGCTGAAGGCATCCTACTTTGGAAACTTGTATTTCCAGGTACAGGGTAGTGCTATTCCTATTTTCCCTATTTTCTTTGTCTCCCTTGTGTTGCTTTTTGCCATAATGCAGAGTATAATCTAGCCCCTTGATATATTATTGTTAGAAAAATCATTGAAGTAGTAGTGAACAGAGGAACAGGATAAAGACTGGCTTCCAACTAGAATGAAATGGTCTGTGCCATTTGTCTCATCTTTGTTTTAAGACCACGTTGCAAAAAGCAGGCAGGCAGTCGCCAGAGATAAGCTGAGTCACCCAGCAGCTTAGCATTATGTCCCTTTCCATCTCCTGAAGCTAAAGCTGCTCTCGTGCTGTTTTAGTTAGGTGTGAGTCTCATGATTTCGTCTAACAAACTTTCGGTACAAGAATCCCAAGGCCAGGTTCACCCCTTGAAGACCTCCCCTAGGTTGGTTACCTAAATAATGCAAATTATCATGATGAGTGATGCAGAAGTAACAGTAATGACATGATAAAATGGCAGCTATGCAGTCACATACTACTGCTGCATAAGCAAAAGCAAGCAACTCCATGACAATACATTCCTGTTTGTACATTTTCCTCTGCTACATACTATGTAATTAACATGTACTCAGTCTAGGAATGGCATTTCCTCAAGGAAGAATTTAGGCCTAAGCCCTGTGCTAGGGCCTCACTGAGCACCAAGAAGTTACTAGAATGCAACCAGAGTCAGTGGAAACTCCCCTACGCTGTGAAACACTTGGGCATTGAAGCCTAGTGGGGTTTGCCTTTTTTTTTTTTTTTTTTTTTTTTAATCACAGAATGGTCTCCCCAGCAGAAAGTATAACAGGTATGTTTGGGGTTGAGGTGGATGGCAGAATGAAGTCTTCATTGTCTGCTCCTGGTCTTATTTCAGAAGCATAAAAAGAGCTGTACCTGCTTAGTTTGAACTTGCACAGAAATTGAGCAGTTGTAAGTCAGAAAAGCAAAAGCATTGTTTGTACTTGTTTGGGTTGTTTTTATTGTTTCTACTCTATAAAGGCACAGCTCTGAGAGAGTGGGGAATCAGGCACTCCCACTATTGAAAATGTGACATAGCTCTGATGTGTTGTCCATCATATTTTTTATACAATACGTAAGATGGTAAGAGCTGATCTATGCATGGTACCTATACTCACAAAACAGGCAGCTGAGAGATGCTGTACATAGTAAAGTATGATTAAGCAATTTCCTTTCCCAGTGTTCTGTAATTGTTAATAAATTTACTGCAAATTCAAAAATCAACATATTGGCATTTAGTGGCACCGTGTTTTATGGATTGATTGATTTTTTTATTGATAAGATTGATCAGAACAGATCTGAAGGAGAAAGGGGAGAGCTGGAACAGGTCCATGGTAGCAGTTAATGCTTTGTGCCAGTATTTAGTGCTATGGGAATGCAGTAAAGCATGCCTACGGCCGAGCTGTCCCTATAGGTCTGTTTATTGATCTTACCACAGAGAGGTGTGTTGCAAAAACTGAAAAAGAGAATTCTCACTGAAGCCCCTGGGAGCTACATCTGAGAAAAGTCTCGTTCACGATTTTGAAGTTGCCCCACAATGCTTTCTGTGTTTGTAGCTACTTCTTTCTTGAAAACTTCTAGGAGGGGGGAAACCCTGAAGAACTTTCTTTGGGTTTATTCTCATGTGTGCTGGAATTTCTACATCTGTCTGGGCTGGTTTTAAGTTTTGACCCTATGCTGAACACACGTGAAAGTTGCTGTTGTATGTCACTAATACTCTACCTATCAGGAGAATATTTTGAAAGTCGTAAGCAGGAGTAATGGGTCCCTTTTTCTTTCCCTTGTCCTGAAGTTAGGAACCCAGATCTTATGTATACATCTAAAATTAAATAAAAATATCTGAATGAGTTAAATTGAAATGTGCAAATGAAAATACCCTGTTCTACTTAAATTCTTTTAATACTGCTGTATTTTCCTTTTATGAATCGGAATGAATCTTACATTTTAGGAAGTCTGCTTCCTGTATTCTAAACAGCCCTTTTAATATGAGATAACACTAACATGAATTGACAAAGCCCATGTGGAATTTTGTCTGCAAGGACTGAAATACGGTTTCTGGAAGACACAGAAGAAATGCTAATAAGTATTTAATTTATTTCTTTTTGAACAGCTATTTGCTTTGTTTGTGCCATATATAGAAAGTGCCTGAGCAGCTCTCATTATTTTATTATTGCTTACACCAATTCTGTTTTGCTGCGCACAGTAACATTAATTTTCTCACTTTGAGTTTGTTCTGTCTCTTGATTACAAGAGCTAGAGGAAACAGCCAGCCACTTCTTTCATCTGAGCTCTGTCAATGAATGCTTAATTAGAAGATTCATTAGCTTTGTTTACTCTTTGGATCAGGACTCCAAACTAGGCCACAAAATCTGATGGCAGATTCCTCCTTGCAGTTTCAAGGGTTAGTTTTTAACTCCCAGAATCAATTAAATAGATGTTCTGCTTTTGTTTGATTCCAGCAACATAAACAAAAAGGTTCTTGGACAAATAAGATAAAACTCTCCTACCTCGCCAGCTGCAGAGCAATGTACATGGTTTGAAAAAGCCCACTCAGCTCCTTTTGAAAGAGATCATTTACTCATTTGCAAAGTTTCGTTGCTTTGAATGGGTCTTCTGCCAACGTGAGAAGAGGTTAGACTCAAGAGACCGAGGGCCACATCAGAAGCTTGTTGTAAGTTGGCACTGGGCTGTAGGCTTCACTGAAGTCCTGCCACTTAAGGCTACCTGACGATCTGAGCTTCATATTTTCCTTTTGTCTCCTTGTGAATGATCTTACCTGTCTTAAAGCTGTCACCTGAAAAGTGGTATTTTATGATGCCATAAAATACAAAAGAATAATTGTGACAGTTCTCAGCTGAATCAGCTTCTGATGAATTGCAACAGATTCCTTTTTCCCCCTCTCACATGATTTGGTGAGTTATAGAACACAATTCTTATTCTGTATTCATTAGTATTAACTCATCAATCTTAATGGTTGTAACATCCAATTTACACTGGATTGTGCAAGGTCGGAATCAGTCAATCGGATCTTATGGTACACCACAGAGCAACTGATAGGCATATTGTGTAGGTATCCCATAGCAGTAACATGCTAGGGTTGGAAGAAGGCAATAGCATCAATGTCTGTCTCTTTACCTTGCTGGCATTTGTAACCTCTAACGTGCTTTTTCTTCCCCTTCCAGTGGCTTATCTAAGTCACTCCTTATATTTTTTGTCTTGGAAACCTTTTTCACCACATTAAAATGTTCTTCACAATATGGTTGTAATAGTTTTCAGTCTTCAGTGTTTCTGAATTACTGTTCTTACCCGATTCCTTCTCAAAATAATATTAAATTGAACTGAATGCAGTTGTTTCAGCTGACTGGAAGCAGAGTGCTCTACCTACATAGCTAATACATACCAAGGATAACGATTCAAATGGAATTTTCACATGTCTCTAAATGTCCAATTCCCATTGAATCCCAAAGGAATTTGGACACAAAACTCCTTCAAACTCCTTTGAAAAATTACAGCTTGTTACAATTGTTTTTGCAGAAAGGATGAGTTACATGCCGTGTGTCATGTATATGTCTCTATCTGTAGGGGCAGCTGAATATGTATGCCTACAAATCTTCATTTCCCTGTGCCATTATATGGTGGTGGTTTCTACTTATGGTCTGTATTCATGCATGTTAAGCAATGGACTCAGCTAAAGACCTGAGACATTCTCGTCAGTGCAGTGAACTGACCTGAACATTAAGGAACAAAGACAAAGTGAACCCTAAGCGTTGGTATGCCCCAAAGAGTTGCTCTGGGAAACCAGCTTTATGATTATGGCGAAGTTTTAAATGCTCAGTGAAAATAACTATGTATATGTAGTTTTGTTTAAGGGATGTATACTTTAAGAACATATGCTTGAGCGACTGTAGATGATAATAATTGGAGAAATTTAATATCCCTCATATTTCTGAAGTTGAATACTCATATCAGCAGCAATATCCAGAGGCAAGCAGTGTGAATATTTCCCTGTTTTTCCATTTCTGCTGACCACATATGGGCTGCCCCAGCTGAAGTTAGTTCTGTTGGTGATACAGTGGGTAGAAGAGAGGAGACTGCATTTACAATACAGTTGAGAGCATACGAAAGGCTCATAATGCAGTCAGAGACTATTTCCTTCCAAAAACTTTCCAGTATGAATGACAGTAAACATAAAATGTGGATCAAAAAGAGTATTTATTTGTGGACTGCATGCACAGTTAAAAGGCAGAGAGATCTTATATCTGTGGTCTGCAAGAAACTTAAGTATAGTCTGAATTCCTGATTACCAGGATATGTTTTTCCTTTGATCACAGAATCTGGATGAACAATGGAGGAATGCTTTCCCTATAACTCAGTTATTCTTTAAACCTTTGAGAGATTTTTCTCCTTGCTGCATATGCAGCAGTAAAATTTATGTGGGGTATACGCAAAGCCACCTCTACCTTTTAGTATGTGTATAATCTTCCCCCATGCACATGTGCAAGCATTTCTTAGCAAGATATAAGCATCCCATTATTTAATAGTCTGGCATGTACTGCTGACCATAAAACACAGGAGAAAAGTGAGCAATAAAACTGTCTGTTGTACTGCAGTGTGTTGGCTGGTTAAGTTTCACAGCAGCGAGCTGAAGTTGCTCAGCTCTGCAGTATATGAATAAAAATTACTAAACTTCTGCAGCCAGTGCGCCTGATTTCCTACATCAGATCTTCCTGCATGCATCAGATTCGTGGTATTATATTTGGTTATTAAGGATGATAGTCAAGGATTTATGCATATGTGGGAAAGAATACGAAATGCAGCCTATTGCTCTGGTTTTACGCTAATATAACTTAATTGAAACATTTACAGAGGTCTGCAGGGGTTTAATCTCTGGCACTACTCCTAGAGAGAAAATGGCTTTGCACCACTCTAACGCATAGATTAAATTATAAATTATACAGCCTGATTGAGAGGCTCTCATGGCATACGTTAGCTGTGAAAATTCAAGCGTTTTCTTGATGCTACTAATAAGGGAGATGAGAAGTTGCTTTTTTTTCTTTTTATTTGTGCAAGTTTTTGAGGGAAACAGAAATATTTCACTTCCATTGAAACTGCTGTTGGGTTTTTTCTTTTTCTTTTTTTTTTTTTCTTTTTGAGTGTGGGGGTGAAAAGGGAATTGCTCAAAACTGGAACCCTGAAACTTTGAGTCACAGGCAGATCTTCTGGTCTTTCATTGCTGAGTAATAAAAAGATTTAATTTTTCAGGGTTTGGAGTTTTGACAAGTTCCCAGGCTTTTGTCTTATGTTACTACATCTGAACAGCTATAATGTTATGTGACAGCCATCGCCTTCTATGATTACGAAGCCTAAAATATAGTTAGTCCCATAGTGTGGGAGAATCGAGTCAGCCTGGGAATAGTCTCTGTTTTGCTGTTAGTAGCGAGAACATGATACGTATTTTTCAGGGTTTGGAGTTTTGACAAGTTCCCAGGCTTTTGTCTTATGTTACTACATCTGAACAGCTATAATGTTATGTGACAGCCATCGCCTTCTATGATTACGAAGCCTAAAATATAGTTAGTCCCATAGTGTGGGAGAATCGAGTCAGCCTGGGAATAGTCTCTGTTTTGCTGTTAGTAGCGAGAACATGATATGTGTTTCAGGGAGCCCTGTGCAGGTACTGTGCAATGCCTTCTGCCTTTAGGCATTCTGTGATCCTCACAACAGAAGGCAAGGCTTGGCTAGATCAGGATCTATCATACTCTTTCAAAATTTCTACTATCCTGATGATAGCTCTTAGCCCTTTCTGTGACTAGTGGTAAAAAATTAAATTGTGAGCTAAATTTAGCTGTTCCAGACATTTTGTTTGGATCTTCTAAGCATTTGCAAAATTTTTACATGAATAATTTTTACTGATTCTTTTCAATTGGCTTAATCATCATGATCATATTTTTCTTGTATGTTAAATGTACATTCATTAGCTCTTTTCACAGTCTTACTCTCTGTCTAATCCTATTCCCAGGGTATGTTTCCTCTATGCTTAATTGATGCCAATAGGAGTTTGGAGCCTATGTTTTTCTGGAGATCTGGACCTTAAGGACTTTCAGTTTTAGTATTTTCAGCACTTGCATTGTCACTATCTTAGACCCTTTAAAAGCCCTCAGGTTAGCAGAAACATGCAGCATGAATTTGGCTTTTGTATAAGAGAAATGTATTGTTGAAATAACAACTTCAGAAACACTTAACATCTGTAACTAACCAGTCTGAGTCTGTTTATTCGGCATTGCCAAAAGCTACTCAGTCATTTGTTTTAGTTACTCTGAAGTCTCAAAGGGGTGTTGTGGCTGTTGCAGATGGTTATAAGTGTTACCTTCTAAGTGATTGTCTGCTTCCTGTCTGACAGCAGAAATGGTGAAATGTGCACTTACACTGGCCCCAGTAATTAACCAACAGGGGTGCGGGAGATTATTTGGTTTACCTAGCTGGTCCATTGCAATTGGGATGAAATTCTGGCAGCAGCTGAAAGGAGTACAGTTTCTAGGCCTCCACGGTAAAAAAAAGAGGTGAGTCTTCAAGGGTCTGCTGATTCACAAACACGACCATCAGAACTGACTAGAAATGGTATTAACTTTGCTTTTCAAGGAGAATAACCTGGCCATTTATTGTGAGGTAGGATAAAGCACTTGAGATGGTGCTGTAGAGAATAGCACTGAGTAGGCAGGGGATTAGGAAAGATGAGGTAGCCAGATATATCCTTTTATCTCTCATTTTTCTGCTTCTGTTGATGGAATCCATAAGAGGATGTTTGTGAAGCTATAATAAGCGTATTTCAAATACTGAAGCCAAACATGAAAGGTCATGTTTCACCTTTCAGTATAGCAGTCTGCACTACAGAATAATACAGCTGGGCAGCAGTGTAAAAGCTATTTGTTTGCAGTGAAGAATTTTATGGGTGGATTCTCACTGCCTCCTGGTTCCTGCCTGGTTGCAGATGGGATGACCTTTGGGAAAGCTGAGAGAGCTGTCTGACCTACGGCACATCAGTATAATGGTTATATGTCCTTGAACAATGCTCTTTTTCTGGTATACGGGTATCAAAATGATAAAATGGATGAGAACAAGAAATGACCCGAAGACAAGAGATTGTAGCAAAGGGTTCTCAAGTATGTAATTCACTAAACCATCACACCAGGAGTTTTTTGTGCAGGTTTGAGTTGCTACGCTTGCATCAGTTCATGCATTATAAATCCAACCAAGATTATCTCCTCCAGTTCGGTGCTTTGAACTGGAATTCCTGGAAATTTCCAATTGGTAAAGGATAAAACCACAGGATAAAACACTGTTAACCTCTTTGTGTTACTGCACCACATACTGTAACATTAAGGAGAGTGTATTGCATCTTTCAGTGACACCTTAGAAATGGTACGAGTCGTTTATATGCCATGTCACTGTTTAGAAGAATAATCCTGTGTGCATGCATTTTTGTTGTATTGTTGGGAAATGTTTCCTTTATGTTCATGGGCTAAAAAGCCCTCTCATATCATGAGAAAAACAGATCTAAGCATGGTCCGTAGACGCAGACCAAAAATGGTTGTAACCAGATTTAAGGAAGTCCTTGTGTTTTGTGTAATCTTGGGCAAGTCAGGCACTACTCCTGAAATGCACTTGCAGCTCCTTTGCTCTGGAAAGCAACAGCTTAGAGGCTGTCTTCAATGTCTCAGATTCCTAGCTAATATTTTTCCTTTCCAGCTTTTGCTTGCCTAATTACATTGCAAGAGCTTAAGAGCAGGCTCTCTCTCTGAATTTATATGCATACAGTATCTAGGAGACTGATGTGGCTCTACAATGTGTGGCAAAATCAATAAAAATAAAGCATAGAAGTAGCACTTCTTGATCAGTTAAGACAGTGGTTTGTCATCTTAAGGAGGAATATGCTTTAAAAGATTTCAGTGAAGACATTTGTACAAGCTTTAATATGTACTTGTGCTTTTGAAGTATTGGGAAAAAGATTTCAAGATAACTTTTTATGATTTCAGGAAAAGATACCTAGTTTGTTTGTTATACCCATTGCACGCTCAACATGGAAAGCCGTTGCATTAATTCCTTTTGGTTTTTTACTTCAAGAGTGGCTACATGCAACTTGTTTTTAATCTTTCTTTTTCTTTTGAGTGTGTACATGAAGATAGGAAAAAGGAAATTGTCACGTTATCCACAACATCTAGTGACATCTGTAATTTTCTCTAAGGTTGGGATGCTCCTTCTGTTGTATTTATTCAAGTGATTTGTGAGCATGGCAGTGCTCTTGTTTCAACTAATCTGAGCAAAGGAGAGGTGGCACAACCTGGGTTGTTCCTGTAACTAATATGATCTTTAAATCTGGTAACATCTGAAGTTTGGGTTAAGACCAGTAAGTCTGGAGATCAGATGTTTAGAAAACTGATTAGATGCTATGAGTCTGCAGATTTTGCTGAAGAAGGAGAAGCCATTCTGTCGGCTTGCAGCCCTGGAAACAGTTGCGTCTGCAGCACTGCACAGCCAGTAGGAAGCAAATGCCTTTATTTGTAGGCACAGCACAGTTAGAGAGAAGTGAAGGTGCATTTTTGGGCTGTCTCCTCGAGGTGCATATGTGTGGGGTAGCTGAGGCGGGGGGGAGAGAAAAGGAGGAGTTATTTCTTATAGTAATGCAGCCTGATGAGTAAGACAGGAGGCAACCTATTGAGTTCAGTGTCCCCCAAGGTTTGATACTGCTGTGTTCAGAGACAAAAAAACCCGCATTGCAGACTTCATTTAGGCTGGCCAAGACTGTACAACTGCATCTAGGGCTTGCGTTGAGGGGCAGAGTTACTATCCATATAATCTGACCTAAATCATTCCTTCAGGAAGCTTGCGATGCCTCAGAGCAGCCTGCAGTGGACTGAGAAATGCTGGGCACAGTGGGAAAGGAAAAGGCTGCAGGAAGGGTTAATTCTGGATTTGCAGTTCCCCTGGGGAAGACGGCAGTAGTTTGGTGCGCCGTGTACTCCTCCAGCGCCTCCTGCTGGGAATTTGTCCCATGGAGCTGCAATTTAGGGGGACAAGGGAGGCCAGAAGAGAGCAGAAACTTTTTTTTCCTGGACTTTTCAGGGATGGAGATGGAATCTGCCTGCATTAGATCTAATAAGGGCCTAGGATTGCTGTGTCAGGGATAGCAACAGGGGCAGCAACCCTAGGAAAAAAGTAAAGTGAAGTTTCTCTCTGCATCCTTAGGGAGGGATGGGACATGGTAAGGGGGATTTGACATTTTGCAAATGGAAAAGGAGGGAGCAAACTCTCTTGCATCAGTCCTTGGCAGTGTCCTCTGCCTGTCACTGCAGGGATGTGATGGTAGGACCCTGCACTGCCTTCCCTGTAGTGGGAATTTATGGATTGATAGAGGCTTGCTATAAGCACAGAGGGGAAGAAAGAGGGAGAAGGGATTGTTTGACTAGCTGCTGTCAAGTGGAGCTTAGAGAAAGCATTACTCAATTTGCCTCTTCCCTCCTCCCGCTGGGAAGCTGCTGCTTCTGCAGCAGGTCCAGTTTCTGGCAAAAGTTCAACACTGCACCAACTTTCAAAGAGAGAGGAGAAGGGAGGGAGGGAGGAGGAGAGTCCCGCATAGAGGAGGAGCTACCGTGTCCCAGGCTCCCTTTGGCCAGAAGCCAAACTGCTGCAAGCAAGAAAAGAATCGGAAAGAGCAACCTTCCCCTTTCCCATTCAGCAGCGATGCCTGCTTTGCCTCAGCTTTCATATAGTTAACAAGTTTTCAGTGGCCTTATTGCCTCCAGACCTCACCCCAAGAGCTAGTGTTTGTGGTTTATACTACATAAAACTTTCCCCCAAGTAGCCAAAAATGATGCAACAAAATAAGGTGATGGGGGTATCCATGGGATCAGAACAATTTTCTCCCAGGGAAGGTGGTTTTTTTTTTCCTAAGTGTTCTGAGAGGTAAGGTAAAATTTGGTAAAATTTGGTGTGGGGAGGGAAAAGAGTCCATTTACTTCTCATCAGAACAATTTTCTCCCAGGGAAGGTGGGTTTTTTTTTCCTAAGTGTTCTGAGAGAAGGGGCCAGGTAAAATTTGGTGTGGGGAGGGAAGAGAAAAGAGTCCATTTACTTCTCCCCCAAAAAATCAACAACACTCAAGAGGAAGATGTTAAATAAGGAGTAGAAAAGAAAGGTAGGATGGGAACAGATAGGAAATCAAGACAAACCTAGCAGAACATGATCAAGTAGGTGAGGAGCAAACAGGAGTGGGCTTTGTACCAGCTGTAGGTCTTTTCTCCCTCGCTTCCTTACAGCCTTTGCCAAGCACTAACTTACAAGGCAGTGTTTGTGGGCACCAAGTGCTTCTCCCCACCAAGTCTAGATTGCAGGAACTGGGCCCACTTCTGCAGTGGGAGTGGGAAGAGCCCAGTTTCTGACTCTGGTCAGCATGAGGGGATCAAGTTCTCTGCCTGCCCTTGCACACTGACCACCTCTTGGGTGACCGTCAAAACAAAGCACGAGGTTCCTTTCCCATGTACACCTTCGTATGTGCGTCCTGTAGGAGAGCAGCTTCAATTGTGTGGGTCTGGACGTGCAGTACTGTTTGGCCCTTTTGTTCCTTTTCTGTCCTATGACAGTTATTAAAGTCAGTGGTATCTAGCTATGTGAGAATTAGATGGGGTGCAGGAGAGGAAGAGGAGTCGGCTGCTCTGCTGCTCCCAGTGAGTAGGAGGTGAATATGGCAGAGTGGGAGTTAATTGCATTTTTGCAGCTCCGAAGGAGTGTGGTGGTCTCTCTGGATTGCAGTGGGGAGAGGGGAGTATGGCAGCTTTGCTGATGCTCTCCCTGGAGCCAGGCCCTAGGGAATGAGCTCCGTGGGTGCTCCGGGAAGGTAATGGCTATGGAGGGAGCTGCAGCTCTTGCAGTTATTTGCAGGGAGATTTTTGGGCAGAAGGAGACCAGCTCTCTGTGGGAGGGGGTCTGGCATGGCTGCAGTGTCTCTCCTGCAGCTATTGCTTATGGGGAAGGGCAGGCCTTGTGCTTGCAGCCAGGGAAGGGCGGTGGCTGCTGACACGCTCCCTTTTTGCCGCAGAAGGATGCTGAGTCACTCCTGCAGCGCCTGCTCCTCCTTTTGAACTTCCCAGTCTTTCCTAGTCTCCCGCAGTGAGATTGATGGAGGCAGCTCAGACTCCTCTTTTCCTCTAGCCTGACTTTTCTCTCTCTTTTCTCTCTTGCGCTCTTGTTTTTTTCCCTTTCTGGGTCCTAACCAAAAGAAGGCATTGCTTTAAAATTAAAATTTATCGCTGTAGCTATATAAGGGGATGCTGAATCTTTCTCCTTTGGTAATGGATCTTCCTGTTCCTCTAGAGAACAGCAGTAATATTTGATGAATACAGTGAATGCTGCAGCAATTTTCTTCTTTAAAGGAGCCCTCCTGGGCATTGAATCAGCAATGATTATCTATCGGGCAGACATTTCTTGGAAGAAGGGCTAGGGCGGGGGAGACATGATTTTTTTGTGTGTGTTGCTGGAATAGGTGGCAACAAAGCACTCTGTACCGCTACTTTCCACTGCCTGCTGTACAAGCTATTCCTTTAACCTCTTTTTGCACAGGGATTGCTGCAGAACATCTCAGTAAAACTCTCAAAAATCGCCTAGTTTGCAGCTTTGGGGAGGATGCTCTGCAGGAAAATAGGAAGGTGAAAGATGAATCTCAGTGCAGGACTGTGCTTGTTTCATAGAGGCAGGGGCTTGGAGAGAAATGGGTGCTGACTGAACACTGATGGCTGGCATGGAAAAAAACCTTCCATCAACATTTCACTGTTTGTCCTTTCCAAACATTAGTGGCAGTTAACATCTGCAATACCAGATAGGAACTTATTAAATGGAGGGTCTGGGTCTCCTGAAAATCAAAGTACTTGTTTGAGCGAGCTTTCTTGTCACTGGATGATGATTTGTTGCTTACAGCTCTATATTGAGCTATCCTATGATCTTACTTCCTTTGTATTATTACAAAGAGATGTTAGCAGTGCATTTTTTTTTAAGATTAGCTCATATTTCCTACTTTTAAATCCTGTTTTCATTTGTTCAGAACTTCTATATTTAATATTAAAAAGAAAAAAACAAAGCCTAACTTTTGCTTTAGAAGCTCTTTTGCCTTCTCATATTTTAAAGCAGTCTTGAAATTTAATAATGGTGAGCATTATTGCACAGTCATATCTTGTTTCATTGTGATGCGTTATGATGAAGTCTTTTAATTAAGTGATCACACACAGTTTTTTCCAGAACACTTTTAGATTTATACAGTAAACTAAAGTTTATGTATTAATATACTTCTTTTTATCCTCTTCCTGTAGTGTTTAACCCCATGTACTGTTTACAGCATGCAACCCAAATTCTGCATGGAATACCTTTAGTTTTTATGTGTTTTTTTCCCATGGTGATCACACTGTAATTAATTCTAAAATGCATAAAATGGTGAAACCTTTTACCATTTAACAAGCCATTGAAAGCCGGTTCCTCCTCGTCCAAGTTTTAGGATGCAGCAAGGCCAACTGTGGCCAGTCCCGCAATAAATCTGGCTCATTAGCTCCTCCTGGCCTGAAATCTAACTGTAGGCTTAAAAATAGCCATGAGACCAGCAGGGTACATTAGCTACACACAAAAAAAATCTTGATCATTAGTCCCTGCTTCTTCTAATTCTAGCATTTATTTTAGTTCAGTGGCCACTGCTAGCCACAAATCTAAATCTAGCCAGCCGTCCTTGGCACAGACCTGGTCTAAATTTCATCGAGTCCTAATCCTAACTTGTTTGGGAACATGACTTTCGGGGAGAATTTGCTAGAAGGATAAGAACTTGAAAACTTGTTTATGAGCTCTGGAATTCTGGCTTCTAGTGAGCTGCTGGTCAGATGCAGGAGAAACCTTTTCCTTTTTCCCAGCCTTTGTTCCAGAATCTACTCACATACTTATTGCTTCCTTTTTCAAATCTGTTTTTAGCTCAGCCATTCCTAGCTGGACGTCTTTAGGGGTATGCAGATGTTACATAATGAGTAAGTTATTTTTCTTGTAGAAAGACAAGAGGGTTAGAGTGGAGGCTTGGAATTAGGAAATCTTTTTTGTCAAGTCCTGCAATTTTCATAGAGTTATTTATATAGACAGAAGTATCTATCCGTCTGCCTGCAACATCAGTTACATCAGGCTTCAGGATTTCATTTGAATAGCTTTAAGGGGATTACTCAAGTTAATAAGGAGTGTGTGTGGGAAGACTGCCGGTCTTCCCTTCTCTGTGTGTCTCCGTCTTCCTCCCACACTTACCATCAAAGTCTCTGCAGCTAGTAAACTGCTTTAGAACATTTGGAACCGATGCCTGTGAATCTTCTCTGGTAGCTAATGGGCAGATCATTCCTAATGCACTTTGTGTAGCTACAAAAGGAGTAGTAAAGACCAGGCTCTTGAAATGTAATAGTTGATCAAAGAAATAGAATTAAAGGACGGAGGAAAATAAAGGGGAGAGGAAGCATCAAGGTTTTTCCAGTGATTTAATTTCAATGTGTGTTTCTATATGTTTGATTGACTAATAATAGAGTAAAACATTGTCTTGTTCTGGAGCTTTTAATCTACAGATCTCAAGATGCATCACAAATACTAATCAGTTAGCTTCAAAGGAGATTTGGATTGACCTAGCTAAATATTAGTTAAAGAACGTTTAAGTGGTACTGGCAATGTTTTCTAAAGATGGTCTTACCGCATTTGCTCATTGTAAAGACCACGGTCATCTAATGGCTTCTCATGAGTTGCTCCAAAATTACACCACTGCAAAGCGAAACAAAAATGAGGACATTTTTGTTAGTGTCTTATGTTAATACATTTGATTATTGATTCTGGTTAAGAATCTGATCATTGTCTTTCCGAATGGAAAATACTAGCTGTGTCTTTCCTGCACTCTGTCAACATTCGGCATGATTATGTGCAAAATGAAAACTCTTATTTCCCCAGGCTAGTACACCAGATATGTAAACCCAAGGAGTAATTTACTTAACAAGGCACAAAATTGGCTTGCCATCCCGTGAATAATTGGAATAAATGTCTGCCATCTGAGCCCTTGCTGCAGCCACTAATACAAATTGAGATTTGCAAGGTTTGGCTGGACCGTGTGTTAAAAGTGCTCGCATGTACAGACTAAACTGCCTTGTGGGCTGGGGAGTTACAGATGGGCCTCATCAAAAACCCCGAACATGCTCAGTGCACTTCTATGGCAAAACAGGCAGACGTGAACAGGGGGTGAGCAGGAGGTAGAACAGGCCATGTTTATTCTAGCCTCTATCAGCCCAACTTCGAAAAAGCTTTATATTCTGTTGGGGTCTGAGGATTCTGTGTGAGTAACATCCTGTGTTGTGGAACAGTATATTTGTGATCAACTGTGTGGGGGTGGGGGGATACATGTACCCTTTAACATCCTGACCTTCACGCTTTATGGGAACAGAGGTCTGGAAATGGGACAAGAATGTAGAAATTATAATTTTTCATTAAATGAATCTTTAATTTCAATAATAAAAAGTAGCTTTGTTTTCCATAAATCATAAATCCATTATTATGGTCCGGAAGGAAAGAGAATACGAAATTTACCTAAGTATGGCTCAGTCTCACCCTAGCTCTTTATCAGGATAATATTGCCTAGCTTAATATCATAAAATGTTTAGCACATGGCCCTAAGCAACATTTAACCCTTGTCTGGATTTCTTCTGGGTTACTTTGCCTGTGAAACATTTATCTCCCTATCTTCCACCACTGCAACCCACACACCAGAGACCCACTCTCTAAGAACAGTGTTTAAAAATGATTCACTGCATGTGTTTGGATCTGACATGTTTAATTACAGTGCTCCATCTGCATGAGATAATAAAGAAGAGCAATTGAGAAGAGTCAGAGAGGTGCTAGGATTCAGATTGGATCCCAGATGTTTTGTGTGTGAAAGCATGATACAGGTTATCATTCGGGGAGTTGATAAATGGGCATCAGGAGGCACATGGTGATTGAATGTAATTAATTACTTCATTGGAAAGGAAGGAAGCATGAACTAACAATACAAAGTCAGGGGTCTGTCTAGCAGCATGTTAAACAACATTCATGTATTAACATCTAAGGGTATCTATACGTTATGGATATGACATTGTCTGTTATTACCTGCTGCCTTGCTCGGGGCTAAAATTTGAATCTGTGAGCTTCAGAGCCAAAGATGTCAATGTAAGTAGTTCAAGGGAATGAACTTGGTCCCAAGGTTGGTGTTACCGAAGATTTATTTCTGTTGATCGGGCGCTCACTGAACAGGCAGTTTTACAAGTTTGAGTAGCGAGACCAAATCTTCACCTCTCCCCCTCAGAAAATCCAAGCATGAATAGTAGTTTTAGGAGTAGCAGTAGTATTATATAGGGAAGCTTTCCAGATAGTATCACCCCCTTCACAGGGACATAAGTATTGCTGCTAGACCTCATGACCCAGACATGATAGGAGTCTGGCAGACACTTGTACGTTAGTTCTCACGGAAGTTGGGCATTCATTTGGGGCTCTGGCTAAATCTTTCAATTTATTATTGTCATATCAATAAATAAATACAAAGACAGAGACACAGCATGATTGTTTTTGTTTCAGACAGGTTGTCTTCCAGTTCTTCAAATGTTGCCTTCCATGATGAGATCATTCCAACCTCGGTGTTTTTCAAGATCTAGCACTTACAAGTCACATCACTGGACTAATACTGCATCTAAGAAGATACGTAAGTGCTGCAGCTTTGCTGCTTTTCTTGGTAACATGCTGTGAATTACTTATGCCAACTCTTTGTTGTCCTGGAGGCTTTGATGAAGGGAAAAAAACGCTTGAGTATGCAGCTTCGCTTATAGACCACAGTAGAACAGTTTGTGAAACAGATGCATCAGCGGGTAGTAGAGTTGGTTACAAGTTGTTGTAAAGATTGGCTGACCACCTATATGGATGTCATGTATTAGCTGAAATTGTAGCAAGAGGAAATTCGCTGGATCCTATCATAGAGGATCTGTGATTACCTGGGTATAACAAGTATATTTTTTTCCTCTCTTATATCTCTGTGAATCTGGTGTTATATTGGCAGTATAGCTTGGAAAAACTGTCATGCACATCCCAGTTTAAAGAGATATATAAGCACGAGCCTGACTTTAGAAAATAATGTAAACCTGTTAATGAACACTTTTCATCAGAGCATGAACCAGCTGGTTCCCGTTTCTATAGTATCTGAACTTCACAAAACTTTAGTGCACGTATCCTCTGCACATGTCTCTGTAATGGCACACCATTTCCCCATTCAGCAGTTGGGAACGGCACACATATTTATGGACTTTCAAAGAGAGCTAGTCATGTAACACGCTTTTATGCATTCCTGTGAGTCCCACAATGCATCTTTTAGCAATTTTGTACTCCTAAAGGTCTTTGTAGTAATGGCTGTAAGTGATTTTCTGAGGATGTCCATGGGAGAGCAGGAACCTGAATTTAGTTACGTTGTTACCCCAGAAATACCCCATTCTTGTGATTTATAACTAATGGTTCTAATAAAAAATGAGAGGGGACAAATGGCTACATTCATCACAGAGACAAGGTAAGTGCATTTAACTGTTTTTATATATGGTATTATAGTGAAAGGCAGGTGTCGTCCATTGCCCCAAATTCTGCACGTCTTTGCTTATGCACCTTCTATTACTGCCTAAAACAATAGCCCATAATAAAGTAGGTTGCTGAAGAACATGTAGATTCTATTACATGTGCAGCTGCTGCAACATTTTTAATTCAATTTGTTAAGGGATATAGACATCAGCTCTATTAAATTATCTGCCTATGAGAAATGTGGGAAAGGAGGGACCATTAGCAAATGCCATATGCTAACCTCAGCCTTGTCCGCACTATAATATAAGTTTATGAACAAAGGCATATTCCCATTTGTAGTTACCTCATATGAAAGAGACTTACAGGGTCATCACATCCATTGTTCATTCAGACTAAGGGATGAGGTTTGGGCAAGGGAAAGAGGACACAGACAGATGCAAAGCTGTGTGATGGATATGTCTGATTACAGCATGAACAATAGCTGAGGAGAGAGGATCATGCTGCGCTTGCTGCTGTGAATTTACTCAAAATTTAATGAGCCCAATCTGCCACTTTTGCATCCAGCAGGAATTTTGCCATTGATTGGAAAGACAGCAGAATAAGACCCAATATCGAACATTGGGTAATGTCATTAGTGCACAGTTTTGCTGCTATTCTTTTTAAGAGCTACAAGGCCACCAGTAACAACACTTGCAGCACATGCTCTTGTCACTACTTCAGAGAAAGGTAAGCTAGGGTTACAACATTTTATCTTCTGCTCTTAAATGACTGCTGTACAGTTACACCTTGAGAAATACCCATCAGATGTCATGACTTTCAGTTCGCTTCTCCCACGTAGTGGCCTAATTACTAGTCTACCTTCCTGCCCAGAGAGTAAAACATAATCAAAGGGTTCTGAGGCTGCTCTAATTAGTCCTTACCTTCCAAAAGCTGGGAATAAATTCCAGAATTTTTTACCAGCAGACCCCTGTTCTAGCTATTTGATTATACTGTTTCCTTCAAAAGCTTTTTGTTGGAGTGTTTCAGTCCAGTTTAGACTAATTCTTTTCAGACCACCTTATCTTGCTTTTATTTTAAGAGGTATTCAGTATCTCACATCGTGGTTTCCTGGCTTAGGACTAGACTCTAGTGTACCTCCGTAGTAGAAATAATATATAATGTCAAGAAGGAAGCTGTCTAGAACATAATTACTTGCAGTCTTTCTAGTAACTTGGAGTCATATTTAAGGTTAAATTTCATTCTAGGTAGTCATGAAGGCCAATCTGATTAGTAGTATTTGTGCACAGAAGTCATCTTTGATATTACATTATTGCTGCTTTTTCGCCTGTCAATTTTTTGCCAGTGTTCATTGATTAAGTGTGCTGCTTGGGGCACAAATAAATAAATAAATAAATAGAATCACATCCTGCAGTCCTGCAGCTAATCAATGGGCTGGTTTTTAAGTCTGCAGATCACATTACAAGGGCAACTGCTATTGCTGGTTCAGCAGATGTGGCTGCAGGCTGTGATTTTGCATGCAAATGTGATTTAAAAATAAAACAGTGTCTCCCTGCATCTCAGCTCTCTGGTTTAAAAAATGGCCTGTTCACTCAATCTGTTGCTAGAATGCATTTGTTTAAACACCATTTTATGTGATGAGGCTGGCACAACCAGAAATTTCTTTCAGCTTTTCTTACTCTTCTGTTCTTTGCACAAGGCAAAAAGAATTCCACATCAGAAAAGGCTACTTTATTCCATCTTCATTGATCAATATCATTGGACACAGTGCCCTAATATGCCCTGGCAAAGCAATTAACTCTCATTATTTTGCCCGATTCCCATCCTGAAGGGACTGGGTGGAAGCAGTGTTGACTCAGTGCAGTTGTAATGGAGATGAGCAATTCAATGGATCTTTTAACATGCCATAATCATGATGTGCAAAAGCGTGTATTTTATTTTTGTCAATATGTCTCTCTTTTGTCACTTACTGACATTCTTATATGTGACATTTTGACATTCTAATAATATTCTTAAGGGTCCTTCCAATGTTAAGATGATACTAGAAAGCTAAGGAATAAACAGGTTGGTGTAATTTTTGTAGGAGGAACTGTACAAGCACAGATCCCCACACAGATAACATTTTAAATTGATAAGGGAAGTAAATAATGGAAGAAGTTTTGCCCAGAATGGCACAGTGCAGTAGGGAAGGCCAATGTGAACTTGGCTGTTATTTTCAGTAATCCATGAACTGATGCTACTATCCCTCCTTACAGTCCCACGTAATAACATAGCAACCATATAAGAAAGCAGACTCCAGTGCTGACTGTGATCTCACCCATAAGTGTTTAACTCCATCTTTATCAGCAGTCTGTCCTAATGTTACTATATCCTAAAGTAGCTAAAGAAAGTGAGACACTTTTTATTGATTTCTGTGGACTTTTAATTAGGTCCTCACACAAACCTGCCTGAATCTGTTAGTTACTGGGAGCTTTGTCAACAATTCAGAAGAATATTTATGCCCCTATCTTCTTAAGTCAGCAGGAGACTTGCTGTGGAACGGGGAACATCTCTGTGTACCCCCATCCTCCTATGGAAGGGTCATAAATGCTTAGAAAATTTTTAGTTGTCATGCCAGTGCTTTTAAGTCGATAACAGCAGTGCCTGAGGTCTACAGACATCTAAAATAACCTTGTGTTCTAAATATCTGTGTATTAAATACTGTGTTTCAGTGCTCAGTGATGCTTATTTCTGCGTACCTAGGTGTCCTAACGTACTCTCTTTTCCATAGCTACTACTTCCTGTATTTTACTCTTTAACATTTATAACAAATGTGTTCTTTTGAAATGCAAAACAGTGGCAGAAACTGTTGTGGGGAGAGAACTCTGAGTAGAGTCTGTAGCTGTGATGAATCTGTATTTTAATAACAGGTGGGTTAACAAACATGAAAGGAAAAGCTTTTGAAGAAGAGAGGCTTGTCTCTTTCTTACCAGGCTGGTAATATACTCATTCTCAAACACAACAGCTTTGAACCATTATGTTCCAGTATACATCACATTTCAGTCTGAGCTTTTTATAGATCCCATGATTTTTAAAGGAAGGGGGATATCTGACCACAGACTACAGGACCACTGTAAGGTTATAAAATGTTATATGAAAAATCAAGAATCACCCTATAGGATTTAAATTTTTAGTACCTAGTCACCATGGGCCAAATCCTGCTTGCTTTACTTCTGTTTTAGCCAAAGAGTTTTTTGTAAGGATAGCTTCAAGAGGGATTTGGCCTTGTGTCTTTCACAAGATCATTTTTGTCTAGCTTAGCTGTGGCATGTCTGCAGAAGTGCCAGTGTCTCTGAGTTGTCTAGCGACCAACAGTGACAGCAGAACATGACACTGTTGTGCGTTGGCAGATAACAGCAAACAAATTGACCTTATGTATCGTGCATGTCAATAAACCAAGCAACTCTATTCTTTTGAAAATAACTGCTCTCTCTTTCTCTCTTTCCTGCTTTCGCTCTTCTCCCTGCCCTCCTCCCCCCCTTTTTTTTTTTTCAGTAGGTAGAACCGATGGTGTGTAATGTAGACATTTCAGTTTTGGTTTAGATAGTCTTCACATACCAAGCTACAAATCTTCCAGTTTTGAGGGCTTATTCTGAAGACAAGAAGCCAAGAGCTGCTGCATGTTATTGCAGGTTCTGAGACCAGTAGTCCAGTAGTAGTTTAGTATAACACCTAACCTTGGGGTGTCTTGGAGCAGAATCCTTTGCCTTCAGATGTCCTTTATTTCTCTACAAAAGACTTACAGAAAAGAGGATGATTTATTTTGTGCAATGCAGATTCACGCTTTCTCTACCACATTCTCTGTTTCATGATATACTCCTTTCTGTACCAGTCACCTCAGTATACTAGCTGACCTCTTCCTGAACAGTTCCCATTTTAAATTGAATTACATAATGTCATACAATTTCTTTGGGATTTTTTGTTTTCTTTTAAGAACAAGGGTAAGTAAGGAAAAAGCTAAAATGCCCAAGAGCCTGCGTATCTGAGACTTCAGATAGTTGAGCATTCAGGAGTTGAGCATTGAAAGGCATCTAAAACACATTATTCAGAAAATACTAGGCAGGCAACATACCTAGTGAGTAATACCGGGGGTATCTGGACTCCTTCTTTAATGCCGGTACCTTTGTGCTTCTTGCTGGCATGATTTACAGTGCCTTAAATGAATTAGTACCTGAGCTTCACTGGTCTTGAAAGAACACCTATACATCATCTTACTTTGACAGAGCAGCTAATCACATCCAGGAGAATTAACAGACATGTAGCCATAAATTCTGGCATTTAAACTTCAGATAAGGATTGGAGGTGAAAAACTGGGTTGGGAGCCAAGTAGATGCTGTAGCTTGCAAAATACATCGTAGGCGTTTGGGCATAAATCTGGAAATTGCAAGGGCAAAGTGTGCAAGAGTTGTTTTTAACTGACGATCAATAGTTCCTGCCCTAATCACTTGTTTGCACTCCCAAAGCTTATTAAAGAAACCAGGAATGTTGATCTCTAGGTTTCTTTCCTCCAAACATTAGATCTGTGTTCAGATAGACCCCTTTCCCATTCAGCTTGCTAGTGGAGTGACCAGAATTTCCAGTGGTCAACCCCACAACATTCTCATATTGGATGCCCAGAGGTGAATTACCTAGTAATGGAAGCCAGCTTTTCAAGTATCCAGTCAAAACTGAGATGGAACAAAATAAGGGTCTCAAGCAGAGCATCTTTAACCAGCAGAGGTTAAGGATGCTATTTTTATAGTGTCGATAGTTGGAAGAAACCAATTTCTAGTCCAGTTAGCTTTGCCCAGTCCGGTCTAGAGGGGAAGTCCCAGTAACAGAGAGCCTTTGAGGAAGGAATAAAACAAGATCCTTATCTTTGCTTTCTTCTCATAAATCACTAAATGTAATAATGTGTATGATGAGCTGCAGTGAATTAGGAAAGCTCTACAGAAATCCTCTTTTTACCAGCTTGAAGATCTGGGACAAAACACTGGTTCTGTGCCGTAAGTTTATATTGGTCAGTACCAAATAACTCTCTGCAAACGTCCTGAAACTCTGAGTTAGTTTGGACCTTGATCTTTTCTGGCTGTAAATTGTAAAGGATCTATACATACAAAAGTAAATGTGTATGTGTAGCCTGGATTGCAAGTGCTTGAGTGCTCAAGGAATCCTCTGTTACTTTATTTCCTTACTATTCCAGCCTACAACATCAAGTCCTATATCCAGTAGTCTTTGTTACTAGACAAGGTGTTTGCTTTCATTGGCACAGTTATTGGGAAAGGTATCTCTAAATATAGGTATAAAAATTCTACAGCAGTCTTATATGACACGGACTGCTTTGAATCTCTCTTTTTTATATATATATGTGTATATCTGTATGTGTGTGTATATATATGTCTTTATACCCACCAGTGATTCCACTGGCTTGACTGAATCATTGTTAAATTACCCGAGTGTAAAAGGAGAATCAGACCCACCTGCTTAACAGAAACCACTGTGCTTTATTTTCATTCTGACTGAAGCGAGAAGGATTCAATGCTTCAGCTGTCAGCAGTGAGACAGTAGATATCACCCTTGGAGCTGCTACAGACAAGCAAGAGCACTGAAAGACTACTGACAGGTTTTTATTTCTGTTAATGGGAGGTTTAGGCATTGATGCAAATACAAAAGAACATAGTTTTCTCCGTTAGGTACATGTGCCAGGCTTCTGCATAAGGGCTCAATGTCATTCTTGTTTGAATTTTCACAGGGCATCTGTTTTTCTTCTTTCCTCTATAACTGGACACTTTCTGAAAGGAATGTTTCACTGCTTTCCTCCACACTGTACTACATTTTGTCTTGATTTTCTTTTCTTTCCTGCAGCCTCAGGCAATTAGACTGTTAACATAGTTACTTGTGATGAGGGATGGGAGAAAGGCAGAAATCTAGGCTCTGAAACAGAACAGCAAGCCATATGATTCTGCAGTGCATCCCTCTTGTCCATACTGCAGAGTCATTAATAAAGTCCCATAGGTTTCTTACCGCGTGCTCTCAGGCTCAGAATCTGGGCTGCCCTTCACAGGGGAGTAAGGCTAATGCTGGTTCGGCTCTTCCCAAATTCAAATAGGTCTAACCTCTGGGACTGCTCTAATTTATTGTCTACAGCAGCTCTCTTGCAAGCCAGTGACAGACAACCTAGAATAGGTGAACTACAAAATACTTTGTTCGGGTTTCCTCAGATCCTTGCACAGTAGCTTTATTCAATGGCAAGGAAGAACAGCAATTAAAGATAAATATTTGTGTGTAATAGATTGATTTGTTTAGTAATCTGACACAGACAAAATTTTGATCTTGGAAAGAAATTCAGATCAGTTGTGAAATTAAAAGTCAAAGGCGTTCCTTTAGAAAATGTTTCTCTGCTTTAGCTTCAGCAAAGTTCCACTTTTCCTTCATTCTTCTGAGTGCAACTGTTTTCTGAAGTTGACCTGGATTTACAAATAGCTGATTTTTCATCAGAAGTTTAATCAAAGCCTGTAAGAGAATTTGTGTGGAACCTGTGCCTCAGTTTACCATATAACCCAAATGGGTTTGGGAAAATTGCACTGTCATGCTTGCCTTGTATTGTATCTTTGCAATGAAGATCCAGGTATTAAGATTCTCGGGCAGGCATTTGCAAACCCCGTTCTCTGCGGCAAGCACTTCCTATGTGAAAAACAACAAAACAAACTATTCTTTACACATATGCACACACATATATATTGAAACTTTGTTTTGAGGAAAGACGGTATCTATAGTGAATACAGATCACTTATATCCTATGTTTCTAGCTTAAATACCGCACAATTTGATGCCTGCTTTTTTGAGGCAGTTTGCTCTAAAAAGAGTTAAGCTTTGTGTTTGTCGACAGCATTGCAGCAAAGGGGATGAAGTAAGCTTGAAGGGCAGAAATGATGTACTGCATCTTTAATAGGGTGTGTCCAATCCACTTGCTGCAGTCTCTGCTGCAGTGAGGTTTAAATTGGGCTCTGACTGTCTTGTTAACCCTCCTTATTTAATGATAGTTGGAGATAGTGATCAGACGTAATGCTAGTATGGCTGTTGATCTGAAACCGACAATTAGCCCGTGAAGGATGGGAAACTTTGTACAGCACATATCCCCAGCTTAGTCACCCATGACTTGACTTAGTCCAAAAAAACTTTTTCACTGATTCTGTGCTTTAGTGAGTTAAAAGGTTCTGTTGTATATAAAAAGGAGCTAGCCAGAGATTGCAGCACTCCATAGCATGTTACCCTGTTAGTAACTTCACATAGTCATCAAACTTTTTCTGCAGCAGTTGCTGAATGTTGCTGCATCAATTTGGCATACAAGAAGGTGTACAGCACATATCCCCAGCTTAGTCACCCATGACTTGACTTAGTCCAAAAAAACTTTTTCACTGATTCTGTGCTTTAGTGAGTTAAAAGGTTCTGTTGTATATAAAAAGGAGCTAGCCAGAGATTGCAGCACTCCATAGCATGTTACCCTGTTAGTAACTTCACATAGTCATCAAACTTTTTCTGCAGCAGTTGCTGAATGTTGCTGCATCAATTTGGCACGTACAAGGAGATGATTAGGCTGTTGAATTTCCTTGAGATTTTTATCTGTCCCTTAAACTCATTTTACATGTAGTCATAAAAGACGCTGGCTTTTAAAAGTACTGAGAAGCAGTTTTTAGAGGATTAAAAGACAGAGGTGATTTTGAAATTGTATACTCTGCCATCATAACTGCAGTGCTAGCTATACTGTGCTGGGCAGTCATTGATGGCATATTGGTTTAGTTATACAAAGCTTTCCATAGTCTTCTGAGTGCTTGTGCTCTTTATATAAAAACATCCATCCGTAACAGAAATACCATATTTAAATCTTGTGAATTTGTGTATTACGAACTTGGTAGACAGTGTTTGCAGTTATTTTATGTAAAAAGAAGACACTTTCTTAGCCTTCCTTGCAATTTATTACTACTCTGACACAAAGTGCTGCTGTAAGAAGACTTCCAACGTCACCAGATGTACTTGCTGTTTCATGCTCAAATCTCATCCTTTTTTAATTGAGGTTTTGATCATAATATGCATCCAAGACTTGATCTTTCTTCTAAGAAACTGAAGCAGTGGCAGATGTTTTGTTAACCTAAATCCAAAGGTAGTATTTAACCAAAACAAAACTATAATTTAGGATATCAGTTTAATAGGAACTTGCACATTCTTACAGATTCATGCTGCTAGCTCATTTGTATGCATGGGCTCCTGCAGAATATGTGGAATCCAGATAAAACTGATCAGGCTTCCTGCTAATATTAAGGACTGATTGCAAGATCAGCCTCCATAATTATAACATGGCAGACATAATTTCAGCTTGTCTGTGAAGTGTTCACTGTACTTTTGGCACTGGAAATGAGAAAGTTGTTCAGTTTCCTCTGATGTCGTGAGAATTAACAATTCTAAATCCTGTGGACACTTCAGAGAAGATTGCAGAAAACTGTAAGCAGATAGCATTTCACTTAGAATTATACAGCACATATATTTTCAAAGAAAGTGCAGAGCCAGACTTCGAAGCTCATTGAGCGATGTTACAGAGCAAACTGTTTTAGACGACACTGCGCATCAACTATACGAACAGTGAAATGCTGCTGATTCATCTGTATCTTTACTTACACGAACTCTAGTGCCACCAAGTGCCAGTCCACAGTAAGAAAGCAGCTCTGCCTGATTGACACAGACAACTTCCAACTGATCTTTTTCAGGGAATGCAGTGATCAGCTAAAATAATCTCTGAAACATAGAAATAGGAAGGCTTGAAGTTGGGATTTACAGGATGGATTCTTCCAAAGCCTTAAAACTTATTGCAACTTAGCTATTAATGACAGATTTAGCCACATTCTCAGCTTAAATTTGTTGACTGAAATGATAGAAACAATGATTCAGTAGTTAATATACCAGACATAGATCCTACAGCACAGTTTAGACCAAAAAAGTACCAGATCCTTTGTTCATGATCATGTCCTTTTCCTCACAAGCCAGAGATCAGCAGATTTCTCAGCAGCACTGTGAAGGGGTAGCCTGAAAGTCAACGTGAGGTTGCTGGGCTGGATTTTGCAAACAGGGAAAGAGCTGGAAAGGACCTTATTCTGTTGGCCTCTGAAATGGTAGTTCTGCAGGTGACAGGAAAAGGAAAGGAGAAAGGATACTAGAATGAAATTGTGGCAGCCTTAAAGCAATGATGGATGAGACAATACATCATATGAATGCATTAATCTTATGTAATCTTAGAGAAGCAAGCTTGCCAGAACTGACGTAAATAGAGAGCTGGAACATTTTTAGGTATACACTCTTCTTGATTCTCAAGTGGACTGTATCTGCCAGGACTCACTGTGCTGGTATATTTTTCCTGTACCACTCAAGGTGATCCAGGTTTGTCCTGCATTCCTTCTGCTGTGTTAGGAGAAGGGAATAATGCCTGGGTTTTAGAGCTCAAGTAGTATAAACTCTTGCTGTCGTCTTCCCATCGGTAGAGCTTTACTGAATTGCACCATCTCTGGCAATGTATTATCAAGAGTTGAGTCTTTTTTAGTCTTTGATTTCTTTTGAACAAAATTTGGAAGATTTTATACTGGCTAATTATACTGTACTACTACAGCAGTCCTGTTAATAAGACTGGAATACTTGCATAAGAACTTAAACTTATTGACTGCAATATGAGTAGATAGCCTTGAGTCTTTTGCAGGAGATCCCTCTCAGAATGGGGACTCTAGCCCAGTGGGGAATTGTTCCCTGCAGTGTATTTTCTAATCACTACTTGCATATGAATCTAACTGATGTTTCCTAAGTGGGCAGAAACTGGAAGTAGCCAAGTGATAGATAAGGCTCTATGAATTTTCCTTTTCTATCTTAGAAGAAAGAATGCAGAGTCCCTTAGCCCAGGCAACGTGGATCGTGCGCCTCACCCAGCGATCAGTCTGTTCCCTGCAGTGCTAAAACAAACGTTACCATGTTCATAGGGCTGGGGATGACTTCATCAAATTACAGATCAAGTCTGCTTCTGCCTTCCGTCCTATAAAACAATACATTGAACTGCTACCTATGAATCAGTCATTCCATCTGGGACTTGCTGAAACCAGAGAGCGCTGAATCACCGAACTGAAAAGAGTCAGAGCTGGTCCCTTAATTGATGGATTTATATCTTAAGATGTGAGAAACATTCAGAGGCCTGAGTGGTGTCAGCATGTCATTGAAGGCAGCAGAGTGGTGCTGATTTACAGCAGCTGAGATCCTGCATTCTCATTTGCTTTCTAATGAAGACTTTGGACTAGTAATAACAGATTGCACACGAGCACACATAAGAAATGCACGTATTTTCTCTTAGGACAAAAGGCTCTATCCTTTTTGTGCAGGGTTTTAGTTTGGGGGTTTTTTTTCCATTTCTTAAGTAGTGTGTGTGTCTCTAATTTATAGCTCAAGACTGAACTAATGTTCTAGGCTAAAGGCTGTCACCTCTCTATTTCTGTTACTGCATAGGCTTATAAAAGAATGTGTGCCTGATTCTGGAATCCCACAGTGCTTAATCCTCCATCCTGAAAGCTGGTGTTGGATCAAGCACTTTGTCTTACTCTGATTAGTCTTTGATGTCAGTAAAGCAGTAATATAATCAAGTCTTCCTGCCTTTTTTGCGGTGCAGTTTTGATGAACAAATTAGTTAATGCTTTTAGACCGCTGTGTTAGAGATAAGTATTATTTGGGCAGGGTATTGACAATCTGTTCTTCTTGGATATCTATACTAAACTCACTAATTAAAATCCAGACGAATAGGAAGACAGAGGGAAGCTTTTTCTTACCTACTATAGAGAGTTGCCCATTGCCAGCAAGTAATTTTATTTTCTTTTGCTTGGTTGGTTGATTCTGCTTTGCTACAGGCAGTGCATATATTTCTAAATGCCTGGCAACAGTGATCTGACGTCAGTCCAGGCACACTCCTGAGCAGCAGAAATAGAGTGCCTTGTCAACGTGTTCTCCTTGTGAGTGAGCTACATTATTCTATTGCAGGGATAGACTGTGTCTTAGATTTCCTGGCTGCATAGAGAAGTGAAAACATGATGCTTGGCCTGGCTAGAGAGGGGGTTTATAAACTGTGCTGGTGGGCGGTGGGTGTGTGGTACCTGCTACGTGCTGAGGGCACGGATCTGAGCACAGCAATAGCTGTTTCCCCACAGGAACAAGTGACTGACTGTCACCTGATGACAACTCCTGTGCATAGCAAAGTGGCAGAGCCACTGTCTCCCACAGAGCAAAATACTATTCCATGCAAGGCAGTGGTTCCCAGTTCCCGTAGGACCTGTGGAGTGATCTACTGTAGTGAGTTACCACTCAGACGGCTGGCAGTATCTTGTCGCAGTGACTCCTGGTTCTTCTGGGCTCCCACAGTTACTCAGAATATGAAGTTTTACTAAAAAAACCCCAAACATATGACATCTTCAAAATAAAATGGTGTTGGCATAGTATACAGAGGGAAGCCTGCAGAGGGTATTTATCACATTGCTATGAAGTTTGTCTTCAGTGTGGATTTTAAAAATCCAATGGCCACTTAATCACTTTTAAAATTTTGGACTGCCACTTATGGCTTTGAAAAGTGAAGGTGTTAGGAGTTGTAGTTCATGTGCACATCTATAGAGAAGCCTTATAGAGCATGACTCTGCAAACACACTTTTTGTTCTCGCACAGCAAGTACCGAGAACATAACTGAGTGACAATTTTATCTCATTTCTGTGCTGGAGGAGGTAGTTTTTTGTGTAGAAGAAAATTAAATCTCTTCTTGTTTGCTGTTGATGTTTGCTGCAGAAATATTTGAGGCAGGTAAGGACTTTAGTAGGAAATAGCTTCGCAGAAGCTGAAATACTGCACGCTAACTCTTCAGTGCAAATTGCTCCTTCTTCATGGATTTATGTGCAGCTGTTTTCATTTGCTTTTCTTTTGCTGCTGCCAAGGAACCAGCCCATTGGTCCCAAATATCGCAAACTATGCTGTAGCCTTGCCATAAAATGGTCCGGGGCTGTTACCATTCTGCAGTGAAGCGCATTCTCTCCTACCAGAGGTTGGACTACTCCCTGCTGAGAATGGGCTAGCACTACTGTTTTCCATGTTGATCTCTTAGTGGCATCTAGCGTTTAACACATGTAATAGCGTCTCCTCACAAACGTTGGGGCTGCGGTAACCTTGAGGATTTCCCCTGAGATAAAGCATTTGCAGATCTCTTTTTAGGGAGAATATCCACTCCCACATGAGGGCTGTAGGCTTAGACCTTTTAAAAGAAACCATTTTTAATACCCTCCTTCTCCCTACATCCCAGTGCTTGCCTTTGATTTTGGTATTTAGTGAATCTTTTCTTAAGCTTTGATATATTTGTCATTAATTCTCACTCTTAGGGATTTAGGATCTCAACAGCCCTCAGTGCTAATCTCCATTTCCACATAGCAGTGATTTTTCCCTCCCAGTACAGTTGTAAAAGTTCTGCTTTTCTGGAGGGATGAAACAATCTAATGGATTCTTTGTTAGAACAAACCTCGTGCAGTAGGAGCATCAAGACAACAAAGAGGCTGTCTGTGAACGTTACTGGCAGAAAGTCTGTGTTCAAGCTCTGTACCCCTTTTGTGAGGTTTGTATGGGAAAGGGAGAGGAAGAAGGCATGAGAAGCAGGGCGTAAGTTAAGACATATCTTAAAGCTTAATGCCAGAAGTCTTCAAACCCTAGACTATACTGCTCATAGGTGTTCATTATTTTGTCTGTTCCACCCATTCCTGCAAGCAGTGAGAACCAAGCCTACTTTGCTTCCTTTTTTCTCTTTTTTGGTCCTCTTTATAAAAGAAAAAAGCTCCACATTCAGTATATTTTATCATGTGACTGATGCACTGCGCAGAGCCGGTGTACTCTTGAAGGCCTACATATGCAAGAGAGGTGCAAAACTTTGAATATCATCTAAACTTTTATTTCTAGAATGGAGGGGTTCCCAGGAGGAGAATTATTCTACCTCTGGAGAATCAAAACTGAATGAGCCATTACAATAAATTTCCTTTAAAAATGAAAGTCTATTTCAAGCCAAAGAGAATTGACTTACAGAGCACACTTAAAGCTCTGAAGACAGTGTCTTATCAGCAGTACTGCATGCATCAGGCAGTACCCTAGAAAAAGTGATTATTGTATTGGTATTGTTTCTCAATTTTGGTTCTCCATATTGTGAAAATGTCTCTCTCCTCTTTTTCAATGGGAGAAAAGGGAATAAGAAGGTTGAAGGAAAAAAATTAGGAAGATAAAACTCATAAAAAGAGTCAGTATTAGATGAGAAATTCTTAGGGCTATGAACGTATCATTCATGTGCTCATTTATTCCAGTGCAAATGGAACTGAGTCATAAGAGGCATACAGTCTTTACTTTTTTTTATTCTAAAGTGTGCATCACATAATAAAACTTTGTGCTTGTTCAGAGCATTTCCTATAAAGATCTCTAAGCTGCTTATGCAAATAAATCAAGCCCTGCAAGTAAATATAGGGGGTTTGTCTTTATTGAGGATGCAAAGAACATGCTGTATCCAGAACCCCTAAGTTGTAGATTAGTACTTCTGAAGAGTTGCATATAACCATTAATTGTTTGCAACAAAATAAAGCACACCCACATCTTTATAGGTCCATACTTAGGTCCATACTAAGTGGAGATTAGTCTGAGCCACAAAATAAGTATCTGGGTGTTAGATTGGGTGACTTCTTGGGTGCCTTTTATTGTTTGTGATTAGGTCTAGAAACTGCAGCATTTAGTGTTAGCTTGAGCTCATCAGTTCTAAGATCTTGATTTGATTTTTCTTTTTATCAGCATTGATTTATTAGTTGCAAAGTAATTACATATGACAGTAGAGGCAAGCAGGCATCAAACTCCTGTGAGAACAGAGCCAGATCCTTCCACTGTTGCTCTCTGACCATCTGAATCTCCATCTCCCCATCACCAACCAAATGTCTGTGACTTTTTTTGTAAGGAAGCAACCTCTGAACCAAGGCAAAACAATTACTGTTTTTTATAAAATGCATCTGAACTCCTTAGGAAAAAACACTCTACTCCTGCATATAACAGGCTTCCAACTTAAATAGGTGATTTTAGCTTTCTGGTATTCTGACTGCCAAAATCAGAGGCTTGATTTTGTGGTAATACTTTTCACATAGACTTCCCAGGAGCAGAGGAAGAAGAAGAGTACTGCTTTTAAAAAAGGAATTATTGATTGCAGTCTGCTGAAGACAACTCCTAAGAATTATTGGAAGCTCATTTCCAGCCTTGGAAATTTTGATTAAATCTGACCACACTACCCCCTGCTGAGGACACTTTCGGGAACGAGCTCTTCAGACATTAAAGATGTAAGAGATAGATACATTAAATATAAAATAGTCGATATCCATGATTTAGCTGTGATGGATAGATACCACAGGCATTGCAAGAGGGCTTCTACTAATAGGCACTTTGGAATTAGCCAGTGGTTCTTAATGAAAATGCCTGCCAGCACTTCCTCCTTTTAATCTTTCACATGATCTCAAAAAGGAGGGAGGAGCAGGATTACTGGTACAAAAGTAAAATGTAAATTCAGAGTTTGCAAGTCTCTTGGTACCTGTTGTTTTATTGCAGTTGTGCCATAGTGGCTCCAGTTGAGCATTCTGGCCTATATGATAACAGAGAAGCAGGAATAAGAAAGAGATAAGAAAAACTCAACCTGGATTCATACTGATGTAAATAAGCAGAGTTTCTGTCTAAGATACTAAACTACTGGCTAGAGCAAAACGTATCCTTCATTGATTAATACTACTTGCAGTGCATGCTGTTACACCAAGAATTTTGCTGAAATCATCTTATTAGTCTGAGCATTACTACTGACTTCGTCTCTCAGCTCCTCACGTGTTGGCAAAACACCGTTCTATCTGTTTTAAGTGCTAAAACAAACTTTCATCGCAGCTTTCCTTGCTGTTCCATGCATTGTAAATATAGAGTAATTATGTATTCAGTAATCTTTTCCATTATTCTTTAGTTTTTTGCAATGAAATGTCTCTTACGGGTAGGTGAAGAATGCCACAATAGCAGCAATAACAAAGTTTATTTTTCTATCAGGAAATTAACTGAGCTCTGTTGTATCTCACTGATTATAAAACCGGTTTAATTTTCCATAGTAAATGGGAACAATATAACATAATAAACCCCACAGTAACTTAGCACTGAAATTAAGTATTTTATCAGCAATACATTTCTACAAAACATTTATCTCCACAATAAGTATTCAGCCAGATAGCACAAGGGGGCCCAGGCATATTCACGGTATGAATGGTGCCATAAAACAGATATTGCCCTGGGGACACTGTTTTGCTGTTCCAAATATAGCAGAATTCTATGCTTCCTTTTCACAGTTCCAAACCATTCATAGAGCTGCTATATGCAATTGCTTACATAGAAAACAATATTAGAAAGTGTGTGAATATGTTTTTTTAATACAGTTAGGACAAGGAGCTGAAAACATAACCCTATGACCTTTTAGTTCTGTAGAAATCAACAACTAGAAGAAAGAAAAGCTATCAGTATTACGGCTTTTTCATAGACAAATACCAGTTTGAGAGAGAGGAGTTTAAATCAACCCACCAGTTGTGAAAGTGATCTTTCTCGAATTTATAAATAGAGTTCTTCCTCCAGCATCAAATGCTCTTTTACTCTAATAAAATAAAAAAAGAATAAAATACGATTATTAAAACAGAGTGCAGGAATTTGGAATCCCTAGGTTCCCAGGCTCTTAAAATTTCTTTAACACAAAGATTGAAAAAACCTGAGATTTTGCTTTTCCCTTCACAGCAAGTAGCCATGGAATATAGTTTTAAACAGCAATGCCACCTCAACTGTTCTTCCTCTATGAGTTCGAGTGTCCTTTTAAAAAACAGTGAAATTGGTTCCTTTAAGGCCATTTTCTGTATTTTCCTGGGCCTCTTCTTTAGGCTGATTTACTGTGAAGAATGGAAAGGAAATGACTTCAGTATTTTTGAAGGGAGAGTTACTTGCTGCTTGCTTTTCATCATTCTTAATTTGTAAAGCTCAAGTCAGTAGCTGAGGGAGTTTTAAATAACCCAGAGTTTAACTAGACACAAGACTCGGACACATACCCAGATTTCCTTCTCTAATGATCTAATGATGAGTTGATAATGGTAATTTCTTGTGGAAGGTTCTGGCCTATTTCAGTCACCTACTAAAGAGATCATGTGTCTGCCCCTCTGGCAACGGATCAGAACCTCAGTTAATGTAAATTGTCGTAGAAACACTGACATTGGTGGAGAACTGCACATTTACAGCAGCTGACTGTGTATTCTGCTGTTTCCTTGAATCTGCTGACTTTGCTCACGTAATTTTATGGCAGGCCTCATTTGGGTAGCTCATACTTCATCAGGTCAGTTGTTGACAGGACAAGGTAACAGAGATCTTTACCTTACTTCACAGATTTCATAATAAAAACTTGAGGTACTAAAGGTCTATTTCTGTCAAACTTTTTTGTTCTTTTATTCCCTAGAAATAGTCACAAATTCCAGTCCAGCAATTTTGATTAGAAATTTTACCCAAGGCTACTGACATGCAAAACCTTTCATCAAACATGCAGCAGTCTTTCAGACAAAGGGAATTGCAAGATAACCTCTGTCTATGCCTTCTGCTGACCTTTTTAAAGAAGCTCAAAAGCAAGATAAATTTAACATCCAACTGTTGGGAAAGGTCTTGGCATCACGACTTGAAATACATCAGTCAGATGATCTCCAACTGAAATTAACGTCACAACCCTTTTTGACATTACTGAGACCAACATTTGATGTGTGAAAGGTGAAAAGCAAGCAAAACAATTTCTTTCAGTGAGGCTGTGCTGATTTACATCGATTGAGGATCGTGACCACTGAATGGGTTACTAATATGAATAATAAAGTCTGGCTTCCAGCAGTTATTCATTCATGAGCTGAAAAGTTTAATTTGCTGCTGGCCCGTGAGGCTCTTTCTCAGTGCATGTGGCAGCAATAAATGGACTGAAGTGAATTATAGATGATAAAGATAGTTAAAAGCAATTTTACAAGTGAGATCTCTGAATGCTCTACCACTTGAGGTATCATTTCCCATTGTGTTTCACTTCAGGAATATTGGATTTGGGACTTAACAGTACCTACAAGAGTAAGGTATTGGCTTTCTCACATTGAGTTGGTGCAGATAAGTAAATGAATGCATGCATCATGCTGGCATTTGCAGCATTGAACATACTTTCAAGTGTTGCAGATGTGGTGTTACACCTTGCATTTTCTAATGAAGCAAATATGCTACTGAGCTTTACAACTAATGCAGAAGTTGATTGCATGATTGATGCTTTGATTTGCATGGGTAGAATTCATGCCTGAACAAAGGGAGAGATCACCATCTGGATAAAATGCAGACTAGATGGGAAGATTCTTCTGTCTTTCTTTAAAAAGAAACAGATGGAGGAGGGGTAGAGAAGCTAAGCTTTGAAATTTTAATAAACTCAGACATAAAAATACAAAGCTATTAAAATGGAGATGCCAGCTAACTGATTACTCAGAACCTGTTCATCTGACTTAAGGATACATCAAGGCAGAAATTTTCAAAGCTGCCTAAGGGCTGTTATAGTCCCCATTCCTGTTTAATTGAAAAGGAGTCAGGTTTCAGTAGTCAGATGGCTTTGGAAATATTTGCACAAAATCATGAAATGGAGATGATTACATTTCATCTAGAATTTCTCTTGAGAAAAAGTGATAAACCTGTCTAACAAACTATTAGCCTACTCGGCACCGTATTACCCCAACTGAACAATGGCAAGTTGTACTGGAATCAACAGCTCTACCCCATTAGGACTGAAGAAACGCAGGGCTGACTTGGAGGGAATCCAGGGGAACTACATAGCACTGTGTCTGCAGATATGTCCCATGCTAGGGATACTAGTCATGCCAGTTGCTGCTGATAAGGGGAAGTAAAGTTCTCTTGACCTCTCCAAGAAATCTGTGCCTGCCTATTATTTGAATGCAGATCCTGAAGTCATTAAAGGTGGGAGATTTTGAACATTGCTGAACCCAACTGAGTAAGTCATGTGAAGGAGGTATCTACGCAGCTTCTGAATTTGAGCTGTTAAGCTTGTGTGGCACAGTGCTGGGGACATGCAATGTCAGGTCTTTATTAACTTAGACATACACTAGCAAATCTAAGCCTGAATGGCTTTCTGAGGAACTTACCGTTCCTACATCAATTTCAACAGGAATTAGCTTTTAAGGTGCTTTTAAATTCCTACTAGGCACCTTTCAGCATCATTAAGCATCTAAATACCTTTACAAATCTGTCCCCAAGACATATATCAGTTTTGGACAGGAAATCTCATGTAATTGCTTTTGGTATTTTTACACAAAAGCAACAACTTTTACATAGCATCTTCTCCATTAGTGGTCTTCTCGGAAACAGAACCCACAGTTCTGCTTGTTTGTCACCCTAGAACACCGTGCAGGGTAACGGTGTGTTATCATATGCAGCTAGCCTCCCAGGGAATTTGCTACTCTGTTCTATTCAGAGAAATAACTATATGCCCTGCTTAAGAAACAATTTATACTGTATATAAATACAACAAGGAAATAGTGAACACCCATTCATGTTAGACCTTGGGTCAATGAGGTGTGCGCAGAGCTGCTATATATTTCTTCCAGTGAAGAAACTGTTTCCTTCCATCACTGCTGGAAGATGGAACGTACTGAAATGTATTTGCAGAAGAGAGAGATCTTGCAATAATGCATGAGCTGGTGTTGGTTACACAATCGTTTGCTTACTCTTTAGCTGTAAATAGGAGAAAGTACTTCTGTACAAGTTTGTCATACCTTAGCTCCATGTGATAATCAAAATGTGGGTTGTAGTAGCTGCAAACCTCAGTTTAGTTAATGAATGTTTGCCCTTTCTCACAGCTGTGCTGGTGCAGAATAATCCAGAAAAAAAAGAGTGCCTGGGAAATTGGTGGCAGGTAAATAGTGGTTTTGTTGAAAAATTATTTAGAAATATCCCTGTTACATTAACAGAACAACAAAATGAACAAGTAGGGTAATGCAAACTAAGTAACAAGACGAGCATTATCATACAAGTATTTGCCTTATTTGGGTAATGGGGGTAAATGTGCAGTGCAGTATTCAGCTATAATGTATCTGGGCTGAGATTTTCAAATGATACGTTAAATGTTGTTCCATGATAAAACATGTACAGGCAGATGGATAAAACCACTGTTTTCTCCTACTTGTGGTGTATGTATGTATTTGCGTATTTAATTGGTTATCTAGCTTACTCTGCTGCTTTTTATTTATGGTTTCTGCTGGTGATCGGAAAGTAAGAGTCCAGTTCTTAACCAGACCTGATCATTCATCAGCTAGAGGGATTGACTTATTAAATTAATGAACAGATGGCTTTAGTTGTAGTAGTAGTATTTTTTTATTTGGTGTGCTAAAAACACTTACTGTTTTGCTGAACAGCATAATTTATGTTTTTCTCCACACTGTTTCCACATCCTTTCTCTTGCTTTGAATGTAAACAGCTTGACTCAAGTGCTGTCTTTTTTGTTTGTATGTGCACAGAACCTAGCTAATAGGATCCAGGCTGGTGACTGGAAGAGTTCTTAAGTGTCGTCACACGAAAAACCTTTTTTTCTTCCCTTTTCCATTCATTCAGTGAGGGTCGGTATTATTTTTTAGCTATTGTAGTTCTTATTTAGAACACAGGAGGGCACTAGAATTACGTTTCTTAAACTCCAGTTAAGCCACAAAAAAAAGAGATGCAGTTAGATGGTACTTCAGAAATGTTTCTAACACGGGCTTCTTTCTAATGACTTTGTTAACTTCACGTTTTCAAATGCTGAGTTTAGGTAAAGGTTTTACTTCAGCAGTCTGATAATTTGCAAATGTGCTGTTCTTTCAACTGTGAAGTAAAAGACCCAGGAGTAATACGACTTTCTTAATGCACTAAAAATGTGAATGAATCTTAGACACCCAAATTCTCTCCAGTTCTGATCTGTAACATGACCTCAGTATTGTGGTTTTGATGTGGTATTTCATGTAAACCGAGTTAATCTCTGATGTAGCCTCAATTAGAATTTAACTATCTGTCCTGCTCCTGTTTGGGGCAGAGAACAGGGTCCAGACTGTGCACCACTAATGGCCCTGGTTAAACAACACTTGAGCATTAAAAGAAAGAAAGAGAGAAGGCAAAAAAAAAAAAAAAAAAAAAGGCTTTCTGAAATAAAACTTGCTTTCAGTGATAGCTGAGATTTCTTCCTTCATGCTGACATTTGATGGCCCTGGTTAAACAACACTTGAGCATTAAAAGAAAGAAAGAGAGAAGGCAAAAAATGTTAAAAAAAAAAAGGCTTTCTGAAATAAAACTTGCTTTCAGTGATAGCTGAGATTTCTTCCTTCATGTGCCCCTGACATTTGCAAATCATTATATTTAATGAATCATTCACCAACTTTTCACTACTTCAGTAATAAAATCAGCTACTCTAGTTACTACTTGTCTATCTTTCATGCTTTGCTCTGTTTTTCATTCGCTGCCAAGAATTTGCTTTACCTGGGTTGGAAAACAGTGGCGCAGCTCAGCCGGGTTAACTACAAAATCAAGAATCTTAAAGTAAAATCAAGGTTCTAGGCTGTCAGTTAGACTCCTGATTGGAGGGTCTCTAGCCAAAGGCCTTGGCAGCCAGAATACAGGTCGTCTTTCAAAAACTCATTTCAGTGTCTTCCTGAATTCTTTACTTCTTTAATATTCTGGCCTCAGATCTAAGCACGTTCCACAGTTCCACTCTTATCATCTACAAGGTACTACTCATCAAACTGTTTCTCTTCTTTATTTGGGATGATGCTACAGAAAGCCGTGGCTAAGCATAAGTAAAATGGAAAGAAAGAAAACTATCTTTACCAGAAAAGAAACAAATGTTTTTCTCTTTCTCAGGAGGCTCATTTTAACTAACTTTGGATGTTAGCACACACACAGCACCTTGAATTGCCGCGAGGAATGTTTAGCTCGAAGCACCGAAACTTTTACAAGACTAACACTTAAGGCATTGCCAAAGCAGCTCTCCAGGGGCGGATGGAGTGTTCCCTGGACAGAAAGGAATGCAGGGTGATGCAAAAAAAGCAGTCTCCTCTGCATCGCTTGTTCTGCCATACGCTGCAAAAGGGCCACAGAAAAGCCATATCCTGTTTGTAGCAGGGAGTATTTTGGAATCCAGGCGGTCTAAGATCAGAGCAGAGAGGCCTAGAACAACCATCACCCTGTTTAATTGTCTTGATAGCCTAGTTACATTGCTCTTCGTGTTAAGGTCTCAAAGCACATCACAATATTAAGCTTCCATAAAAAAAGTCTGGGTGAATCTTCCAGAGTAAAAGGATTTGCAAAATATCTAAATATTTGCTTTTCATACAAGCTGGGATGCCCCCATCCTGTGGTGAGGGGACTGGCTCTAAGCAGTGCCCTGTACTCTCTGTGAGCCCTCGGCTCTCTACAAAAACACTACAAGGACTATGTTTAGTGGCACTACTAAATCTTTAGCTAGAGGAACTGTAGTTTTTTGTGCATAAGAACAATGACTTCAGATATGTGCCAATACAACATCTGATCATGGTTGGCTGGGTTGAATTAGCATTTTATAAATAACAAATTAATTAACCAGTTCCAGCTTGCAAATCTTTTCTTTTTTTCTTACAACTTGTCCTACACATTGACATACTCTGTGTTGAAGCTTCAGGTGCCATTTAAGTATTGCAAGAGCCCATGTCCATATTTAACCTGTAAGCTGCAGCGTTCTCGTGTTCCGTGGTTCAGATGTACACATCTGAATATAGTTGGGACCATCTCAGTCATGTCACGAGCAGCCCTTGGGAGAAGATCAAAACATCATTTTAGGGAAGGGTTTGGCTGTCTAGTGGAAACTGAGCGTAACATTACCACACATCACAGCTAGATGAGTAACCACTGTGTGTGTAACAAATTCATGGGTCACACATTCTTGACAGATCACCACGTATTGTCAAAAAACTGGTATATTGTACAATGATACTGTGGCTAATAGTGATATCAAGCGTCCTTATGTTTAAAATTCTGGCTTGCAAAGAACAAGTTTATTTGTTAGACCAAATTACCAGTAATTAATTCTTATTTGTATTACTCTACCACTTAGAGGCGCCAGTGAAGATGAAGGCAGATTAAACTTACTAGAAGCACAGGTGGGAGAGTCAGTAGTATGGAAAGCTGTTGTGAACATGCAAGAGGGGTGTAAGCTGGGAATCGGAGAGAGATGAAGTGATCTGCCCAAGGCACCACAACAGCTGAGCAATAGAGCTACCACTAGTGCTTCTCACTTGTAATGTAAAATAATAAAAAAGATTATGTCCCCAGATTTTCATGCTTTAGTGCAATTAAACAGGTGGTTAGGTTTTAAAATATTCTGAATGATCACAGTTCTCGGTGCCTTCCCTGGAAGATGGACATACAGTAAAGATCAGGCACTAATAAGAATCAGATCTAGTTACTTACAGCCCCAGAAAGATGATGGGAACCTGGATCTCCTCAGTTTGGACCTAACGCTTTGTAAAGAATCTGCCACTGTGATTTGCAATGGTGCTGCTTAATTAAGGGTGTAAGTAGTAGATGTTACTGAATATCCCTCTCCCAGACAATTTGCCACACCACAGCCGATGTAACTACAGAAGCCAGAGAGTCTGATTCAGGTCAGAATGTCAGACCTGCATTGCAGGATCCAGGTACGTACACAGTTTATGTCTCTCTATCACCAGTTTGAATTACTTTATCAAGCCCCAGTTCACAACACTGAAGTCAAGTGGAGGTTTACGTCATCGAGTGCCAAGTCAATCTTAGAAACAAGAACATTGCGTCTTTTGCAAAGTGCAGTCCTGTGACCATTTTCCAGATGCCTGGAGTACTTTTAAAATAACCCTTTTGTTTTCTTAGTTATTAATAAATTTATTTTTAAAAATCTGAATTTATGCTAACAGTGGGAAAATGTCTGCACGCTTATACATCAGTATATTAAGTAGCAATAATGGGAACCATTAACCCGAGCTGCCCGCTCTCCCCATGAGTGTTTTCTCCAGCGTTTGTCGTTATTTCTCCCCCGTGCCCCATTAGCACCTTGCAGCAGCACCGGCAAGCGCAGAGCTCCATTCCCCAGGGCGGGGCGGCCCGGG
>NW_008794601.1:1735692-1774638 GCF_000699145.1 Aptenodytes forsteri | reverse complement strand
CCCCCCCGCCCCGTGCGCCCCTTCCCCGCTCGCCGTGCCTCCCCTTCCCTCCGCTCCTGCCTTTGCGCCAGCCCCCGGCCTGCGTCCCCTCCCCGGGAGCCTCCCCTCCTTCCCCGGATCCCGGCGCTCTGCTCCCCAGCTCCGCCGCTGCCGAGCTCCCGGTTTCCCTGCACCGCACGTTCATTTGCTTCCCCCATCTAGAGTTGTTCCTTTTCTGTTGCACACCCTCGAGTCGTTATTTCTCCACACGCTTACTTAATTCTTTTCTTTTTTCGGTTTGTGCTCTCTTCCACTTTCAGGTTTCGGCAGTGGGTATTCACTCTTTGAACCCTTAGAGATGGAGGCAGTGGTGTGTGTCCAGTTCGCGCCGTGTGAGCTCTGGGTTTCTGGAATCCTGCTAGTTTGGGACTGACCTTTGTAATTTTGCCTCTCCAGCATGTTTTACAGTGAAGAGTGCTCTAACATAGCAGCAAAAACGAAGACGTGGATAGAAAAAGTGCTGACAGGATAAGATGGTTGTAATGAGCAAATTCAGGACTGTGGGTGACATCTTTGCAGGGGGTGGAAGTCTTGACATAGGGCGAGGAATGGCGAAAGCTTGACTCACACCTTGTACCTTCTGCCCCGTCCTCTTCTTTATGTTTAAAAGGAGATTGTTGAATGTTTCTCTAGGAGGAACATAACCAGTGGTGTTGCTGATGAGTTCTCCTTTTCTTGAGAGTTTGACAAATTGAAAACCACACAGTTTTGAGGTTGCTTGTGAGAATTGGGCAGAGAACAATAGGCAGGAAACGACTAATGACACAAACATCTTCTGATAGCTTATTTTAAAGAAGGGTGATCTTCTGTGCCCCTTGTGTTCCACAGTGGACTTCTTGATGTGAGAAAAATTTTTAACTTCATGCTTGCAAAGTGTTAATTGCCCTGAGTCCCATGAGGTTGTTCATTCAAGTTCAGTCCATGAGTTTAAAGGTGAAGAACCTCATCCTGCACAATTTTTCACAGAGTGAATTTAAAATAAGTTACCCACTTGATTTCAAAGTGGCTTTGCGGAGAGGCAGCCCACAATTCTTGCAGGACTGTGGCTTAAGCTTCAGAGATATTATACGCAGCACAACCTTATCTAGTTTCTGCTCTGGTAACCGGGAGGGTGTGGAGTATTGTATGCCCTGAACTTTGTTTCTTTCTGTGTAGGTAACAGCCTAGGCTATTTGTATATGGGAGCCCATATGTATGACTTGGTGAGATTACTCTGAGCATCAGGAATTTAAAAATTTTGGTATTACAATCAAGTAAAGTATATAATGCTAGTATGATTGGCTGTGCTAGATTATGGTGGGGGTTTTTTAAGCACACTTTTGAGCAAGGCTCCTCTACCTCAAGAACGGCCTTGGGCAGTAGGATGAATCAGAGGCACTCCTCTAGCTTCCTTTTTATTAGCTTCCGGGGTGAGTTTTTTGTGCTGGCTTGAGCCAACTGCTGATTATGACAGCTCCTCTCCCAGAAAGGGCACTGGCTTGTGAGTAAGCAGGGTGGAGGGAAAAACTGCCTCTTCCCTTACGTTACAAATCAAAAAGTGTGCTGGTGGGAAGTATCCTCTTACTTCTGTGTGTTAGACAGCTGTGTGAAAAAGATACTTATTTCCCCTCTGTGCAGACACGTGGACCAAACTGACATAGAGTCTGTAATGCTTCAGCTCTTGCATTTAATTTGCAAGCAGAACTGACAGGGTTAATCCACAGGCAGTAAACAGAATTATTTATGTAGTGACTAGCTTTATCAGGTAGTGTTTGATACATGGCATTAATGGAATCCCAATTTCATCAATTTGATGTTTGCAGACTTGTCATTTTCGTATCTACAGTTGCATCCTGTGCTGTGTTCAAGCTTTGCGCTCAGGCACCAGTCCTTGTTGGGTTTGTGCTTAATTTGAAGAAGTTGATGAGGATTGAGAGGAACGTGTGAGCTTCTTGGGCCATTAATCTGCCTGCTAACCAAAGTGCCTGTTAGTACCAATTATGAAGGTGGTTGTAATGAGGGTAATGCCACTGATTTGTATGATATAGGCCATTAGATGGTAACGACTTCCATTCACTGGTACCATGGGTAAGTTGATAGTTGCAAAGTGTAAAGATACAAGTTCATTCTTTTCAGAAAGAACACACACATTGTGGCTGCTAGTTATCTGTGCTTTGGAAACTAATATAGGACTATTTGCATTTATTTTAAACACAACCCTGTAAATCATACCAACGCAGTAAGAAATTCCAAGCAGTAAACCATGTGATTCAATGTCACTTGTCTGATTTTTGCATTTCAGTTCAGAATGGTTTATGTCCTGGATTATATTCTACAGACCTGTTGATTGTGGGTTCAAACTGATTTGCTGCTTCTAGTTTTGTCCTCAATTGGTTAAACCTGGAGATTGCTACCTTTAGCATGAATGATACAGATGGCATATGGGCTGAGTTTGAAATGGCAGACAGCAGAGAGTGCAAGATTGGAAATTGTAGCATTTTTAGGGAAGCATACGTGAGAGACAAATGGCTTGCAGTTTCTCACTTGCAATGAATTTTCAGCCCAGTAGCAGATGGGATTTTGGAAGCTTCAGCCTTGTAAAGGGACAAAAATACTGCTGATCATCTGATGGGCAACATCTTGCCTCTTTAAGCAACAGGGTCTCACAAAGCTTCCTTGCAATGTGCTTCACCTCTAATTTTGTAGGGAAAGATACTATCTGGTGCATCTTCCTTGAAAGCTGGTCAGTTTTAGGGCCAAACTGAATGAAGTAACCTATTCTTGGTCAAGTGCTTCTCTCAAAAAGAAGGTGTCATTTGCAGAATGCCTTTCATGTAGACTCTTTTCAGCTAAAAGACCGTGCTCTGAAGGAAAGAATACCTGAATGACTCCCCACGATTTTTAACTTTTATTATCTGCTTGTTTTAAAATAATTAACTTAGGGCATAAGGAATCAACAATGTAATTATTTTCTTTTTCTGCTGGCAGTAACACAGGCTTGCATTAACTTCAACTTCAGTATTACACTTCAGTTGTAAAAGCAATTCTTTCTTCAGTCATCGTCTGTTCTTAACATGTAAGTGTCCTTTGTGGGCTGGAGAAGACTGTATTAATGGTTTCAGTACCAAGTATGAGAGAATCTGGAGTCTGTGGAATCAAGCTATTCTGTTCTGGTGTAAATCCAGGCTGCTACCAGAACAAGCAACCGGACCCCTTTTTCTGATTCCTTCCTGCAGGAGATAGCAATGTGGTAAGCCAGGTCAGGGAACTGACCCAGCTCAAAACCAATTCAGAAATGAGAAGTGCTGAGTTTTCAGCCAGACCGGTTTCCAGGTGACTGTAATGTTGCATCAGGTACACACATGCTTTATATGTCACCTTTGACTGTGAACTAACAGGATGTGAAGTGTTTGTTTATAATTATGTAGTTTGATGTGTGTATGCGCCTGTTGTTCAGCCAATGCACAAATTTGGTCTTCCAGAATAAGAAATTATTAACTGAAGTTTTATTGAAAGAGCTCTGAGACATGAGGTCCAGAATAGTTTGCATTTTGGTGAAGATGGGGGCTTGCACCCGGATGCACTGGTATGACTATCTCTTGAAATGTAAATTTACCTTTGTTTATAATTATGTAGTTTGATGTGTGTATGCGCCTGTTGTTCACACAATGCACAAATTGGGTCTTCCAGAATAAGAAATTATTAACTGAAGTTTTATTGAAAGAGCTGAGACATGAGGTCCAGAATAGTTTGCATTTTGGTGAAGATGGGGGCTTGCACCCGGATGCACGTATGACTCTATCTCTTGAAATGTAAATTTACCCTTGTTTTTGGGGTAGTGGCTGTTTCATAGAGTTTGTGTGGTAGGACTGGGGAAGGACCAGGCAGATTATTGTGGCCTGGCCTCCGTGGCCATAATGGACCATTCACTCCACGAACTACAAAACGCTTCAACCCAACAACAAACTTGGAGCTTGCAGCAAAACACTGAAAGCTACCAATTGTGATGTTCTGCTTAGGAGGAGTAGGTGAAAGCTTAAGCAGTATTTGTTGCCTATGATCTCTCCAAATGGTTACATGTATAACTTAAAATATTATTATGAGCCCACAAAAAGTTCACTGTCAGTGAGGTATATCAATGCATTGTTTGTATTTTAGTAATCTTTATAGGCTCTGAGTAAAACCAGAGTCATGTTTTAGAAAATGTCTTAAAATGTTGGGTTGAAGGGAAGCTAATTAAAGCGGTTCAGTCACTTTGTGGAAAGTGTTTTGATCTGGTGCATTTTTTTAAAGGCAGGGGGCTGGGAGGGAAAGGTTGAGAAACTTTTGGGCAGCTTTAATTCCCAAGCTTTCCCTGATTTTCACATCCCATTCCAGGGATTCCCATTTTGCACTTCAAGCATGCGGATACATGGGTGGCTATTTGAAAGGGAATGGCTCTATCTGATCTGGTTCCAAAAGAAGCGTGGCCACTTGCTATGGCTAAAATACCTTAGCTGTATTACCAAAAGAAACTGTTTGTTATGGTGGCAAAAAGTAGCCTTTGAGTTTCAATCTATCATCTTTTATTTTGTTGGGGTTTTTTTCTTTTTGAATAGATTTTTTTTTTTTTTTTGGTAAACTGACAGGTAATTACCCCTAATAGTTATTGGTGTCCTTTTAAACCCATTACATTTTTCCCTGCTGGAGGGACCGGAGCATAGGACTATTCTTGTCGCAAAGAAGTATTTACTTTGTCAAAATACCATGTGGTGGTTGAGTTACAATCAGCTGCGTCATGTCTTAGGAATGGCAGTAATTTTTCAAATGTAAACCAGTGCCTGCCAGCTACATTTGTGATTTATGTGAGCAGAAATGCAAAGGATCAGAGAGGAAGAGAGCGTGCTGCAGAATAAGATTTTCTTACTAATGGTTTGATTTGTGGTAACTTCTGATATGCTGGGCCATCAGGTCTTGGCTTCATGTTCAAACCTCATACATCTCCTGCAAAGTTGTCTTGAAATACAGTCTGTGATCAAAGGAGTTTCACGGTACTGATAGTAGTACATCATGTCAAATTACAGCAAAATTCATATTTGCTTCAACTTGCTGCTTGCCTTATGCCTACCATTCCTGCAGAATGCTTCTGACTTGAAACTTAAGTCCACTGTTGTGCAACAGGTTCCTGACAAGGGCTCTAGAAGGATGGAAGAGCCCATTCCTACTGCAGAAGTGGCTGTCTTCCTTTCTATTGGTAGAAACACTCTATAACTACTCGTTTTTCCTTCCATTTGCTTTATTACGATTTGTGTTTAAAAACTGTCGTGTTGATGGCAATATCAACAAAACTTTCAACAGGGAAAAGTAAAAACTTGGCATTGTTGACAGCAAAAAGTTTTGAATCTTCATAGTAGTATACAATACTTCATTTCTGATTTAGTTCCCTAATTTTTACTGCTGTGTCTACAGTTTATTTGATGTGAAAGTTACTTCTTGCCTCCATAGTCCTTTCTATTTTTTGTTAATCCATATTAGCCCGAGTCTGTCTTCTTACTTTTGGTGATTACTGTTCTACTCCTTAAGTAGTTCCCTGTGAAACTAATCCCATGGACTTGAAAGACATTGCTGACATGAACAAGACTTTTAACTGTTCCTTTTCTTATTCTTACTTTGAAAAGCAATATTTCTAGAAGTGTCCTGTGACTTCTGGGTGCTTTAGCTCTTGGGTATCCACCTTGAAACACCACCAACAGTCCTGATGTTTAGGAACTATCATACAGTTCATCTTACTAACAGTCAGGTCCCTTTATGGAGGCTCTGAATCGTCTCTTGAGGCATCCAGAACTGCTAGTTGCCTTCTAGAATTTTGGCTGAGCTTTCTCCTGCTGATTAGATGTGGGCCTAATTGTTCAGAGGTGTCAAGAGGCTGTATGTACCAGCTTCCACTAGAGCTGGGTGCGCCGACCAGTTCTGAATTTCACACCAGTCTCTTGCATATTCTTGTGGTTCTTTTGGCATAGGACTGTATTTGCTAGCACAAATGCAGATAGGAACTATGGAAATTAAAAGCAAAATAATAAAAGTTCGTGAACTGAAAAAACTTAAACCAATAGGATATTGATCAAGAAGTGGTAAATGTGTAATAATCTTTCTCTATCATTCAAAAGTTGAAAAAGTTACACCCCTTCTATATGCAAGCTTGCCAAAGCTCCTTTAATTGAAAGTCAACTTTTTTTTTTTTGGCTATTTAACTTGCACTTAACTTAACTTGACTGGTAGGACTTTTCTTTCAATTAGTGCTTTTAGGGAAAAAAAAATCCTATTTATGCTAGCATGTTAAAGACATAACCACAGCCAAGCTTAAAACTACCTTAGTCCAAAGTCATAACTGCATTTATCCCCTTGCTATCAGAATGAGACTATGTTTTCAGGTTCAATGCATTTAGCTTATGATTGAACGCCTAAAATACTGTGGTGAATTTTGGTGCATTTGCCAGGAAAGGTGCTAATAAAACTGGAACATAAATATGAATTACTAAACAGCTTTCTGGGTGGCCAGTTCATGGTTGCCTTCAAAAACTGAAGATGTTACAGACTGCTAGTTGGACCAGTTGCTTAAATGATAAAAATGTCTTTTTGGTACAGTACAGACTGTACCTCCTAGGAAGATCTCCAAGGAATTAGAGGGGGGAGCATTGTTTAAAGGATTAATTGCTCTGGCAGCCTCTTGAAGCTTTCAGATAGGTGTCTGGCACATTGTCAGAATGTATCTAAAAAAAGTAGTGATTGTTCTGTGGAGATTATTCTTTGGCCACTTCTTATGCACTCAAATTTTTGGAGGTGTTGCTGCAATAAAAGTGGACCTCATTCTGGAAAGTGCTGAATCTAGGAAAAAAGTTCATTGAGATACAATGCAGATAATAGTTTTCTGCTCTTTGGGAAGCTTGGTACTTTGATCCTCCATAACAATAAAACAGTTTATAACTTCAGCTCTAAAGTTCTAATACTCTTTCAGAATGTCACGGGCAGATAGTGGACAATTAGTTCTGAAAGAGCGCTTTTTTCTTCTCTTTTTTTTTTTTTAAATGCAAGAGTAACTAGCTTAAATATTAGAGACCTGATTCTTGCAGCACTTCCATCTCATTGTTCTGACGATGCAGTGGGGGCTTCAAGCTGCGGAGAGATGGAGCTTAATGTAGAGGAATAAAGTAGGTCTAGAAAATTAAGGGAAGGCTACAGTGTATGATACCCAGTTCCAAATTCTTTATCTCCTTGTGTCTTGTGCAGTTTAATTAAAGCTGATCTGCTTACTGCAAATTTGGGAGTAGCTTGTTCTTCATTCTTCTTTACAATAAAGGGATCAATATTCTTGTTTGGCTTTTTTCCTTCCAGAGCAAGACCCTTAGTTCCCAGCCAAGATTTCCTGTTCCTTATTTCAACACTATGCTCCTGTTTGCCATTTGCTTGTTACCTGAGATAGGTGGCAAGATAAAAATGCTTTGGAATTAAAGGTCTCTGCAAATGTGAAACCGTGTATCGCGGTATGCAGTGCCAGTTCTCTGATTTGGGCTTGTGTCATTTTGCAAACATGAATCAATGAAACCACAGGCATCCATTACGGGAGAGTAATCTGTTATGAAGCCCGTGTTGAATGAGAAGGACTGAAGGTACAGAGGGCAATTGAAATCCCTATGGTTATGCACATGAGAAATTCTACTTGTGTTAGCCCTGCCAGCATGAGTTAGCTCAAGTGCTAGTTTCCATAGAGGTGCTGTCCAGTGGAGGTAAAGAGTTTCTTGGCAGCGTATCCCAAATTTCTTAAAATGCAGTGGGCCAAGCCATGCTATGAATTCTTCTCATGCAAATTGTGGGAGAGCTTGTCTGTCTCTTTCTGAGCACATGGATGGAAAGGGGAAGGTTTTGGAGGCCTGAGAACACTTGTACAAAAATTTATGGCTGTAATTCTGGTGGGTCACATTTGCAGCTGATGAAGTGGGATCCCTTAGCTTTATATTCTCTGTGGGTCTATCAGCTTGAGTTTAGTGTTGATACATGTAGGTGTGATGCTAGCAAGAGACAATGCTGAAGTTTTAACTCAAGTGAACTTTATGGTGAAGACTAGCCTGTAGGCACAGTTGGACTGTATGCTCAAGTGTTTTACTTGTAGACCTCCTCTAGTGTTATACATGTAGGTGTGATGCTAGCAAGAGACAATGCTGAAGTTTTAACTCAAGTGAACTTTATGGTGAAGACTAGCCTGTAGGCACAGTTGGACTGTATGCTCAAGTGTTTTACTTGTTAGACCTCCTCTCATCTCTCCGTGCTCACTCCCTCTGGAAGTAATGCATACAGCAGAACTCATTAGATAGTAACACAGTTCTGTACAGTAGTATTTCCAAGTTTTCTTTCTACTTCCTTTGATGTTTTGCCCAGTAAGAACTAGGACAGTAATTTAAAGCCAGTGGCAAATTCACTTAATTCTTTTGAAAGTGCCACACGCTTTCAAGTTGGGAATTAGCTGAGTAGTCCAATTTATCAAGTGATGGCTTTGTTTTTTTGCTTTTACAAATCTGCTTGAAGATTTCATTGCAAAAGTTACTCTTGTACTTAACGTATCCAAACACAAGTTGCGTGTTTGCAGGCTTGGAGGAAAAAAAGGTGATTACAGACAGACTTGGTAAAATTCAGTTGCAATTGTATGCGTATTGTAAATGAGCATCTGTTTCTTCACAGGCCATAAAAATGGAAACATTCAAAATCAGAGGTTACTTTTGTGAAAACTGGATTTCAAACCTCTGGTAGGTATATGCAGTTGTTAAAACCAGAATGTAAGTACCACAATACTCAGAAAGCTGTAGGTATGAACCCCTTCTTTTGCAGAGGACAACCCAAAGAGTGGTTATGTGCCCATTTTCTTCCAAGTCTCTTTCTCCAAAATGCACAATACAGAGAAGATGCGTAACATTTCAAGTGTATTGAATTCCCGTGATACCAATAGACTAACCTGAATACAAACCAGATTCTGATTCAGCTAAAGCCAATGGCAAAACTGTTGATTTCTGTGGTCATATGGTAGTTGAAACAGTGTTGGGGGTTAGAACGGTTGCTCTAAAGGACAAGACTATGATTTAATATATTTTTTGGGAGAATACTAATTGTTCAGGCTAGATGTTACTGCTCAGATTTCAAAGAGGCACAATAAAGCTGCAGGGCTTGGAAGATGCGCACCTTACAATAATATCAAGCACCCTTTGACCTAATAAGATCTATAAGCCACCTGTCATTACAGTATCTAGTTCTTGTAGCCTCGCCAGTAGATGAAAAGGAGCAGTCTTGTCTTGTATCCTGCATGTTGAGAAGGTCACTGTGTCAGTGAAAGCAGTCGAATGTATATCTTGGTAAATGAATGAAGTAATTAACACACTAGGTAGACGTGTTCTGTGAAATTAGAGCTGGTAAAAGATGCAGCTTTGATAGCACCAGGATCTGAGTTTTCTCTGTAGCACAGTAGTATTAACAACATTGGCAGCTGTTGCTGCACTTTTCCTCCCTGAGCCAACTTTGTACTGCTCAGAATTGAATACCACTAAAACAGGAATGGCAATTTGGTGTCACTGGCTTCTTTTCTTCTGTGTCAACTGAAGGAAGAAGGTTGGCTCCATGAAATTGCGAGATCTTCCAGCAGCTGGGTTGAGAACCATTAAGTCAAGGACCACCTTCCAGACCCAACAAGCAGTGTGTTGTCATCTTTTTGCACTTGGAAGCAGCTTTTGGCACGCGAGTTCCAAGTTGGGTACTCCTGCATCTGTTCATTCCACTTGAACGCTGACGTGCTATTGCATGTTGTTTAGTTTGAATCAGCCAGACCTGAAACAGACTGTAGCCTTAAAAACTGTTTTACACTGTGGCTGACACTTCATTATTTTATCTTTCCTTTTTATGTTTGAACACTGTTAGGCGGGCACCTTTCTCACTGACTGCAGGAAGTAGGTGGAGGCTGGTAATGCAGTGGGAATAAAAGCCAAGGGCATTCCTCTAAACCACAGCCTAGGTAATCTTGCAGACAACCTTAAATGGTTGTTGTAGAAAGATGTATGAAGGCAACCTGATAAAAGTTCACAAAAGTGGGAATCTTCAAGAAGAGAGGCTAGGCTATTTTCTTTTTCCATCTGTGTATCTGCAAAAGGGGACATTTCATGATGTTCCAAGGAGACTGGAATTGCAGGTCTGATTTTTTTTTTCTTTTTTTTTTTAAGCACGGAATTAAGTTGGGTGTAGTATATTCAGGAGCAGGTTGGCTCCTACACTGCTAGTATTGATTTATTCCTCCATTGGCTCACAGCGTTCCCTCTTACTCCAGACATAAGCTGAGACAGCTAATGTAGATTAATTCTTTATCTGAGCTTAAAATCCCTAAGGGCCCTTTAGAGTGCAAATAATGAAAGGAAGTAGAGAGCCTAGTGAAGAAAATTACACAGCTAACGATTTCTGTATGCGTTACCCATATGTAAAATAAAATGCATACTTACTATTATGTACTGTGACTCTGCTATGCATTATTCTGGTACATGTTTTCAGGAAAATGGTTTAGAAAATTACTGCATGTGTAAAAACAGCAGAGCTTTAAACTCCATGTTGAGATGGGTAGAAGGGAAAATTGGACTTTTGGAGATGGGGAGTATTCGTGTAACTTTTGAGGTCAGAGTTGGGTTATTGCAAATCCTAGCAGCTCTGAACTGAGTTGATTCTTTAGTCAGCGAGTGAAGTCAGAGTGGGTTCTACCGTAGCAGGATTTTGCCCAGGGTGTCTGTATGAATGCCTGTCTAACTGTATTTGGAGAGACGTGTTTTCTGGTGGTTTTTCTACTATAGGTTTTCTTTGCTGTTGGTTTCCATAGCCTAGTTGTGAGGAGGAGGCAGAGGTGCTGAGACTTCAAAGTTCTTTTGTCTGGGCAAAATGTGGAGCTACTTTAAAATGTGCACTTAGTGACAGAGAGAGAGAGATTTCAAGATTCTTTCCAAGTGTCTATCTGCTCGTATACAGCAAAGTCTGGGTTAGTACGCCATAATGCTATAACCAATGCACTGTAGCCTTGCTCTGCTAGCCACTGACATAAAAGTAAGTCCGGAAAAGTCACTGGTCATCACGAAAACTTATTCTAGAGTCTCATCAGTTTAACAGAGGATTTCTGTGCAGTTCAGATCACAGAAGCAGCTACAGTTTGGCTGCTTCTACCCCAAGCACACTTAGAGAGAGACAAAACAGCTTATGCTGTGATTACATTATTACTGGTATCCAAATCAGCATATGTTTAGGACGTATATCTCTGTCCTGTATGGCAATATAGATACACTCTGAGAACAGAATCTCCTCTATTTTCATACAGCTACTGTGGTATAAACACTTTGCAATAAATATTTGAGGGGAAGATGACTAATGGGAATTCTGCACACATGAAAAGATGGAGATTATTTCTTTTTCCTTTACAATCAGTATGTCTCTTGCTTCAACAGTTCTGAATCGTCTCAGTTTGCCTGATCTGAATCTACTGAGAAGCTCTAATTAAAATACATGGGCTAATTTGTCACTGGGTCTGCCACTTGCTCCAGAGCATTGTTGTGGAACTGACTGTGGTTTTCGTCTGTAGAGTTTAAAGCCATGAGAGACCATTAGATCATCTAGTCGGAGCACTGCATAATGCTTGTGAAGCCATCCATATTCCCATGGGCTGAGGTTCTTGTTGTTTTTTTTCTAAAACAATCCAGGCTTTAAGAGATTAAATCATTGATCCTAGAATCTGATCCAATCTATGATGGAGAGAGAGACAGGAATAATCAAAAGTTGATGATGGCATGACTGAAAGAGAAAATCTTTCCCAATCCCAAATTTGGAAATTAGTTTGATTTAGACTGTTTGTGCAGGACAGACTCTGCAAAACCTTAGATTATTTGCCTACCCCATCTCCAGGATAATATTTTGTTATTCAGAGGAAATCAGAAAAATCTTAGCAGACCTTTGATCATTTGTGCGTCTGGCAGACACACTTCCTTGTCCTCGGCAGGTGAGCAGGTAACACCCTTATTTGGGTTTGGTTATTGGAATAGTTTTAGGTTGGAATTGCAAGTGTTGGAAGCGTGTTGACGACAGTGGATCTTTCTGCTTTTCTCATGGTTCTCAAAAGAAAGGAATGAATATAGAAACTAACAGTTACAGAATCCAAATTAGAAATGCCATGCCATATCCTCCTGCATAGGCAAACGGTATAATTTCTCAGTTGATTTAATGCCCGTTTTTAAGATAACCCAGCTTAAAAATTTTAAGTAAAAGTCCTTTCAAGTGTATTCCTGTGTGTGAGGTCAGCTGAAACAATAAGTACACAAGATGTTAAAGGTCCACCTCTAGCTCATCAGATGTTTGACTCTGAAGTCTGATGATGGCTGTTAATTAAAGCATTTCCAACAGTGTAATCCTGTTACTCTGGATTATTTGCATTCAAAATGCTAAGCAGTCACTTGGAACTTTGTGGAATTGAGACTGAATGTCAGCATCAACCAATTCAGGAGTAGTAATTTTTTTTCATAACCATCAGTTAATGTACATGTTTCACAGTGTTGAACCATGACTTACTTTTTTTTTTAAGAAGTAGTCTGACATATAAATCTTAATTATGCTATTCTCAATTTTTCAGACACAAATTCCTGGGAAGTTACAAGAACGCTTTTGCTCAAACATCAAAAAGCCTTTGTTCCTATTAAGAATTAATTCCTTGGGCAGTTCCTTGTTTTTTAAATAAAGCCACTGTTTTTTGGTTATATCTTGGCAACAGCTAACATACCAGGCTTTTCCAAATGGGGCTGTCTGGCATAAATGCCATTTCTTAATACAGGGTTGTTGCAGCATAAAAGCACATACTTCTGTTTCCGTACAATAGTTTTTGACTCTTCAGTTGAAAGATGTAATGAGATGAAGTCTGGTTATTGCAACAGCACTGAATGTGATTCTTTGTTCAGAGGAAGCAAGGCACAGTGCTCTCCTATCAGATAGTGGTGAGGGCAGACTTCAGAGAAGTGGGACATGGTATTCAGAAGTGGTTATCGTGTCTTTGTAATGGGTGGAGGGGTGGTTATTTTGAGCCAAGTTAGAGATAACGGATCTTGCAGTGGCTGTGTTTTTCGGGCCAGTAATCCATATTTCAGATGCATTTAAACAAGTTATTGAGGGAAGGATGCCATTTCATTCTGCTTTGAATTACACACAAAATAGTATGTGACAGTTTCTGCCTCATTCACTTTAGTTTCAGGCATTTTAGCCGAGCTTCGCTTTTAGAACAGTCTTGAAAATGAGTTACAGTCTTATGGTTAAAATGGGTCTAGGAATTAATATTTGTTTTTCATCTTTGAATATGCTGTAGATGAACAGTATGACATTCAGTTTTTCTGTCCTCAGTTTCTCTGCGTGCAAAAGAGAACAACTGCTACCTTTCTAACGTGCTTCCGTGGTACTGTGTGAAAGGTGCTGCATTAGTGCAGGAGATCACTTGTCCAGATGTGTACTGACTCTTTGAAGTGCGGCCAGGTGTGTATGTGGCATCAGAGCTGACTGCACCATCACCTTCCTTCCAAGTGAATGCTGTTGGTAGGCACTGAAGAAATCAGCCTGACGCTGCTTTTATGGAAACATATACCAAAACTGCCACTGGTTTTGCTAAAAGCTAGATCAGGCTCAATGTGTTGCTGACAGACCTCTTGCACATTAAGGCTTCTCCTGGGACTCTTGGACAAAGTGAAGCTTTGTGGGTTTTCAAAGCGTGTTTTGTTTTGTTTTTTGGTTTTTTTTTAAATAATGTAATTGTGCTTCTTCTCGTTTTCTGCCTCATGCATGACATTGAGGCTTCTTACTGTTTTAAGTGCCACTGTCTGGTGTTTCACAGATCAGAATGTGTGCTGTGATTAATCTTACATCTTCATACAACTGGAGGGAGTGACATAACTAAACCTGCTCTTCCCATCATAATACTGCCGTGTGCCAGCCCACATCAAACTCTGTGCCTTCTCAGAAACTTCCAGCTCACCATTAGCTATTACTCAGAGCCCTGGCTACCCTGGAAAGACCAGGCTATCTCAGGTTTCCTTTGCCATTCACATAGTCTTTGCTTCTGGTGATGACGGTTGCGTGATGTTTCAGAACAGGGCAGTGTATCCCCCGACATCCAGCGTGCACGCCCAGTTGTGCAATGCCTTTAGAGCTCCTTCCCAATCTGTTTTGAGGAATCACCTTCTGACCTGAAGCATGAAAATTGCTTCTCCTTATCTTCACCTACATTACTCTGGCTGCTGTCGTCGGTCATAATGTTATCTGTTGCCCTTTTCAAACCAGCCCCAATGTTTACTCCTCTGACCTTCCCTCTTAATGAATTCCATAGGCTGGATGCATTGTTGAAAAAAAACATTTCTTAAACTTTCTGCTAATCAAACTGAGGGCCTGCCTTCATGTAAATTAAATAATATGATACATTGCCTGTAGTTATACTCAAAGAACATGATCATTAAAACAAACCAGTATCTCTTTCCTATGGATCATGTTTTCCATATCATCCTCTTTGTTTAGATTAAATTTGCGAGACTTCAGTGCTGCTTTTCATTCAGGATGATAAAAGGAACAGAATCACTGTTCCAAAGTGAACTTCAAGGACAAAATCTCAACTGAAGTTTAACTTGAAGGGAAAAGACTTAACTTCAGATATTCCTGCAAATTCGGGGACAAAAGTCTCTGTATTTTCTTTTTCTTTATTTCTAGCTGCACTGTCAGGATTTTATATGAAGGATTTTTATTTTTTCATGCTATGACCATGTTTGTTATGTGCAGCTTCCTTTTGCTTTTAAGTCTGAAAGAGGTCAGATTAAATACACACAATGAAAAAGAGGCTAAGCAGTTCAAATAACTGCAGATGGACTATTTCGGACAGGACTGACTTCAAGCAGCAGGAAGCATCAGTTGCAAACAGTAAAGCTCCCAGGGAAAATATGCCAGCAATTTGTCTTTTATAACCCTGTGCATAACCATTGGGTAGGAGATTTTATATACGGTGGCCCTCTGTTCTTGCTTAATTCAGTCTAGCAAAGCAAGATACTACAAATCTTGCCTTTTTTTGATGTGCAGTGGCAGAAGCGTGTTCCTTTAGCTTGTAAATGCTACACATCGGTATCTGAAATCTTTCTGGTAAAGCAGGGAAAGAGAAGGGAAGGGAACTGCAATGTTTAGTTCTCTGTCTTGTGGCTGTTGTGATCTTTGGTGAGAGGAAGGGAACTGCAGTGTTTAGTTCTTCCTCTTCATGTGGCTGTTGTGCTCTTTGGTTTTGAATTAACTGTCTGTGTTCTCAAAAGAAAGGCTTGTCTGATGCCCACCCACCTTTCTGTTAGACACTTGGTGCTGCTCAGACTGCTTTTTGTCTGAAGCTAAAGGAGCAATTTATGGAAAAATACACACTAATATTTATATAATGTCTGTTTGTCCCAAAGAAACCCAAGGCATCTAGAAATTGTATGTAGGAATCCCTATACATATAAGCACACGTGTGTTTCTAAACAGCAGCCGTTTCTCATGGGGAGCACAGCCGTGAAACAGGAATCCCAAACAGCATTTTAGGACAGAAAGTAAGGCTGTCCAGCTGTAACCACAGGAGGAAACTTCAGTAGATAGAATGTAATCAGCCAAGTTAGAAATTGGCTAAGACGCTCTGCTTTAAATCTTCTAAGTCTGTTGACAGTGCTATAGGATTATTAATGCCCATAGACTGCTTGATGCCTGGGCTTCACCTGAGGAATGACACCTCCTGTGTAGTGCAGTGTCCCCGTAGCACGTTATGGGCCAACAGTTCAGCAGTGACTCCAAAGGAAGCCTGGATTGTTGTATCCATCCACACCGCTTCCTGCTGCACCTTGGGGAGGTTTGGAGATGTCCCATCCAAGTAATGGATTGCAACATCCCTGCTTAACATTAGTGATTTGGCAGGTTTACTGCAACAGAAGGCATGGCTGCAGGGAGTTTACTTTCCTTTGGGTCAGGTGCTGCACTTTTATGCTGACCTCTGCAAAACCTTGCAGAATTATTTTCTATATCTGGCAGAACAGTTTCTTTTTAACTGAATCAAATAAAATATTAACCAGTTTTTTCCGTCAGTTTATGATCTTGGCATCTGTCAATACAAGGTAGTTCTTAATGGATTACTCTGATCTACTCCCGTGTATGTTCATGTTTGTCTTTGGCCATAAACATTATGCAAATTCTTCTGCAAAAATCTTGATGGGACTTTTACTTTTGGGCCTATTCTGGGGCCTTTAAGGTGTCTAAGCTGACTATCCAGATCACCAGTCAGTTTTTAATATCTTGGCTTAGAACACCGTTGTGGGGAGGGAGAGGAAACTGGATGTCGAAGCAGCTAGTGCCTTAGGAGCAAAAGTCCAGTAACATTCCTGTAACCCTCTGGAAAACAATGTAATAGATTCAGTGCGTACTCTGTGTGTATCTCTGCAGGCACTGAAGTTATGGTAGGCACGAATTAGGGCCACCGTGAACAAACACTGCCCCTGCAGCATAAGAAAATAAGTATCTGTTTGTGATCAGGGTCTATTTCAGATACTGCAGGGAATTCACATCGCCTGCCTACTTCTGTTGGATTATTTATAGTTACAGTAGTTTAAAGAAAGCTAGTATATGTGAGATAATTTCCGGTGTGGTAAGCCACAGTCATTTGTTTATGCTGGATCCTTGCCAGGAGGCAATATACCTCATCTTGATGGAAATGATAGGCATTAGATGCAAATTTCCTGACATAAGAGCTCAATTTTTTATTTATTTAATTTTCAGAGAGAGTTCTTCAAATACAAACCCTCTGAAGTCTGAAGAATTTTCCCAAAGCCCCCTGAAAATGTTCGCATGATTTATTTGCCTTCTTAAAAACAAACATTGTGCTTACTTCACTAATACATTTGCTTGGGGAACAGATTTGGATATGTAAATACGATGCTTATGTGTGTGAGAAGATTGTATTGCTGCATTTAAGATGTGATCTGTACTTAAAACAGTGTTTTAAATAAATAAGATAATCTCATTTTGGTAGAGGAGTGGTCTGTTTTGACTTAGCCAATCAATTCATTGAACCATAGAAAGCATTTTCCTGACTGCTTTATGTCTTTTTACTTGCATTGGTTTGAAAGCAAATTCAAATTAAACTTTCTCATTTTGACAAGCTTCCAGCAGCTCTAAGGAGGGCTCTTCTGCTTTGCCCAGTGAAACTGTGCACCTCAAGAAAGTTCCAGAGAAAAGGCAGTTTAGAAGCGTGAGCTTCTGGGCTTAATCCTATTCCCACTGGAAATCCGATAAGCATTCAGATTAGCTTTGTCTTTGGTAGGGATTAAATTTGCAGAGAATCTCCAGTTTTCGTGCTAAGATTGGCTCTTCTCTGGAAAGAGCCTTTAATAGCAAATAGTCTGAGGCATTTAATATAGAACAGCAGCATTTTTTCTTATGACATCCAATTTATGTTGTTTTGTGAGTGCTACATTGCAGTTAGTCCTGTGAAACACTAATAAAAAATGACAATTACCTAATTGATCCATAACCTCTGCCTGGGGTAACAGTGACCTTTGCTGGGCTGGTTGTGTCAGCAAAGTGGGAAGATGCAGCTTCTTAATATAGTGTCACAGATCTGTATTCTTAAATGTAAAAGACAAACTTTGTTGGCTCTTAAGAATAATGTTTCTTATCCTTGCAGGAACTGACGATACAATCTGGAAATAGATATGCTACATACTTTTCCAGTTTATGATATACACAGGATAGCTTAGTAACTTTATAGTTCTTTTTCAAAAATCATATTCTGCCTTTGACAGGTGCCATGATACCAGATTTCAAAATCTGATTACCTCACAGCTTTCATGATTGTGTTTTTCATCTCTCTCTCCCTCCTCTTCCCCTTTTTAGCAATATACAATTATGATGCTGTCCAAGATGTGGAGCTCTCCTTGCAAGTTGGTGATACTGTTCACATTTTGGAGATGTATGAAGGTAGGTTGCAGATCACTTCCAAGTACTTTGCAATCATTTTTGAAAGTAAATATAACAAATCAAGATTTTTTTTTTTAAATAATACAAGTTTCAGATCTAGATTTTCAACTTCTGATATGCCCAAAAGCGCAAAGCTTGCAATGTAGTGTTTGCTGTATGCAATTGACTTTTAAAACGGTGTTACAAATACATAAAATACAGAAGCGGCAATCATATCTACGCTGTTCCTGGCAGAGGTTTGTCAAGGTAAGATTTCACTAGCATCTCAAGGCAGCACTGCAAGAGAAAGAAACACTTACTTCTGGCTGTTCCTTCCTTTTTTCACACCTCACCTGTTTACCTTGGCTCCTCCTTGCGCCAGGCCAAGCACTTGTATAGTCATGTGATGAACTGATCCAGCTGGAAAATAATAATAATAATTTTTTAAAAAGTACCTTTTAGCCTGAATTAGTTCTTTGATCTGAGACAATGGAGGCAGTGGATGAAAGAAAAGGAGAGGGCAGGTCTAATTGTTTCAAAAGTAATGTTGGTTTAAGCTGTAATATCACGAACTGGCATTGTATGTTTTAAAAAGCCTCCAGTTATGGAGCTCCCATGCCCTTTTTAGGCTGTTTCTCCCAGTACTTTACTGGGAAGTTTTTCATAATACATACCTTAATGTAAAACATCTTGCAGAAAGGAAAACAAAATTCCTATTTTAAACAAGATGAAAATTACACTTGTGTGTTTCATATTTACTTACTAAACTAGGCTGTTTAATGAAGATTTCAATATTAGGAATGGAACACAGCCATTTAATTAAAGAATGTACTAGTCAATACTTCATTTGGAAGGCTCGCCAAAATTTAAATACTCTTTCCAAAATATAAATTCAATCATTTTCACAAGCAGCATCAGTTTGAAAAAGACTCAGCGCGCAAAAACTCTTCAGTATCTCTGCTGGGAATGGCAAGCTGCTTGTTTAGCAATTTGTTCTTAGCCAGTTGTTCTTTTTCCACTTCTCTTTGACCTTGACACTGGAAGCAGCCAGCCAGTTCCTACATGTCAAAGCAGATTATGTTGCTGATGTGTGTTTTTACACTGATGTGTGTGATAGTGGTGAGTGTGTTTGACGGGGGGGGGGGGGGAGGAGGGAGAAAGGGAAAAAAATCCGTATGTAATAGTACTAACTTATGAACTGGTTTTGCAAAAAGACACAAGGAAGAGGGAGTGTCAGGGATGAAAATTGCCCTCGTGAAGAGGATGCATCTTGTACTTCCCCAAATGCTGAGGTATTTCTTTCTCTTTTTTTTTTTAAAGCAGCATCATTGTTTAATCCTACTACTTGGTCTGTAATCAGCTGTTTAACAGAGAGACAGTCAAGAATAGGAAATGAATACCCAAATGGCATCCCTTTTTTTACCTGAAATGTCCCAGTTTGGAACTTCAGCCTGAGAGGATTGATTGTAAATTGTTTGGGAAAGTGTTTTGATTGTTTTCATACACTGAGCCATCAGTGTGGCATCCTAGTTTGTGACTGAGGCACCTAGGAATTACTTCAGTACAACTAAATACTTTTCCTGGAAAGACCAGCCAAAACTTCAGGCCAGACATTTGTGAATCTAACGGAAAAGATGCAGATTGTCTCCGAGAGGGTAACTCTGCTGCGGGTCTGGTCTTATTTCCCACAAATTCATCTTAAAAACTCCAAATTCTGATATTCTGTCTGCTTGGGAGGAAATTCTCATGTCTTACTGTATCTATTTTTCTTTCTTTTGGGACATCAGCTCTCAGCTTGGTTACCGGACATCTGTGTTTTTGAGAATTAGTGTTCTCACAAGAAGCCTTTTCTGGTTTTTCTCATGCTAATGATGTATACTTACAAATACAACTCCAGTCTGATGGAAGTGGTTTTTTTGTTCCACTAATCGCTATTCTTATCTGGATACACAAGTCTCAATTTAGAAAAAGGTTCCATTTAACCAGGGCGTTGGCTTTGCAAGAAGAAAGGCTCAGAGATGCCTTGTGAAGTGTGGGGGTTTTTTTGGTTTGTTTTTTTTTTTTTTAGTCTGTGTGAGTTATCCCTGCAGCTCCTGGCTGAGGAGGGCATTCCTTAGGGAATTAAGGGGGAGTTTTTCAGGATTGTCCAGAGGCTCTCGTGTAATGGTAATAGCCGCTTCAAAAATCTTGCTCCTTGCTATTGTTCCCTACCTCAGGATGCACAGGAGCATCTTTTATGAGTTACCAGGAGGTTCTCAAGACCATTGCACCGCAGTTCGCTTCCCACTCTTGTCAGTCATCTAGAACATGCCTCCTTTTTCCTCCTGGTTGAAGTTGTGTATCAAACAGCCTTCACTTGAAAGCTTTTCGTATTCTGCATCTGGGGTTTTGGCTGGCTCCACTCTGTAAGAATTGAAGTGCACAGTTTGTTCCTTGACAGCGAGGCAACAAGGTTGAAGCTTGCGCTGGGTTTTGGTGTTAACAATAAATGTTATCTGAGACTCAACTGGCTGAATAGCTTTGAGACATAACAGTGATACAGCTAAGCCACTGGGGGAGGTGTGTGAGAAGCAAAGAGCAATAAAATGAATTAAAGTGCAAGCCACAAGGTATGGATGCAGTTTGGTGCAGGCCCTTGTGCTACACAAACTTCTAATGTTACGTGGCTTTGCCACAGACAGTTAGCGTCTCACAAACTCTTAAGGTGGAGCGTGTGCAGTCAGGTGCTGCTGTTGTACTGCATAATGGCCTCACAACGAGAGAAAGCACCTTTAAATTGCAAAATCCCTGCTCATTTATGCTAGCACATGCTATCAGGAGTTAGAGGCCTGTTGCAAAGGCTGGAAGTCCTTGGAAAGTTGGCCAAATTTGGGGTGAGGCTCTGGCATTGCACTTTTGTTAGTAAAGCTTTCTTTTCCCATGCTCTAAACAGATGCTTTGCCTGATGTTTTATAAGTCCCAGTTACAACTACACAGTTAGGCTTGGATTGTGAGTGCACAAAAGAAGATAAGGGAGTGAAGTGATAACGTGGTAGATTGTCTGTTCATATTGCTGGACTGCAGCTTGCCTATGTCAAGGATTCGTCGAAGGGCGATCATCCCTGTAAATGGTAGCTTCAACTTGGACGAAGTACACAACATTGAAGCAAGGTGGTTTGGTTTTTTTCCTTCCTTTCTCTGGTTGGCTGTCTGGTTGCAGAAGGGCATGAGGTCTTTGTACAAAATTACTTTTTCCACTTGATAATAAGATAAGCAGTGCGTGCTTATCCTGTTGTTTGCCAAATACTGTCAAGACTGGGCATATGCTGCAAAATCCAAGAGAAGAAGGAAACTTGCTGCGTCCAATACTTTGAAAGCTGCTTCAGTGCAGGATTTACTTACTCTCTGGGAATCTGTCCTTGAGTAGTGAGCTGGGAGGATACATTTCTGTTCAGGGGAATCTTTTCTAATCTGCACTATATATTATTATTTCATGCAAGCTGTGGGAAATAGCTAAATTGTGGATAGAAGGAATGTGTGCCCACAGACCGTGATTCCGACCTGTTTCTTCTCCTGATGAAAAAAAGTTTGCATTGAATTTGTTCCTAGTTTCAGTCTTTTATCTTTCCTCTGACCACTGTAGGTAAATGAAGCAATCCCTTGTTTTATTTCAGAACGGTGCAGTGGTGTATGTTGTGGTACTGAGACAGTACACTACAGCGGAAGAGGAACAAAGACCTGTGGTTAAGCACGTGACCTGGGATTGCATCACTGTGTATAAGTTTTAGTCATTTAAACTATTGCATTTTGAATATTTTTTCTTAGATTTTTCTGATCTTTTACATACTGCATAAAATCCATTTAATGAAAGGTAAGATTGAGGACCTGTGTTCCATTTAAAAAAAAAAAAACAAAACACAACAAAAAAACCAAAACCCACGCTTTATGACATTTCTTTGCAAGACTCAGTCTGCTACCCTTGCATTCTTAATCAGACTGCAGTTTGAAAGAGCGTTGTAGTAGCTGAAATTTGCCGTGTCATCTTCAATTGAAAAGCCTTTCTCCATTTAGCACATCTCTGCTTGGAGAAAATACTCAAGAGAAATGTTAAATCAGTCTTATCAGTCCTCTGAAGCTTTAGGCGGATTTTTTTTTTTTTCTTTAAAGAAGAAATCAAGTAATCAATTGACCACTGCCAAAAGCTTTTGTTCCTTTTAAAATGATGAATAAGATGATTGAAAATTGGAGCAGAATTCTGAAAAAAATTGCATGAGATGCTTGCTGAAATAGTTTTGCATAATAATATACAGCATGCTTTTATGCAATGATTGCAAAATATTTTACAGGAATACGGTTAATGCCAAGAGGCCATTTTAAATATGAGGAAGCTGTGGTAGAGAAGGGCTGAGACACTGTGTTAAATGGAATTGAAATCACTGGGAAAATACTCTTTTTAAATTCCATGAGCTTTGTATAACACCCTGAATAACTTGTACTTGACCATTCAATTAATTACAACTTGGATAAAAATAGAACCTAAATCTTCTCATCCCTAATCCAGTACCTTATCCATTGGTCCATGATCAATGTATAATCTTATCTTCATCCTGTGGAAGGAATGGAATTTCTTCTTTCCTCCTAACTTACTACTGGAATATTGGGGATTATGCGGTCAAGCTGATTCACCTTCTAATTGCTAGAGAAAGGGGCCAAAACTGTGCTTAAAAAAACCCCAACAACAACCAAAAAAACCAAGCACCTCCCCCCCCCCAAAAAAAACCCAAACCAACAAAACAAAAAAACCATCCTAAGCTCTAATTTATGCTTGAGGGATCTCAGCTCCATGGTTCTTCATGCAACCTTCTTTGCTAAATATTTAAATATATGGGGGGGAAGAAAAAAAGAAAAAAAAAGAAAAAAAAAAAACCACAAACCACCCTCTCCTCCCCTCTTCTTTACCTGATTATTCCCTTAAATCCCTTTGCCTTCTTGGTGCTGCTCCCTCTGCTAGTCAGCTGAACATAATAGTCTTGGATCAGTGACGTTGTCTGTCGTGATAGCTGTGAACATCATTCATGTTTTATAGACCATAATCTATACCTTTCATGTTTGCTAGGAGGTAGGGTCAGTGTTTTCAGTTTCAATGCAAGTTGAACCTTAGGAGAAGAGTCAAAAAACGGTGCTTTAGGAGCATGGTTAATTGAGAGTTGGGGTTGCAGAGTGTCTTGACATTTGGAATGGTGCTTTTGGTAGGTAAGAGTCAGTAAGTGCAAGTTTGCATCTTATCCCAGAACATTGCAAGGGACGTTATGTCTGCACATCAGCATTTAAAATGGAGCAGATTCTTCTTCTGAAATGTTTAGTTTGTCATTTCCAGTACAGTAACTTCAGAAGCACTGAAGGTGGTGGAAACTGTTGCTTATGGCAGGGAACAGGCACCTAGTGGAAAGAGTGCACTTGATCATGCACAGCTCTTAGGTTTGCTGAGACAACTGACGAAGGTGAGGGTGGAGAGAAAAAATCCCTTTGTCTCACACAGTTTGGAGGTGGTGGAAGAAGAGTGGGAGTGACTTGCCCACAGCTATACTTCTCTCCTATCTGCTCATTCAGCAAGGCTTGCTTGAGGACATAAGAAATACAGCAGTTTTTTCATACACTTGCATTTCAGTGACCTTGAAATCAAAATACTGGTCAAACCCTAGGTGCTGAAGAGAGAAGAAACGTACATCTGAAAGGGACACATGCTTCTGAGTCTTGGGGATCACGGTTGTTACTTTGTATCTTATACTTTACTAGATCTTGTCAAGATAATATTGAGAAACAATATTTTTACCAGGGAAAGTGGTTTGGGGTTTTTTTTGCCTTATCTAATAAAACATTCTCTTTCAGCCTTCCTTTGAAGGAAGGCTTTAGACTGAGTCACAGAAGAAGATAATGAACCTACACAATGTGGAGCTCAAGCACATTCTGTATGATGATTTGGATGAAAATGTACTTCATAGAGAAGAAAATTTTAAAGGGGCAGAGTGGAATTAGACTTGGGACACTTGAATATATTTCTCTTTGCCAGATACATGCTATATGACCTTGGGTTGGTAGTTCTGCGTGCAGGTCTGTCTCTCTGCCTCATCTGTCAGATGATCATAGCAGTAGTTCTGTGCTGTGTATTTAACTTGCAAGCTTTATGGAATGAAGATTGTCACTTTCAAAATGCGTAACACGGAGTGGCCTGCTTTTCCATGGAGCCCTATCAGTACAGCCCAAATGGATACGCAGAGTAGAAGTGAGAGTGTCAGTTCATGGTAGGAACAGACACCCTTCTGCCCTACTCTTAGGAACCAAGCCTCCTACAAACAGAGCAGAGGTGTCTTCACAATAGTAGATCTCAAATGAGCAAGATCAATAGATTTATGTTGTAGAATCGTAGTGAGAATAACAATGTATATTTAATTGCTGTAGACAGGGGAAAAAAAAAAAAAATTGTGTTTCCCTTTGACAGGCTGGTACCGAGGATACACACTCCGAAATAAATCTAAGAAGGTATGACCTCACTTTTCAGTTCTAATTTTTATTTCACACCTTGCCAGACCCCGTCCGGTGCTGTAATCTGCTATGCTTCTGCTGTATTTCTTGTCTTAATATTGTGCAGGTCTCCTGATCACTATGTCCTTTTCCTTAGTGATAGCAATAAATGCCCTTGAGCTAAACGTTTCAGAACCATTACCTGGGTACTCCTCCATTGTAAGCATGCGTAATGTAGTTTGAACTAGCAAAATTGACTGTTGCATATCTGCATACACTAGCTTATGGCTTTATTATTATGGTCTTGGACCTGTACACATCCAGCATTAGTTATATGTAATGGTAAGATTAGAGTTTTGATTTGACTTGAAAAATATTCCAAAAATTATGCACGCGTGGATGTCAGCCAAACTTCTTGAGGTTTGTGAAACCAGTCTGAAAACTGCATGGAAATCTGGTTTCCCATAGGAATCCTGGCACCTCTCATGTGGTAACATCCTTCACAGCCTCCATTTTTCAGGTGTAAAGGGGAATGAAGAGAAAAAAGAAAAGGGTTGCAACACTCCTAGAAGGTTGCTCTTAAATAATGGAAACTTTGGACTGGTGAATTCCTGCAAATGCTGTCATGTGTTGTGAGCTTTTCTAGAGAACCACAGGTCCAGGGCAACTTGACAAATGCCTCCAAGAATATTATGTAGCAAGGGCAAATGAGTGTGACTGATAGTTTGCAAGAGTTTACAACATTTCATACAGGAAGATGAGTGTCATTACAGTGAAACAAGGAATTAACTTCTCTGAGGTGCTAATATCAAATACAGTGCTCAAGCATGCAACCTGATGGTTCTTACTGTCTTTTTTCCTGTGATACCTTGACTGGTGGGCCTAACGCATTTCTGTTATAGGTAAACACTAAACATCAGTCACAGTTACTCTTCTGCTGATCATACTCTTCCCCTGCTTTCTGTTGAATGCATTTTTGTCATGTCATAGCCTATGGTGTGATTTATTTATTTTATTTCTGTATTTATTTTTAGGGCATTTTCCCAGAAACATATATCCATTTAAAAGAGGCAATCGTGAAGGACCGGGGGTAGGTTGGAGCTTCTTGAGATGTACTTTTCGTAGCAAGAACAACGGAATGCTGTTTCATTTAAAAAAAAAGAAAAAGAAAAAAAAGAAAAAAGGAAACTTAAGTAGTGGTGGTTGTAATGAATGCTCCTGGTCTGTGTGTGCAGCAGGGCATACCGCCCTGCTTCTGGAGGTGCATAACTTTCTTTTTTTCAGAGTATTGTAGATACCAAAACAATTGTAGGCATAGGTGCAGGAGAATACTATTTGCAAAAATGAGAAAGCTCTGCTAGACAAGTTAGTAGCGAGGCAGGTCAATCAAGTTACATTTAGCTCCTCTGGGGACTCCTGCAAGTCATAACACACTCCTGCTCGCAGCCAAGTAGCCAGCAGGAGTGTGGATTCCTTCCTGTCTTGGAAAACATTTAAGGAAATGACTCCTCATTTGATTCTTAGAGCTGATTCTGTGATCATTATAGTGAGAGGAAAATAGCAGTTGCAAAGGAGACTTTAGAAGGTACTTTTTTTTTTTTTCCTTCTGATTCGGTTTGTGGTTTTTTGGTGGGGTTTTGGGTTTTTTTTAATAACTGTGGCCAAGTCACCGCTGCAAGTGGTGATTCTTCCAAACTTAATTCCTGTCTATTTAGCATATTTCTGGAATAGATCAGTTGAAAATAACAAGACTGAAAGAAACTTGAAACATGTTTGCATTAAAAATGGATAATGAATGTGCACGTGTGTGTTGGAGAACCAGTTGAACAATTTAAGAATCTTGGCATCATGAGTGAATTGTGTGAATATCCAGCCCTCTGAAATTTCTGTTTTACTACTAAGTTTTAATCTTGAGTGTAACAACACCTTTTTTCTATTTTCTCTTCCACCCCCCCCCCCCCCCCCCCACCCCCCAGACAACATGAAACAGTGATTCCAAGTGAATTGCCCCTTGGACAAGAACTCACTTCTACACTGAGGGAGTGGGCAGTTATCTGGCACAAGTTATATGTGGTAAGTTTTCTTCAGTGGTTGGTATTTTATTAAATGACCTCAGATGAGATGAGACTGGGCTTTTTGCAGGGCCCTTTAAGACTTTAAATAGAAGTTAAGCAGAATTATAAAACTATCATTATTGTAAAATTGGTCTAAAAGGCTAAAAATGTTCTGCTCCCCACTGAATGGGATGTGTGATCACAGACAGAACTGCGGTTTAGTCCACGCTACAGTGTTCGCTGTGCTTGAATAACTGTGTTGGTGACACAGCACTGATGAAGCATTGACTGGCACAAGTCACCTTCAGCATCATGTCAGCTGGCTGGGGCTGTGTGTGTGAGTTGCTGGTAAAATAAGGGTTCCTGCTTTGCTTGTCGTGCCTCTGTAAGAGGGCAAGGTATCTCAGTTGTGTGAGAAACTATGATGTTGTTTTAACAGAACCTTTAACAAGTGTGAAGTCTGTTTTTCTAGAAGTATTGTAGGTACTTAATAGAATGGTTGATCCTCACCCCAGAGTGCCTACAGCTCAAATAGGCAAGATAGACAAAGGATGGGAAGAGAGTTAGGGCCATGTGTGGTGGGGGAAGATTTGACTTGTCCGAAGTCACATAATATATTTGGTTCTCAGTAGGGCTGGGGAGAGACCTCTCATCTACTAACTCTGTTTAGTGGCCTGGCCATATGATAGCCATCTCAGAAAAGTCAGAAGCCAAGGTAATGCATGGATTTGGTAGTTTTGCTGAGGTAGGTGCATTCTTGCTCAAAGAAACACAACTGGAGTTCACAATTAATTGCCTTCTTTCGAAGGTGATTATTAAGGCGCATTAAAGAGTGTCAAACTTATTTTTCTTTGGTTAGTAGTGAGTTCAGCCTCCAGAGTGTGCTGGTTTTGGCCGGGGTAGAGTTAATTTTCTTCCCAGTAGCTGGTATGGGGCTGTGTGCTGGATTTGTGCTGGAAACAGTGTTGATAACGCAGGGATGTTTTCGTTACTGCTGAGCAGTGCTGACACACAGTCAAGGCCTTTTCTGCCTCTCACCCCACCCCACCAGCGAGCAGGCTGGGGGGGCACAAGAAGCTGGGAGGGGACACAGCTGGGACAGCTGACCCCAACTGACCAAAGGGATATCCCACACCATATGATGTCATGCTCAGCAATAAAACTGGGGGAAGAAGAAGGAAGGGGGGGACGTTCGGAGTTATGGCCTGCATAGTGTGTGCTCTGAGACTTTAATCAAGATGAGAGAATGGTTTTAAATTAGCTCTAGCCATTCAGTTTACCCAGAGCAACCTCTCCTATTGAAAATTTCACCAGGCCACAAATACATTTCGTTTGTGCGCCACAAAACCACAAGAATTTGTTCCACCCTCTTAATTTAATGAGAAGCCGTATGTGACGTTATTACTGTGTGAAAAGAGAGTTTTGTTCCTGGCTTTTTTTTTCTGAATAACTTTAGGATCCTAGCCTCGGAATCTATTTTTCCTAAGAGCAGAAATCTTTCATGTGCCTGTGCTTGACCAACATTAAGTCTTATAATAGTCTTGGAAAATGTTGTGGTTTGAAATGGATTTGAGTTTATTTTATTTTTCCCTGCAGTATGTATAAAAAGGAAAAAAAAAAAAGCTAAAGGAGGAAGGAGGTATTTGAGGAGAAAAGGGAAATACAGGGGATTTTTTTCTTTGGCAGCATTTCATTTCAGTTCTTTAATTTTTGTGTTTTTCAGCATGAATTGCACCAGTGGGTATATCTCCACTGCAAAACAAATATAAAAATGGGTGAGAGTTTTTAACTTCGTTTAGTTAATAGGAGTTAGCTAGTGTAAACAGCTGTAGAGAGAACTCAGCTTTAGCTGACTGTCAAATTGAGATCTGCTCTATATTTCCCTGAAGGCTAACACAAGTTGCCTTCTCTTTGCAATTATTTTTACGCAAGTTAAGAACACGCTTTTTTCCTTTGTTTACTAAATACGTATCTAATATCTTCCCTATAGGAACCAAAATTCTCATCTAGCCTCCATTAGCCCCTTCGCATTTGCCCAAATCAAAGGGAAGATGGCTATTTATAACTCCCTTTAGATTTGTGTTCTCAGGGGGCAAATTATGCGTAGTTTGTATCATTCATGTTCTTTGCAGAGACCAGAATGGGGAAATAATTTGAACAAGTCTCTCTTTCTGCTGTGTGGGAGCAGTTGGGGTTCACAGTTAAACATTAACAGCTTTGATACACAGAACTGACGCTGGTCAGCTGCTGCCTGAATGTACCAGCAATATACCATTGGCCAATTGCCACTAGCTGTTGGGTGAGATGTAGTCAAAAACCTCTTGACAGTCATTTTGGAGCTGCATATCCATAAACATGTCCCAGTAGATGAAAGTTTAATGTCCTTTGATTTGTGGCACTCCACTCTGAAAATGAGCTGCACTTGAGACTCGGTGCAAGTCAGAGTCATCCTAGTAACTGGCTCACTATGTGGTGGTAAAGAGAGGATGAGGCCTGGGTTCCCTTTTGAATGGTATAAATGGTATAGCTGACACTTCTAAAGGCTTAATTACTTATCTAAGCGCATATTGCTGCAAATAGAGTAGGTTACTACATAGCTATCTATTTTTTAATTACAGAGTCAGCCTTGGAGTCTGAAACGATAGGAAAGAGGTGTATAGGTGTGTGACTAATTTTATTAGGGTGGAACTAGTAAATACCATGAGAAGTATTTTCATTAATTGAAGATGCAATGACTGCAGCAAACATGAGCGAGTACCTGGGTAGACTGGGGAGGTGGTGTCTGGGAATCCAGACATGATATTTTTATTGCATTTTTGGACAACTTCTGGCATGGTAGGTTCTGAGCAACTACTGCCTAAAAGCATGGGATGAGTCAAGACTGTGTTGCATTAAGTTCTGTACAAATGTAAACAAAAATGAGCGCTCTGAAGAGCAGATAATCTTCAGTCTTATTTCCTGATAGACACCAGCCAGAGATGTGTTTCCACAGAGCTACTCTGATTTCCATTAAACTCTTGTCTGGAGGTCAGACATGGACATGACAATCCATGCGTGAATTATCAGTGGGTAGAATACGAACCTTGAAATATAATATGCATACTGGCAGGGAAGCAGCGTTTCCCAGATATCGCTGTGTTTTGTTGCTATTCCTTTTTTTAATGTAATGGATTTTGAGTGTATGATGGGACAGGGATAAGAGAGCAGGCAGCCATGAAAATGAGTCCCTGGATTCAATTTGCTTAGTGTTCTGGCTTCAAAACATAGTTGCTAACACTGTAAACAGTGGTGAGGGCAGAGATTGCAATTAACCACATTGTTCGTGTTGTTAGTGTTGTATTCTGGTGACAAGAGGCCTTCCTTATACGTAACAAAGAGGCTGAAGAGTTCTTTAGGCTGGTGAAAGCTATAGGAGGAACAGATGTGAGAAAAAGCTTATGTGGGCTTGAGTGTTGGTCATCTGTCATTGTTATTTATGTTTTGGTATCAACTTTAGACTTTTAAACGCAAATAAAGTGTTTGCCTCAGAGTCTTACAATCTAAATAGGCAAAACAAATGTGAAACATGGATTAAAAATGACTTGCCCAGTGTCACGCATTCTGAGAGTGGCAGAGGTAAGGAGAAAGAGCCTTTGTATATTAAGTTGGCATTCCTGTCTCAATCTGCTGGAACACAATTGCGATCATTTAACATCATCCCTCTGTCCTGTATATAAAAAGCACCCATCATAGTAGTTTAAGTGCTGGAAAGCACCAGAAGTCTATTTTTTGTCTGTGAGGTTTTCCTGAAATAATGTCCTGAGGAAATGGTGAAGACCCCGAATCTTGAGACACTTAAACCTTGGCAGTGCAAAGTAGTGGAGATTTTGTTCCATGGGTCTAATCTTGTAGTGTTATATGGTGCCAGTTTCTCAGATATTTTTAGTTAAATACAACTTGTATGGTAGATTTAATTGAGTACATTTCAGAAAGCTTATTGAGCTCATCGTTTTCAGGCTATCACTAGCTTAAAATTGTCCCTTTTTTTCTGTAGGATAACAAGACAACACAGTTTCGGCATGTCCAACAAATGACTTACAGCCTGATAGAATGGCGGTCACAGATACTGTCTGGGACCCTTCCCAAAGATGAGCTAGCTGAGCTCAAGAAGAAAGTCACTGCTAAGATTGACTACGGCAACAGGTAAACGCCAAACTATGTCTTGAGGGCAGGGGAGAATCCCAAATCTCAGTAAAGGCTCTAGATGGCTGTTAATACAAAATGGTGTAAATGAGCACGCAAGGGGAACACTGAATTAGGCTTTACGTTTTGCCTTGGAAAGGGGATAATTAGAGCTTTCAGTCCCCATCAGAATGCGACTAGCCTGGCAGGTGGGCATGTAGCAGTTGGTTCTTCATATGCCAGCAATCTCTTCGACTTGGCAGGAAACCTTACCTGTCTTAATTCTGCAGAAATACTGGCACATGATGGTATTTCCCATGGAGCACAATTTGTGCCTGGCTAGCTGTAGCCAAGATTTGGATGCTGGTTATGAACTAAACTGCTTTATCAACAACTGAGTAATACAGTTCTATAGCTCACCAAAACTCCACCTTTCATTGGTTTATACAGAACAGGGATTGTCTCCAGAACTCATTTATCTGCCTGTCAGAGTTGATTCAGGTCAAATAAGTCAATTAAGAAGAAAGCTTATGGCAAAGAATAATAATTATCCATAATCCATAAGCTTGACAGATATACATATCTTTTTTTTTTTTTTAAACAAGAGAGAACAAAGAAGATGTCATCTTAGAATTAAGTTACCTGACTAATTATTATTCCCTTTAATGGGAAAATGGGGGGTGAGGGATAAGTATTTTGGGACAGGAAAACCAGCAATGTGATTATTACAAGGAAGGGAGTTGGTGTGCATTGGCTGCCTAGTGCAGTCCACAGTGTGATCTGTGGTTTGTGCTCCTTCAGTCACCTTTGCTTCTTAAATACTGTGTTGCTTCTTTTGTCCTCATGACTTGCATGCTACTCAGGATCCTAGGTTTGGACCTGGTTGTACGAGATGATAATGGGAACATCTTGGACCCGGATGAAACTAGCACAATCTCTCTCTTCAAGTCCCATGAAACTGCATCCAAAAGGATTGATGAAAGAATCCAGGAAGAGAAGGTACATCTCTTGTCACTGGCTTTGTCCTCTTCAAGTAACTAGTACCCACTGTATTTGTACGTTCCTCTTAAGTATTGCTACTTTGGCAGCAGAACTAAATTCTGCTGTGTTTGTTTTTAATGGGAGCACTCTCCTTCTTTGCAGTCCCTGCAACAGAATTTGGACCTCCGAGGGCAGCCAATATTCAACACAACGCATACATATAGCCTGTATGTAAACTTCAAGAATTTTGTTTGCAATATTGGAGAAGATGCAGAGCTGTTAATGAGCCTCTATGATCCTGATCTCTCCAAATTCATCAGGTAGCGTTTTTTTGTAGGTGCATAAGCCATTTAGTCATCACGGTGGTCATTCTAAAGAAGCCAATAGAGGTTAGAAAGGACAATCCAGCAGATAAGTTTTTTCAGTTCTGTTGGTTGCTGCCCCAGTGGTGATTTGGAAGGGGGTTATTTAATTTCAGATGAGATAGGAAGTCAAGGTTCTGAGCCCATGCACTCCCCTTCTTAAAGCTGGGCATTTCTGTGATACATTAGTCAAAATCCCAGATTGTCTCTTTATGTTCTCTAAATTTCCCTACTGTTGTCACTAGATTTGATGCATTTGATTAATTGCTTCCCGTTAAATCATGTATATGCATGATGTTTGCTGTCAAGTCAGTGCAAGTTCATGCCTAAGAGTTGGGCATCTTGTACTGGTAGGAGAAGATATGAAGAACTTTATTAAGGAAGCATGTATGTGTCAGGCACCCCCTGTCTCCATCATTGAAGTTTATCAGGTGTGGACATGCAGTCAGCGTAATATAGGGAAGTAACTAAGAGTACCCATTCACATCGTGCTGGCCTCCTGCCTTCACTGAAATGAGTCACTTCAGAATCACTTTGGGATAGAAGATTTTAACAGAATTTTTCAGATATTCCTAAAAGATTAAAATGCTTTTGAGCTTTTGCCAGGCAATGGGAATGTCAGGTGTTGATTTATTTAAGTTTTTTTCTCTTCCTTTATTTGCAGTGAAAATTACCTGGTTCGTTGGGGCAGTAATGGGATGCCTAAAGAAATTGAGAAACTAAATAACCTTCAAGCAGTCTTTACGGTAAGTTATTGTATTTACATCCTGGAAATTCTTCCCCATGCTGCAGACATCTGAGTTTTGGATTCTTTCCCTCTCCCCTCCCCTCTCCCCATGCAGCAGGGAGGGGTCACGTGGCATTTTGGGGTGTCTTCATGGATACCCAAAATATTATAGGCGGCCTCAGAGGAATGCTGCTGAAAAGTTGGTTTTGGTTTTTTTTGGTCATGGATACCCAAAATGTTATAGGCAGCCTCAGAGGAATGCTGCTGAAAAGTTGTTTTTGGTTTTTTTTGTTTTTTTGGTATGTCAGTCCAAAGCAGCAGTAAAGGTGTATTATTTTGCAATAGTACTGTCAGTGGGTGTTGCTCATCCATGCATTTCTGAAAATCCTATTAAGCACTTCTCTGTTGGAGCCTAACTGTACTGAAAATCTAGGCTTGAGATCATAGTTGTTTGTTTTTCAGTTCACTGCTTTGCTGATCCTTTTCTGTGTTGGAGTTTGTTATTTGCAACAAGATGTTAATGGAATAATTGCACATGAATGGAATAACTTCTGGCAAGTAGCAAAGGTGGCACGAACTAACTGCCTGGTCATCAGGATTTAGTACTTTGGCAATTAACATCATTTACTCTCCTTCCGGTACTGTTGCTGGGGTGTGTTATCAAAGAGTAATGGGATGTTTAGAAATTGCTGTGTGGAAATTGTTAGTGTTTTTGTAGTTTTGGGTTGTGTTTTTTTTCCCCTCTAGGGCTCAAAGGGAGCAGGTTTTACTTCTTAAAAAATAATAGATTTCCTTTTATATGTGTGTACAAGCTAACAAAAAAGTCTTACTCTCTCTGTCTTCTTCTCTTCCATTCATAAAGCAGATTGATAAAACTTTATTTTAAATAATTTCTAGGATTTAAGCAGTTCTGACTTGATCAGACCGAAAATCAGCTTGGTGTGTCAGATTGTGAGGGTGGGGCATATGGAGCTGAAAGATGGGAAGAAACATACCTGTGGACTCCGGAGGCCCTTCGGTGTGGCAGGTATGACAAATTCAATTAATGGAGAAAAATAACACGTCCCAGTGACTGTGACAGTGGACTAGGAATTGGGAAATATGTGCTGCATGTCAGCAAAGCTTACTAACCTCTTAGTGTCAGCATCTCTGACTTCAAAATGGAGATGCTGATACTGAGCTGCCTGTAGTATGCCTTTGAGACCTTTTAATAAAAGTTGTATATGAAGATGAAATACTGTTGCTGTTCACTTTTTGTTTTGTCACCCCCTAAAAAGATAACACACTGCCACCAGTGCGGTAGACTTTTCAGATCTTTATCAAAGAGGGATTTGCTACTCATGACTGATGGGAGAAAGCTGGAGTTTTTAAAGGAACCTCAGTGAATGAGACATCCAATTCCTGTGCAAGTCCTGTGAGCTCTTGTGAAGAGACTTGCTTGAAATTTGTGGTGGAAAACAATCGCAAAATAATCGGCATTTGAAATCTAAGTGTAATTTCTTTGCCTTGAAATGCCTGAGTTCCACCTGTTTTTTATCAGAGAGTATATTCACATTCGCTACCATAGGCTGACTTACGCATCAATGAAAAGGTGCTTTTTAAAAAGTTAAGATGAGAGTGGTGCTCTCTATTGCTGTCGTGAGTGGCACTGGCCCAAAATAAGCAACTGTTGTTTCCATTCTGATAGGGGAAAGCGCTCTCCGTATTCTTTAGCAACTTGGCAAAACTATGTGATGAACTTGTGTCGTTGCAGTGATGGACATAACTGATATCATACATGGAAAGGTGGACGATGAGGAAAAGCAACATTTTATTCCATTTCAGCAGTAAGTACTGGACTTCAGAGTTCATCACATCTGGCTTATTTAAAGCAGTTGTCCTTTGGAGAAGGACAAATTTGTATGGGAGCCTGGCAGCGTACCAAGGTCTCTACAAATAGATTAGCTTATGGCAGTAGTCAGCTCTTTGAAGGAAAAGATCTTTGTCAGTCCTCTGAAGCCTTTGTTCCCCTTGATTTACATGTCTGTATGATAGGCTAAATTGCTTAGGGAGTTTTGGCAATGCAGCTGAAACTGCTAGGTACCCATATCATCTGAGGTAAGAAAGAAGAGCACAGTGCAAAATAATGTTGTGGGGTCTGGGGGATGTGACCTTCAAAACTATTAGGGGGTTGAGAGGCAAGATTTTTCAGAAACACCTGAGCATAGAGAACACAACTCCTCCTTGTCACTATTGTGCGGTACCCTGTGTATTGTCAGACTCTTAACTTTCCAGATTACCTTGTAAGGGTGAGTCAGAGGACAATAGGAAAGGGATTTCTCCCTCCTTCTGGAGAAGGAATTTAAGCCCCAATGTGTTTTGCATTTCTGTATTGCTGGTTAGACTTGTGTGTTCTGCCTGCTCTCTGATTGCTCACTTTTTTGGCACATTACAGTAACTAAAATGAAGCTTGTTTGGGTAGACTCAGCCATGTTGTTACAGTCCTAAATATAGCAATCCATTTGGTGTAGCCATATGTTATTACAAGGTATTTTCAGGGGAGATTATGTGGGGTTTGGGTTTTTTTTTCCCCCTACCCTTTCAAGGCCTGAAAGACTGGAAAGAAGGATGTCTTTTCCTTTGCAGAATAATGCTAGTCTGCTACCTTTTTTCTTCTTCCTTCCATTTTTCTTCTGTTCTAATGAGGCTGAGTTTAGATCCAAAGCTGGACACCTCTACAAGGATAGGGAGCCTGTGGAGACATCGTTTTGTATGTGCTTTGGTTCATTGTTGATGGTGTGGGTACAGGAGTGAAGTTGGGTTCAAGATCCAAAGCTCAATAGATGTGTTTGTGACTAGGGACATGTTCATCACTTGTGTCATCTCAGAGCAGTCATTAGTTATGTTAACTTATCACTAGTTAATCTACATAGTCTCTTAGGAACAGCTCTGAGGCACACCTGCAGGCAGGGCTCAGCTCATCTGATGGGAGCGCAAGGCTCTATGTGCTGAGCTGCTCCTGCGTGGTAGCCCATAGCTGGACTTGTTCTCACAGGTTTGCAAGGCAGTCAATCTGTGGATGGAAAACAAGAACAAAGTAGATCTGGCTATGTTTATGGTTGTCCTGGAGGCTGCTATTTCAGTATGATAGAAATGTAGTCATGGAGTCTTTAGGTCAGTGTAACTTCTCCTAAGCCTGAGCTAGCGCTGTGCTGTATTTCCTAGTTTGAGAGTTTAAATGTGTTTCCATTGGGTTTGTGCAGGTGAAGAAGAAAAAAAAATTCCCATGGAATCCTTTTAAAAAAAAAAAAAAAAAATTATTTGGAAAACAGTCAGCTGTTGGCCAGCCCTCTTCTTGCAGAGCACATGTTTGATGTTAGTCTGTCTGCTTCCCGGTCTCTATTGTTGTTCTTCTCAGGATTGCCATGGAAACGTACATCAGACAGAGACAGCTAATCATGTCCCCACTGATAACTTCCCATGTGATCGGAGAAAATGAGCCCCTCACTTCTGTCTTCAACAAAGTCATCGCTGCAAAGGAAGTGAATCATAAAGGGCAAGGTACAGCAGTCAGGCGAGAAGCTAATGTAAAAACCTGGTGTGGGGAAGGGTTCCCCTTGCTTACAAAGTAAAATAAACGGCTTGTGAAAGTCCAGAGATGAAGGCTTACTGGAGTTTGCTACCTTCCCTGAGCCAAACATATGGTCTTTGTAATGGCTGTCATCCCAGCACATTGGGAGCCAAAAAACAGATGAAAACAGGAGCTGTTCTTACTTGCGTGAAAAGAACTTCTCTAGCTGAGGACTTATTTGCTGTTAATGTAATATTTTTAAGATAAACCTGTTTATATGGACATAAAATATTTTTAAGTGAACATGGCTGATGGCATATTCTAAATTGCTTTGGGTTTAAACTGCATTATTCAGGATTCTGCTCTTGCTTGTGTGTCTGGCCTTTACTCAAATACACTAGCGGATTCATCTCAGAAAGTTTGTATTTTACTTCAGAGAATCTGCTTGCCCAGTAAGGTCTTATTCAGTGTTAGGGAGGCAGAGAACTGGGCCAACTGAGAACCAGCTTGAGATATTTAAGGCATTGTTGCATGGATATCACATGAAGAAACAGTTTTCTGTTAAGCATAGGCTTAAATTTCATGTTTTTGTACTTTTTTCCCATAAACAAGTGTTACCTTTCTTTTCTCAGGTCTTTGGGTCTCCCTGAAACTGCTTCCTGGTGATCTAGTGCAGGTTCAAAAGGATTTTTCCCACCTCATAGACAGATCCACTGCTGTGGCTCGCAAAATGGGATTCCCTGAGATAATCCTTCCTGGTAGGTCCTATATGCCTCCACACTTCCATGGAGTGAAAGAGCCAGATGAAATTCTAGAATTTCTGCTATGAACAGATTTATTTTAAAGCCATCTGAAAATATGTTTTCATTTTTCTTGAAATGTCCAGCCAATCTTTTATTTTTTGTCAAAGAAGTGAAAATGTAAGTTTCCTTTTTTATATTGAAAAATGATAGTGTGTGTACTTTTTGGAAGAAAATTTCTGTATAGTCAGAGACATTTTTGTTGCGTGTAGGTTTGACCCTGCTGTATTTAATCCATTCGAAGTGGATTTAGCCCTATAGAGCTCATTGCATTAGAGGTTTAAAAAAAGGAGAAGTATACATTTTTAAAGATTTTTGCATAATTTGAGATGAAGATGAAATGGTGTGATGTTGGGTGTCATTAATTAGGTGGTATCAGTAAAGGCTAAGAAGAAGAAAAGGATAATGGGATACCCAAGGATGTTAAGTGCTAACCTGTACAATTCTCTGTATGAAAAAAACAACTCATTAAGCGCTATGAATTTTAGGTGATGTTCGAAATGATATCTATGTCACGCTGATACAAGGCGAGTTTGACAAAGGGAAGAAGAAGACTCCCAAGAATGTAGAAGTCACCATGTCTGTACATGATGAAGATGGAAATCTCCAAGAGGTATGATGGCCTTTGCAGGAGGTCACAAGGCTGTGTGTTTGCTAGATGATAGCTCTGGTCCGTAGGATCTTATTTATCAACTGTATGCAAGAACTGTGTGATGATGAACAAGAGGTATTATAGGTGAGCTCAGTGACCAAATTTGAATACTCACTGATTTTTTTTTTTTACATTAATAAGAGATGTGAGCAAACCTTTAAAGATTCTGTAAAACTTTCAAAGAGGTGACACACATTGAGTGCCCTTGACTGTGAAGCATAGACTTTGAGTAACTGATAGTTATATGCTTTGAAAATTTCTGACCCTTAGATACTTTTTGCTTTCATTCTAGACCTTACCTTTCCCTTTTCCTTCCTCCCTTGTCTTTTTGTCCAAAGAAAGCTATCCATCCTGGTGCTGGTTATGAAGGTGTCTCCGAATATAAGTCTGTTGTTTATTATCAAGTCAAGCAACCTTGCTGGTATGAAACTGTAAAGGTAAGAGTGTGTACTTCACAGTCTTGCTTCCTTTGTGTAGGAAAAGGAGCTAATTTAAAATCAGTAGGTGCATAAGTAACAGAATGTCCTGTAAATTGACTGGAGATAGAGAATGCTGGTGCTGCATTTTTCATTGTATTATCATGTGCAGGTGTCCATTGCAATAGAAGAAGTCAGCCGTTGCCATTTAAGATTCACTTTCCGTCATCGGTCATCACAGGAATGTAAGTATCAGAAAAGAAGATCTGCAGGAGTACTGTACTCCTCCTACTCTCATTGAGATTTTCTGAGTATCCACCAAAGGTGTAGTGTTTGTATTTCTACTTCCAGTGTTGTGGATTTTCTTGCAAGCAAAGAAAAATAATTCAAATTTTTTACAGCCTTAAAAAAGGTTTGATGCTGGTTTTGTTCTAAAACTGAAATTAGATAGGGAGCAACATGTTAACCCCCTTGAAAGACAATTGTCGATGCTTATTGATGCTTTAGCTTCTCAGAGTATGGTATTGTTTTTACCATAGAATCATTTAGGTTGGAAAAGACCTTGAAGATCAAGTCCAACCGTTAACGTAGCCCTGCCAAGTCCACCACTAAACCACGTCCCTAAGCACCACATCTGTGTGTCTTTTAAATACCTCCAGGGATGGTGACTCCACCACTTCCCTGGGCAGCCTGTTCTAAT
>NW_008794601.1:1691194-1735216 GCF_000699145.1 Aptenodytes forsteri | reverse complement strand
TGCATGGGGTTGTTGTGACCCAAGTGCAGGACCCGGCACTTGGCCTTGTTGAACCTCATACAACTGGTCTTGGCCCATCGATCCAGCCTGGCCAGATCCCTCTGTAGAGCCTTCCCACCCTCGAGCAGATCAACGCTTCTGCCCAACTTGGTGTTGTTTGCAAACATACTGAGGGTGCACTCGATCCCCTCGTCCAGATCATTGATAAAGATATTAAACAGAACTGGCCCCAATACTGAGCCCTGGGGAACACCACTTGTGGCTGGCTGCCAACTGGATTTAACTCCATTCACCACAACTTTTAATTTATTTCAAGGCCTACACAAAATTCAGTGCAAGGCCTGGTGGGCTTCTAATGGTCCTCCTATAGGAGGATTTCTAATTAGGTTAATTAAAGGCTAATGAGAAAGTTAGAGCCAGAAGTTTCATCAAACGACTTCAGAGCCCTGAAATGATCAATAATGTTAGACTAAGCCCTTGAAAGGCTCTCAAAAAAAATCTCTTAAGGTAATTGGGAGATGCAGTGACATAATTCCACATCCATACCTCACAAGCAGATTTGCAAAATCCCAAACAAAATATCAAGACAATTATATATGTCCATCTAGTAGCACAATTGACTGCTAAAATTGTGTGGCGAGGGATGCTTCAGAAAGGATGTTTTTCTGTGTAGCTGCAGATAACTACTAAGTGCCTTGAGATGAGAGGGAAAGAAAGAGAGCTCTTTCTACTGTGGATCACAGAGTTTGCTAGATCCATCACATTATCGTGTGATGCTATTAAATAAAGAAGCTGCATGTAGTTAGCTGCATTATGGATAGTATGGGGGTAAACAAGGCGATTCCTAATAAAGATTCTTCTTTCTGTTTGCAGCCAGGGATAAGTCTGAGAGAGCTTTTGGCATGGGCTTTGTGAAGTTGATGAATGCAGATGGAACAACACTGCAAGATGGCAAACACAATTTGATTGTTTATAAGGTAGCTTGGGCATTTGCAGTCTTCACTTTTGTTTAACTGATCAAAACAACTCTTGGCTGACTCTTTTCCTAGCAATGTAAACATCATCATTGCAGAGATTTTTAAAAATTTTTCTAGGATAATTCTAGGATAATAGGACAGTAATTTTTAATTTTTATTTTTTTTTTTTTTTTTTTTTAAATAAGTCACCCTCAGCTCTGCTTTCACTGATGGGTTTTCTGACTGCAAGTACACAAATCTGGTACATCCTTGTATGTATCAGTATAGAGCACTTTTCCTCTAACATCGTTCACCTAGACAGTGTGCAACAAACAGGCCTGGTGAACACCCACTTTGGAGGATCAGTGTGTGATGGGAAGAGAGACCTGGTGCCTTTAATCACAGTAAGAGGAAATAGTTAATGCGTTGCAGTAGAAAGCTACAAAGTGAGGTGGGGGGAAAAAACCTCCTAAACTCTGTGGCTTGAATCACTCTGAAAGAGCTTAGTTCATTGGCAGTGTGGGCAACTTCTATTCCTAAAGTTAGAGGTCCAAAACAGACAATGTGAGTGAACAACTATAGACATGAGAAGGTGTTTAAAGCCCTCTCTGGCTGTCACTGTGTTGAAGTGTGTCTGCAGATGAGAACTGCAAGAGGTCAGTTGAGGTGTGTTCAGTGTGAGATAACCCTTGTCTTTGCTGTGTTCAACCAACAGGGTGATAACAAGAAAATGGAAGATGCTAAATGCTATTTAACTCTTCCTTGTACCAAAATGGAGATGGAGGAGAAGGAAGCCCCCTCGGGGAAAAATCTGCACCATCTAGCCAACTTCACACCCACTAAAGATAGTACAAAAGACAGCTTCCAGATTGGCACTCTGATCTGCTCCACCAAACTTACCCAGAATGGTAGGTCTTGCATTAGCAGCCTAGCGGTATCATGCTGTATATTTGAAGTAAAGAGGGCACTTTCTTTATGCAAATTTTTTGGTGTTGCAGCATGTGTGGGCATAGTGCTTTAGCTTTAATCTTGCTGTTTCATGTGTCAATAGCAGCCCAATCCCAGCATTGTTGGCATCATGTTGCCAATACAAGCTACAAAGATGTTTCCGAAGCCACTAGAGACCATGTCACATGAATATTTTATCCAAACTACCAATGTTAAATCTAACAGGCTTGTCGGCATGTATAGAAATGGCACCTGTCAGTGACAGTGTACATATGTTTTCAGAATCCTTTATGTTTAAGGTTAATTATCTTCTCTGCCTGTTGAGAATGTAGCAATTAGAACTGAACTCTTCAGCATGTTGTTATGCAGTAACTCTGCTTTGCATGCTGCCAAAGTGGTCAAAATGAAGGATGATGTATATATGTGAATGAATATAGTATGTGCTGGTAAATGATGTGAGATTTCCGGTAGCTCTGGAAGGCTCTTGGTATAACATACTCTCTGACTTTGGGAAAGCAGCATGTGAAAATGACACCAGCTGTGGCTCTATCAAGATGTACCTGTGTAGCTGCTGGGAGATGGGCATGAGTTGTCCTGCTTGCAGTTTGAGCTTGGCCAGTTAGCTAAAGTTAAATGCCATACAGATACATCCACGTGCGTGAGGACTGAATCTGACTTTCATTATCCTGTCTGACATGCAGACCGAGCATGTTTGCATCTTTCTGCGCTCCTGCATGTAACCTCTGTTTATGAATGTGGCATTCTTTGTCAAGGCTGTTAAGTTTCACATGTATCTCTACGTCTGAAGGTAGTAAATGAATTTAGTTTCAGAACAGAGATGATGTACATATTTCATTAACATGGAAGATGTGTGTGAAACCTGCTAGACTCCTTTGAAAGCCTCAACTGTATTTTGTAACTAAAATTGAGGTCCTGGGATGTCCCAGAACTATGATAAACAGCTCTGCAGCTTAATGTAATTTATACAAGAGGTTTCAATTTTAACTTTAAGAACCATTTCCAAGAGGCAGCTCTAAAGTAAACACAAGCATTAGTAAGAAAAGTCATGCACTCTAATAAAATTCCTAGCTTGAGATACCTTCTCTTGAGTGAATGAGAAGCCTGCAAAATTGTCTACCAAATGCCTTGTGTTATCAAATTACACCGAGGTTTCCATTTATAGCAAAACTTAACTTTCTTGCCAAGACAAAAGAACCATCTCAAGGTAATATTCTATACATCAGTGTGACTTTTTCTCGTAAGCTGATTCTAAAAATAACCTCTAGTACTTGTTCTCTATTATTCTGCAGCCATTAAGGCAGCTGTGTTGTTGTAATCTGTTTCTAATTGCTGATGTTCTGTCCTTGCTAGTTGACCTGCTGGGTTTGTTAAACTGGCGTTCTAACTCTCAGAACATAGCTCACAACCTAAGGAAGCTAATGGAGGTGGAAGGAGGAGAAATTGTAAAGGTATGCATAGAGATTTGAGTGGCCTTGTTATGCAAACACTTACATATGTCCTTGATGTTGACCTTGAAGGGTTGTAATTGTGTTGTACCCAAAAGCTCTTTATATAGGCTAGGAGAGCTGTTCTAGCTGCTGAGCAACAGGAGAACAAAAGGTTTACTTTGCCCCAAGAGCTCTCGTTAGTGGAATTCACCAGAATTACAGAAGTTAAATGTTACCAGGATCAGGGAGGTAGTGGTGACTTCCTTTTTCCCTGTATCCTTATGAAATAGAAGATACATTCAAAGCCTAACTGTTAATTTTCAGTAGTGGCTCTGGGCCTCCTTTGTGAATAGGGACTTGCTGTGGATCTAGGAACAGAGTGCAGATAAGGCCCAAAGAGCTTATAGACAGAGTACTGTGGGGAATAGACCTGAAATGTGCGGAAGCGCCACAGAAAATAGTCTGCTGAAGGATTTAGGAGGTAAGACTTCCTGTGGTTCCAAGTGTGGATCTTGTGGGCTTATGCAAGGTCATGGTTTTACTTAACTGCCGAACAACTAAAGTAAATACTGTTCATTGAAACCAGTCTTTATGTAAAATGTCACGCCTTAGTACGGTGTATGTGGTTGATTTGGCCCAGTTCAAGCTTAAACTATATGGACACAATTAAGTGTATTCAGTAGGTCTCTTGCTAGATAAAAAGGCAACAGAACAGAAAAGAAAGTGGGGCCATTCAGAGCTGATAAGAAAAGATCCTCCTTGCTATAGTGAGGGAGAGTAGCGTGATGATCATGATAAGCGTGTGAATGAATACAGGACTAAGATCCCTTTTTAAATGTTCTTTCACATACAGCTTTTACAGTTCATCTGAGCTAGGCTGGAAGGGGAAAAGGGTCCAAAAGAGTAGGCTCTTGTGCAGGATTCCAGAAGTAGTAGTCTTTTCCTACCCTTTTACTATCTTTTTTCCCCTCTAGTTTTTGCAAGACACCCTTGATGCACTTTTCAACATAATGATGGAAATGTCAGAAAATGAAACCTATGACTTCCTTGTGTTTGATGCACTGGTGAGTGAGTCTTTTTTTGTGGATTTAGAGTATTTGTTTTTCAGCCACATTTTCAGTCTGTTCCTGGTGCTTCCTTGAGATGACTGATTGATATTTTGCTCTGAGAAATAAATTATATTTAAACACTTCTTAAGGCATTTTCAGGAGCTAGGACTGAGATATACATTGAGCTTTTTAGTGACCACAGTGAGAACAGTAATAACCGTTTACATAATTTATAGTAATTTCTTCAGATAACTTCTTGCATTAAGGCAATTTACAAAAGAGAAAAGCTGTATTTTCTGTCTGACACACAAAGTGAAATGATTTGTTCAGGATCGTGATGGTAGAGGATTTGTGGCTGTGGCGGGAATAGAGCCTACGCACCCTAAATCCTAGCCCAGTACTTAGGCAGTAGGGATGACTGCTCCTCTGAACCTTTATAGAAGGATTGTAATGACTGAGCAAAAGACTTCACAGGGAGTTTTCTGCATCTTTGGAGAGGCTGCATAGTATGTGTGTGAAAGGCACTGACTCTGGTGTGCAGTGCAGTAACAAAGTTGTGTGCTTCATGCTGATCAGCAAATATGTACTTGATAGTTCAGGGAGCAATGTGAAGTCAGATGTATCCAGCTGACATTGGTGAGGGGAGTGAATATAAGGGGACAGAATGTCCTGGCTCTAATACCTGTCATTGTAGTAACAGGACTGAGTGTTTGCAATGAGTATAAATGATCAGAATCTCAAGTTCTGGCTTGAAAAGCATCATTTCCTAGCTTTGAAAAACGGCCTTCAGCAGCTCTGTGCCTATTTAACCTGTGCAATGACAGTGTCACATAAAGACTGTGAGTAGTGCTGCTTCCTGTGTCACCATTGTTGCTTTGTGGAGTAGCTCCCTGTATTAAGATTCCCTGTATAAATGCTGCTATGACCTACCTTCCCTCTGAGCAATGATGTAGTTGCACACACCACAGTATTTAGTCACTATTAGAATATGAACAACACTATCTGTAGCACTAATGCTATTAGAAAAACAAACAAACAAAAACCATGACCCAGCAAAATAAATGACGTGCAATTAGAGACTGAGTTATGTTTGTGTTAGTTAGAGGTTGTGCGGCTCTGTACATCTGTTTCCTTTTGAATTTTTGGCAGGTGTTTATTATTTCTTTGATCGGAGACATCAAGTTCCAGCATTTCAACCCTGTACTTGAAACTTATATTTACAAGCACTTCAGTGCAACCCTGGCATATGTGTAAGTATTGGTAACCACAGACCCACAGGCTGTCATTCAGACAGTGTCTCACTGATGATTTCAGCAAACTATGCTAATGTGATAAAGGCAGCATAGACCAGACGAGAGTGTTCCGCCCTATCCTTCTCTGCTTTCAGGAGAGAAAGAAACCCTGTAATTACTCTTTTTACCCTGTAAAAAGTTTCTGTTGTAAGAATTGTTTCTGTAAGGAAAAGACACAGCTATCGTGGAAAATCCTCTATCGGACTGTGATTCAGACTCTTTTGACCTGTAGTCCTCTGTGTGCATTTGTGTTGTAAATGCATCTTCATGGTTTTTCAGCCTGATTTCCTATTGAACACAGGTTCATGCAATCAGTCAGTATACAACTCTCCCCTATAACTTTTGAGTCCTTTGGTCTAGTATTGCTGCTAAAAGATTGTTGGGGGCTAGGGGTGGTGGTTATTGGGTATATGCAGAAGGCAGCGGAAAATATTGTAAGTTGGTATGTGGGGTGGGGCTGGAAATTGATGAACACAAATTCATAAGAAATCTGGTCTGATAGGTATTGCTGCTCATGGAAGTGTTTTGTCTTGCCAGTATCTGCCTCAACCTTTTCAATCTACCCCACTCCGAAAGTACTTTGAGCAGAAGAGTTTTAAATAGTCTGTATACTTTGTACTCTGTGCTACAATTTTAGGGGTATGTTTGAATAGGGTCACGGGGAGCAGAAGCAGAACCATATGTGGCTGAAATAATATGAGCAACATTGTGGTTGATGGTAACAGAGATAAGAATGGTGTTCACCTCCACTGTCTGCCTACAACCAGGCAGGGTGAGGAGGCTACAGACTTCAGAAAAGGGCTAAATGTCATGGTGGGGTTTAAACATGCAGATTACATGAGATTATACTTACATATTGAAACTCTCTCCCATAGACTGTCATTTGTTTAGAAGAAATTTGCAGTTCTTCATGTCATGGTGGGGTTTAAACATGCAGATTACATGAGATTATACTTACATATTGAAACTCTCTCCCATAGACTGTCATTTGTTTAGAAGAAATTTGCAATTCTTCACATTTGGATGTGTGGGTATGGACAGTGGGAGTAATTCTGTTTCCCTGTAGCGTTTTTATCTCTGGAGCTCAAAGCAGTTTAAAAAATTCAGCTCACAATCATTAGTCCTATTTTATCAGGAAAGGAAAAGCTGATGCGTAAAATTTATTTAGGTACCTGTGAAAACTTAGTCCTTTCAGTCAACTTGTTGACTTCATGTGCTTAAAAATGAGGCATTTGTTTAAGTGCTATAGCTAGTCATGGCTTACATGCCTAAGGCTACCCAGGAAGTTGGTGGAGAAGCCAGGAATAACACCTGGATCTCTTGACTTTCCAGCTCCTTGATCTAGCTCCCCTCAACCCAAAGGTCATTACCCTCATGGTAACAGGCAACTAAAAAGTTAAAACTGGGGCCAATAGGGAGGGCAAAACCAGAAACCAAACTCCTTTTCCCCTCTAAAAATCTCTTCTTATTTTTACTGGTATGCATGAATTCCTAGTCCTGAGTATTCAGCCTCTTTTGATGGCTGTCAACCTAAAGATAATTCTGTGAGGAAACACGATTCCACAAAGCTCTGAAGTCCCCATCTCCTGGATTGCTTTCTTCTTCCCTGCCCTGGCCACACAATCACTGCTTGCATATGATTTCCATTCCTTCTTCCCTGTAACCTATGGAAGATTCATCATTCTTATTTCTCTTTACTATAAATAAACTTCTTTGTCTGATTAATGAGCACACGGTATCTTAGCTTTGTTGTTCCCTTGCCTGCCTTTCCAGCTTAGCTTGACAATATAGTATCTACCTAGTGCCAAGTGGACTATAATATTGTATATTGTCCTTCGTGTGCTCCCCATGCCAGAATTTGACAAAGCAGGGAACTGGCTGCTGGCAGCGTGGCAAGTAGAGCAAGCAAGTGCAAAAGCTGTTGTATACTTAACTATCACTCACACACCACTTTGGGTGCTGTGTGTTGTTTAATGAAGATAAGAGGATTTTGCCTGAATATTAACTGCCGTAGAACTCACAGAAGAACCTGATCTCCTGATTCGGCAGAGACTAGATAGCAAATACTCATAATGTGTTTATGCAACTTCGATCCACAGTTCTCAAAGCACTCAGCAAGTATTGCTTCAGAAGAACTTTGTGCTCCGCACATGAGAATGCTGACATGTTGAGAAGGTGTCAGTCCACTTTCAGTAGTAATGGGTTTTCCAGCTTCCTGAACACTTCCTTTTAGGGAAAGAGAAAAGCAGATCAAGAAGCTAGAATTTGTAGACAAATTTGTAGACTTTTCTGAGAATTCATGAACTGGTTATGAAAATCTGACATTCCATGGAGCCAAAGATTTCAGAAGGAAATAGGCTGTGAAGAGGATCCCCTGTCTGTTACCTATTTATTAGACTGTAGTTCGTCTCTGGAATAAGGAAGCTGGACTTATACAGAAACTTAACTGTGTCTATATTTATTCTCCTTCTTGTTTTCCTTCCAAAGGAAACTCACCAAAGTACTGAACTGTTACGTGGGAAATGCTGATGACTCCAGCAAGACAGAATTGCTATTTGCTGCTCTGAAAGCCTTGAAGTACCTATTCCGATTCATTGTTCAGTCACGAATATTGTACCTGAGGTGAGCCCAAGGTCATTGCCATCCTTATGTCTCCTTTTGGAAGTCAGTGGAGTTACTTCCAGTCAACACCGCTGGGGGGGATATTCTTCAGCATATCCTCTACCCTTGAATTTTTAAGAAGAGTATCTTTCTGCCCTTTGTCTACAGCTGGAGAAAATAAGTCAAGTAAAAATTGAAATACCTAATTTGAAGAGGAGAATCCTTTTAGTCACCTGTAGCATGCCACAAGCAGCATATGGTAGTGCTGAAAAGGAACCTGTTATTATTAAAAAATTAAAACATGGAACGACTTCCTCATTTTAAGAAACTTTAAGAAACAAATGCACACGCGGTTACTTCTTAGGTGAGGTGAGGGCGGCACGTTGTCTAGTTAGGATATGGTCAATGACAGTGGTTTTACCATAGCCTCAAAACATGTTTTCAAAGATTTACAGTGAATGTGTGGAATCCTTTCCTCATGTTCATTCTGGCTTTTTTGTTTAATACAGAATCAGCTACCTGATTCTTGGAACCCAAGCAGAGTTTGATGCAATGGCAGTTTAAAAAGTGCAGCTTTTCCTTTATAACAGATTTCATCAGGAAATGACTGCAGAATCCCCGATGCCATTTTTAGACTCATGTCTTTGTAGAAGGAGATTGCTTTAAGATGGTGTTCCACAGGATAAAACCGTATTTCAGCTACTATGACACTGTTAGCCTAGATTTATGTGTATAACTGTCTCTTTCTGTTCTTTGTAGGTTTTATGGGAAAAGTGAAGATGGGGATGAATTTAATGATGCAATACGCAAGCTGTTCCTCTCCTTCAATGTCCTCATGGACCGGCCTTTAGAGGAGGCTGTCAAGATTAAGGTATGCATAATTTGCAGGGAGAGGTAATATTTTTTTATTAGATCAACTGATCTAATTTTTAGCCTGGAGAAAAGGAGGCTGAGGGGAGACCTCATCGCTCTCTACAGCCACCTGAAAGGGGGTTGTAGCGAGGTGGGGGTCGGTCTCTTCTCCCAAGTAACAAGCGATAGGACGAGAGGAAATGGCCTCAAGTTAAACATTGGAACAGGCTGCCCAGGGAAGTGGTTGAGTCCCCATCCCTGGAGGTATTTAAAAGACGAGTAGATGCGGCACTTAGGGACATGGTTTAGTGGGCATGGTGGTGTTGGGTTGACGGTTGGACTCGATGATCTTAGAGGTCTCTTCCAACCTTAGTGATTCTATGATTCTATGATACAGTTGGGGGAGGGGAGGCAGAAAAAGAGACAAGCTTTGAGGCATGTGAAACCCATTCAAATGAGTCACACCACCTCTGAATGTCTGCTTTAATGAACTGTGTGTGGCAGGAAAGGAGTATTTAAACCCCACAGTTTATCAAATAAAGATGAGAGCTGTGGCTTTGCTGAAAACCCTTCAGCACCTGCTAGGATGAAAGCTAACAACCAACGAAGATGTGTCTTCCACACTGCGGTAGATTACTTCAACCAGTAACACCAAGCTTTGAGGGTGATGGAGATAGGAGTGTTAAACTACTGCAAAAATCAATGTAATGCAGGGGATGAAAGTGATGAAAAAAACAAATGGTTTCTGAATGTATCTTAGATTTTATACTTGCTTGTTTTTCTGGTGCTGACTGGATTACGAACCTTCTGTTTATACTCTGAGGAGGAGCAGAGCAGCCACGCAATGAGGCTGCTAAATTGCAAAAGGCAATGAGGCCTTTAGATTGCTTTATTTCAGTTCTTCTAGCCAACATGCTTTTCTCTGTTTGAAGGAAAGATTCATTCTAAACTTTTAATTAGCACTTGGGTGATTTAAAGCCCAACTTTGATTCTCATGCAGTCAGAGTACCTGCTGGCAGCAGCCGTAGAACATCACAGAGAGACCTTTAGTTGCTGTTGCACCTAGTTGCCTGGATGCTACATTTATGAAAGCCATACTAGTACCTAGATAACTTATTAGTGTGTATGTGGGCATGCTAAAGTATGCAGAACACTGAGTCAATTTAACTGACTAACGCTTTTCATGTCATGCTGTAAGAGCTTAATCCCTGGAACTGCAGGATGTTTGCAAAAACTAAAGAACTTGGCTACGAATCCTTTCTCCTTCACCTTTTCCGCTCTGCACTGCAGATGTGTGGTTGCTGGAGGCTCTTTGGATGCATAAGTTTGATCTTAAGCCAGTTCTCTACAGGTGTCCACGTATTTGCTCTTGACAAAAAACTATATTTGCCACGTGAGCTATGGGCATTGTTGTTGAGACTTTAGACTCTTTCAGAATGAACTAGCTAGCCTAACACACTTCCCGTGTGTGTTTCATGTCCTTGTTTCTTTTTTCTTGCAGGGTGCAGCTTTAAAGTATTTGCCAAGTATCATAAATGATGTCAAACTAGTATTTGACCCTGTTGAGCTCAGGTAACCATATTAAGTTTGTTTGTCCACTAAACCCAGCTCATGTGTTGCGAAGAATTTTGGAAACTTTCCTAAAAACAGCCATTCTGATTATGACATGATGATGCATGTACTGGGCATGAATTTGAGGAAGCACTTGCAGTCAGGAAGTCAGTTTAGTTCAAAGGCATCTATGCATCTCAATGGCTCTTTCTTAGGAACTTTGAGATTTTGCTGAAAACCAAAATTTGAGAACTGGGGAGTGATATGTTGAAATGTTGTGCAAGTTTCCACCAATTCTTAATGATTGCTTCTGAGGTAAACTGAAATGTGTGACAAAGGCATAGCCTTGGTCAGGAAAACAAAAGTTGTATTTCTTCAGGAAATTCACAACACACTGTGGATTTCTGTTCTTTGGTGTTCATAGCTTTGCCCAGAACCTCCCAGCCATGCCTCCTTCTTCTGACACAAATAATTTGCTCGTAAACAGTAGACAGACAGCAAATGTACATGGAATTTAATTTAATGGAATCTCAGATTGAAATGAGTGATCACTCTTGATGAAAGGGGCATCTGGAAGGATATGCTCTTGCTGCTGTATATAGCAGTGTTTCAAGTTTCAGCAGTGGTCTGCTGAAGCTTTGCAAAATTCTGCTTTCATTTTGTGTGAAAGTAAGTATGATTATCTTATGCTGGCACTGGAGGGCAGATAGTATTGCCTATTTGTAAGCTTTTGTGATATATCTAGTGTGTCTTGGGATGCAAGCTTCATTTTGAGAGGTTTAAGCCTGCAGTTTCTGAATACTGTTCAGTTTTAGTAAAAGTCCTGTGCTAAGTTTCTTGAAAATAAGGTAGGGCTCCATAGTAATTTGATTGGAGACCGCTTGCAGGTAACGTGTCCGCACAGTGACAAAACTGCTTGACTTGCCCGGGTGCAGGACAGCATAAGTGTTGGGTGGAATCACATTGGGTGAAAATGCTGACCATCTGCTTACTTTGTGGTTTGCACACTAGTGTCCTCTTCAGCAAGTTTATCCAAAGTATTCCTGACAACCAGTTAGTTCGACAGAAGCTAAACTGCATGACCAAGATAGTCGAGAGTGATCTGTTTAAACAGTCCGGTAAGTAGCAAATTGAAGTCTCTGTATTCTGTGTGGGGCCACGCACCCTTAAAAACAAAAATGTCTTTCAAGTTCACGTGTCCTTTACATCAGTCATGAGTGGTAGTCTACTGTTAAATCCATCTTTAGAAATATTCCTTGCCATGGAACAACTGAAACTTTTTTTGCTGTTCAGTCTTTATACAATGCCTAATACTGTAGGATCCTGATCCAGTGTGTTGATTTAGAAAGAGGCAGAAGGTGAGAGTGCGCTATTTGATGCAATACATATAATTACAGGTTATTTATGACTCTCTCTAGTCTGTTAGTGGTAACTGAAGTGGATTTAAGCATGTTTTGGTGTCCAAGATAAAGTTATGAGCAGAAAGCTACTGTGTGGTACCCATGTATACTGAAAGCTGAAGAACTTTCTGAGACCAACAAGATGTGGTGCTGTTTCATTTTTTAGAATGCAGAGATGCTCTTCTGCCGCTACTAATAGATCAGCTAAGTGGCCAGTTGGATGACAACTCAAACAAGCCTGACCATGAGGCCTGCTCACAGCTACTTAGCAGTGTTCTTGAAGTCCTGGATCGGAAAGATGTGGTGAGCATGAACTGTCAAGGGTGCAAATTAAGGTTAATTCTTCTTTTGAGAAGTTATGGCAAAGAAATGTTCTCAACTTACGCTTTGAAGAATTACGAAGCTCTGATGTTTACGGAAATTGTGTTGCATTGCTGTATAGTTCTTTGAATCTCTTCGCACATAAAGTAGCTGTGTCTAAAAAGGAACCATGAAAGGTTGAATTAGTGGTTATCACTACAGTACAAAAAGCAATTACTTTCCTTTCTAGGGACAAAATGTTATTCCCAGCTACTTTGGTGGCTTATTGAATTATTTGGAACAAGTCATAAAAGTATTTGGTTTCTCGTTTTCTCTGCTATGAAATAGGGACAACGATCATTATTCAGTCAGGAGAATACACTTACTTGCCACATTAATCATGGAAATTGATTCTAAGTTGCTGTGAAAAGAATAGTTTGAACTGAAGAGCTGTTGGTTTAGCTGTGCCAGGATGAACTAATGAAGCTGGTATAGATCAATTATGCTAGCTCTCCACCAAGTGTATACCTACAGTATTTGAATCGATTGCTTGTGTGTTTTAAATCTTCTCTGCATCCTCTAATAACAATTAACCACTGTCAGGGCAGTCCTCCTACACAGGGACCACTGTATAGAACGGTATATGTTAAGAATTGTCTCAAATTTTCCTTATTGAATATCCCCAGGGGCCCACTGCTGTCCACATCCAGCTGATCATGGAACGCCTGCTAAGGAGAATAAACCGCACAGTAATTGGAATGAGCAGACAGTCTCCACACATTGTGAGAGCCTTTTACTTGCTTCAATTATTACTTTACCGTTTGTTATAGTGGAATTTATTCTCCTGGGAGATTTCAGTGTGTAGCAGAGGTTTATGAAATCATCTTTCCGTTTCCTGCAGGGCTTCTGTGCTACTAAAACATGGCTTTTGGTGGTTTTCTGAGACCAGGTATTAGGATACAAATTGTCCTATTCCAGCAGCAGTTTGAACTGAGACACAGTTGGCTGTGATGTCAAGTTCCTTTGGGCCCTTGTGCACAGAGAATTTGGTTTCAGTGCAGTTTCTAATACACAAGGAGTCTTTGCTGAAAAAATACTCTTTTGTCACCTTGGCTAAATGGGATTAACTGCTGAAGGATAAGGCATCTCTAAGGGGCATTTCTGACTACTGTGTGGCATCTTGGAAGGTGTAAGCAAGTTGGTATGTTTTAATTTACCATGTACAGAAAGATGGGAAAATCAAGAGCTGGGCATATAGAGCAATAGCTTATTTTTGATAACTAATTCAAGTTAATGCGATTACCAATATGTCAGCTGTGAGAATTACAGTTGGCCATAGTAAATTTGAAAATCATAGAATTATTTAGGTTGGAAAAGACCTTTAAGATACAACGAAGTGATTCGTATACATATATATATTCCGTTGTTTTGAGGATGTGTTTTTCTTGCAAACTGTCATCCGGGGGAGAAAGCAAGCTATACGCAGACTTCATACTTGAAATTGAGGAAGTCTTGACTGGTTTGGGGAGGAGGACTAAACAGTCACACAGACTGATGTCAGGACATAGGTGAGCAGGATTGTGATCAGTGATAACTTGATTAGGCAGAACTCTGAAAGCATATGCCACACTTCGAACTTACAGTGCTTAATATAGGAAAATAATGAAATGTTTTGTTTTTCCTATTCTAGGGTATTTTTGTGGCCTGCATGACAGCCATCCTGAGGCAGATGGATGATTTCCATTACAACCATTACATCAATACTTTCAAAACCAGGCAGGACATTATTGTAAGTCAGCCTGGCTGGGGATTAGCTCAGTCCATAAAGAATTACACTCTTCTTCTGAAAGGTCATTTCAAGTTACTGTATGCAGTTTGGAGTGATTATGCTGCATTCATCAGCAATGACTTACGGGCACCTAATGCCACAGCCACTGGGGATATATTCACATCACCCCTGCTGGGTATACACAGTGGATGTTGCTGACACAGTAGAGCCCGAGAATAGCATTTGTACCATTGAGTAAAAACACATTTAATGACTATTTAAGTCTGTGCAAGTAAAAAGTCAGGAACCAGAAAGGTGAATGAAGATGAAAAGGAAAAGCATTTTCCCCTCTCTTGCTCTCACTGTATCTCTTTGTGATCCCATTCTCTTTATCTACTTCTTTCTAATTCTTTCTCCTCTAGAGTTTAATTAAATGCTTTAGTCTTGCGTTAGTGGGCAGCGATGCAAATAGTTCCCTCTGTTAAAAACTCTGTACAATTCATGTCCCCAAAGACTTTCAATATGAAACCAGGTGAAACACTACGTTTGGGGTCTTTTTTTTGAGGCCCTTAGAATTAACAGCTCTGTCCAGATGTTTCCCCAGACTGCCCAGAACAAGTCGGAACCAAAACCAGTATTTATGCAAGTCTCTGAAGCATGACACAGCAACTGACTTTTTTGTCCCCATAGTCCTTGTTTTGCAACTTAGAAGTGCTTGCTTATTTAAATACTGGCTGGGGAAGAGCCTGGAGTTGTGTTCTTCCTGTAGAAGCTAGATCAAAAACCACAAGAAGGTGTTTGTAATTCATTTTGGATGGAAAAAAGAAAAAAAAGGATCTCTCTTTCCCTGTGCGGTTGCAATTGCTTGCAATCTGTTAAGCAACGTAGCCACCTACAGGACACGCACATTTCTGTCACTTCTGCATCTAAAAGGCCACTCAGCTGCATTGTCTATAGAGAGCACTTATCATCTAGTATTAGAATTGCTTTTTATATTACGCAAATAATTTTTTGTGAAGGAAGAAAAAACAAAATCAAGTAGATTCAGAAATTCTGCTAGTGTTCATCAAGTAAATGAGTGAAAAGGTTTTCAGCAGGGTTATGTAGAAATACTGTGTCTGAGGAAGAAGGGTGCTAGGAAGACATCTGATGGATTCAGAAAAAGGTGGATTCAAGGCAGAATTGAAAGAAATTTTATGTTGAGTGGGCCTCAATTCAGAATTTTTTTCTTTTTCCTGAAGAGCAGTTGAGCTAATAGGAGACCGTCATACCTTAAGTTCAAGGTAAGGTTAAACAGGTGCTTAAAAGCTTTCCTGAAATGTAAGCTTCAGATTGAAGCTCACTTGCAAGTTGAAGATGTCTTGTTTTACCATATAGTTATGCATCTTCTGACTCAAATAGGAGAATATTTCTTTTGTATTTCTGTGCGTATACATAAAGCATCTATATGAAGACATACCAAGAGGGTGAATTAGGTGATCATTAAAACTACCTGCATATCATTTAAACAGATACTGATTGAAAATAACAATTTGTAATCTAATTTTTACAAATTCTTAAATCTACAGAAGCAAGCCCACGTTTGTGGTGGTGTAGTAGTTGTTAATACCAATAGAACACTGCATTTTGTTTTACTGTAACAATTGTTTTTATTTTTGTTGTTTATTGTTGGTTTTTATTTGCTTTGGTATTTTCAGCCCTGGCATTGCATCATTACTCAGTTGGTTTAAGACTGTTGCAAGTTAATTCATATTGTCAAGGTGCCCCACGTCAAGTCCAAACCTTTCCATCAAGCTCTGATTTAATAAAGCCTAAAGGATTTTTACTGAGGCAGCACCAAATTCCCACTTCTCTCTCTACATCGATGTCGCTTGCCAATTCTTTAGAGCAAACTGTGAAGCTCAACAGATTTTTTTTTTTTTTTTTTTTTTGCTGGTGATCTTTGCAAGGTGGTGGTTTCTCATGTGACCTTCTTTGTGTCCCTCCCATTGTTGAATGCTAATGTGCTGCCTTTGTAGAGAGTAGAATCCATTTAAATGCTCGTAGGTAGCATTTGTATCTGTAAAGACCACAATATAGAGATCAATATTCTTGATATTACCTTCTTTTGCCCATCTCTCTTCTTTTTCTTTTTCCTTTTTTCTTATTCTACAATTCAACCTTGCCTTACCCAAGTCTTAAGCTGTGATACAGCTTTGTTTGGAGCAGTGTTTGTGCAAAAAGTGTCTTTTCTACAGTCATGTTCTAAACCATGTGTCTGACAGCATGTTGACTACCTCTGTTTAACTATCCTTCTTAAACTGGACCAGAAAAGACTTAACTAATTGGGAAAGTGAAACTACATTATAATTTCCATCTTCATAGAAGATACTGCATAGGGCTGTTACACTGTCATCATTCAGACATTTGGAAACAAATCCTTGAATATTGATTTTGCTTTTTAATCCAGCTTGTGCACCAGAACTCCCTACAACAGTAAAGACAGAGTTAATTAAACAGATCAACATGTTCTGTGGAATTTTTTCTCCTTCTGTAATTGAATGGATGAGATGTCAGAAATAACTTAGTTATTGGAATATATCCACACAATAAGAGATCCTTCTTAGGAGGTACAGTGTATTGATTGCTAATCAATGCAGTCGTTAATCAATGCAATTGCAAACATTTGCATTTCCCTATATTTTCACGTGGATAAAAGACTACCATATTCAACCTGATGGGCTGTGGTTTTTATTTTTCCAACAGGACTTCCTGATGGAAACATTCATTATGTTTAAGGATCTGATCGGAAAAAATGTTTATGCAACTGACTGGATGGTCATGAACATGATGCAGAGCAGGTATATAGTTGCTGCTATTTTAAGTCTTGCTGCTGTTTTTGGAGCCTTTCTGGTTCTGAAAGGAGGGTGACTCACACAAGCAGGCTTGCAAATCACTGGAGTTAGGTAGGCTTATTTTCTTTCACAGTTTCAGGGTGATTTAAATTAGATTTCAGTAAATTGTAGTGCCTGCACATTTCTATTGATGAAACTGGAAATCTTTCTTCTCCTGCCCAAAGGCACACAATCAAAACCATGCAGTCTTTCATCCAGTCACTTATCTGCTGGAGAGTGCAACATAAATCAGAGAAGCCTTTTTGGTTTCAATTCTGGGGGAATCACGTGGCAAACATAAAGCTAGAGTTGGATACAAGTATGGTCTAGGGTTTAGTGTGCTGGCCTGTAAACTAGAACTACCCAGGTTCACTTCTGTCCTCTGCTGTGGACTTTGGCCTTGTGTGAGACAGTCTCTCCTGCTAAGTCTGTACAATTTGAATGGCTTTGGCTCGCTATCTGTCCATTGTGCTAGATAGCAAAGCATGGCCAAAATCTGCAGTTCACAACACAGCAGGGCCTATATGCCTGTGAGTTTAATGTTCCCGCAGGCAGTATCAACAGAACTGGGGATGGAATGAAGAAACAACAAGCACGTAAGTCCTGTTTGCATGGCACAGTCATGGAAGTTACCTTCAAAATGGAGACAGCGTAGCTCCACTGTGTCGTAGGGGTGCAGTGTGGAGAAGGACATGAAAGTGGCAAGTTGTTTGAATGCTTCAGTGGTGAGGATAGGCTAAACTTAAGAGAACCTACCATCTGGAATGACACTGCAGCCAGAGAGATTGGATGACCCAAAAAGTGTTTTGTTTTTCATCTGCCTCCAGTCACATTTTCTTCTGCTCATAAACAGGAATAACTTTCCCTGAATGTCCTTCTACTGGGAATAGAGGTGAAATAGCATTATAGAGGAATACCTGTCTTGTTTGGGAGCGTCTATTCTTGTCTCCTGAGCTTACATGTAGGAGTCGTAAACCCAGAACTGCAATGTTATTTTTTTCAAGAGCTACCTTTTATTTGATGTTTTATCTCTTCCAGGGTTTTCCTCCGGGCGGTGAACCAATTTACCTCTGTACTCAACCGTTTCTTTCTGGATCAAGCAAATTTTGAACTCCAGGTAGTAGTTCCATTGTCTCTGGATTTTCTTACGGACCCCAGTCCTGAAAGGCAGGAAGAACAAACAAATCCCACTGTTAATAGATTTGTTGATACAGAGCATGCCCGTGGAAAATGTCCATAGTCTTTTATAGAAAAGCAGCTGAATGCAGAGCAGTTCTGAATTATAGAACTATGGTTAGTGCAGCAATAAGTTGCAAGCAAATGCAACTGCTGCAGGCTTTACAAGGTCAAGTCGAGCAGCATGCTGACTATAGCTGATTTGTGCTTGACTAGTTAAAAACAAAATACTGTATGGGTGTACCCACTGTCACTTCCTTCAGTTGGAAAGTACAAGCTAAAAAGAGTGAGAAATTTTAAGTTGCTGTATGCTTCTGGCTTGCCTGCTATGGCTGAGAACACAGACTCATCTACCAGCTCACTGTCGGTACGCTTCCTCGTTAACACTTTCCTGGGAGACTACAGCATCTGGGGCTGTGTAGCTCTGTTGTGCTGGTTGTTGCTTTTCCTTTGTCTTTTCCTATTTTAGACTTGTTTCTCTTCCACAGCTCTGGAATAACTATTTCCATTTGGCAGTGGCCTTTCTCACTCATGAATCCCTCCAGCTGGAGAACTTCTCACAAGCCAAACGCAACAAAATTATCAAGAAGTGAGTTTACATTTTAAAAGTTGCCAGGCCTTTTTGCTTTTAAGAAGCTTCATTTGTACTGTTCCAGACATACCCCATACAATCTTAGAATGAGATGAAGCATGCCATGGAAGTGCTTGATTAATGAATGATGATAAAGGGAGGAGGGGTGACTGGGACAGATGTCAGGTCTTTACACTGTGGATGTCTAAGTCTGGTCAGACAGATCCTGAGCTGTTTGACCTCAATTTAAGCACCTTGCCAAAAGATTCTTTCCACTGTAAGGTCTGTAACAGAAGGCTTGCCGTAGTTCCCAAAGCAAGACCTTATGCAATTCCTCAGCCATTATGTAAGGTAGGTAAGCAAGAACCCTAAAAGCCCTGCAACTTTTTAGTCCCCTGTCTTTGCTTTTTCTGTTTTGAAAGCGAGAGCAGTTCAGACACATTCATCAACCCAAAAGTAGTAATTTTTAGTAACTTGGCCAAATTCACAAATACACTGAACAGCTTTTACTTCTGCATTTAGCTGGAATCAAGTGCCTAAATATATTTGTAGATCTTGACATAGAATTTTGTTAGGGCATACATAGTCAATATTTGCCATCTTTTTTCTGCAGTAATGAGGGCTTTAAGAAGCCTGGTAATGAAATATTCTCGCATTCTCTCAATGTCAGCAGTTAAAGCTTTAGGGGAAAAAACACCAAATACAACAAAATTCTGGGTAGCATTGCATGAAGCAGCAGGACTGCAGCTTTATTCTGCTCTCAGGGAGTCTGCAGTCTTCTGCCATAATGGCACATGGCCATTCTCTTCCTCTGTGCATTGAGCAATAGTGCTGGGGCAGGGTAAAGAAGAAAAAAGACGAGGTGAACATCTAACAAAATGTGTGTAATATTGAGGAACTTCTTGGTAGACTCTTAATACAGAAGATAGTTTGTGAGACCCCTTGGTATAAATGCCCAGCATATTCAGGTTTGTGTGTGGTGGGTTTTTTTTTAAGGAGAGGGTAATAAATTTCTGTGGTTTTGCTATTAAATTTCTTCAGCAACTTTGCAAAGGTCATTTCAGTGCATAGGGCTTTTTCATCTCTTTCTTTCTAATACTTTTTTTCTAGGTATGGGGACATGAGGAAAGAAATTGGCTTCAAAATAAGGGATATGTGGTATAACCTGGGTGAGTTCCAGCTAAAGAATTATCTTTATTCAAGCTCTCAAGCTGGATTTCAAATCCTTTATTTCTTATAAAAGCTGCTCATGTTTATTGTGGGGAAAATACACTTAAGGTTCAGCTGTTTCAGAGCACAAAATCTCTTTTCCTTTTTCTGTGAATAGCTTGCAAAGGCTGATCTTTTCTCATGTCAGCTGCTGAGGTAATTTCTTAGATTCCTCATAAAGGATGTTCTACCATAGGAAGGACAAGAGTAGAATTTTCGGAGAGCCTTTGTGATGTGCAACACTGCATGCAATTTAGTTCGATTTTTTTTCTTGGACTATTCCTGGATTTTGGAGCTGTAACATGTTACTTCTACTTTAAGTAGCCATTATATACGTAAAATATGCATTCTAAGCAGAATGTCTGTGGTTTATGGTCTTTATTTTATATTAATAATGTGCTTAAACATTTGGATATCCAAATCCTGCCATTAGGATGTATCTGACTGACTTTCTTGCAGGTCCCCACAAAATAAAATTCATTCCAGCAATGGTAGGCCCAATCCTGGAGGTAACGCTGGTCCCAGAGCCTGAGCTACGGAAAGCTACCATTCCCATCTTCTTTGATATGATGCAGTGCGAGTTTAACTTCAGTGGGAACAGAAACTTCCATATGGTAAGGGAGTCTGGTATCTTCAGTACAGATGTTCCGCAGTAAGCATTGGGCAAGAAGGAGAAGAGAACATTTGAACAAAAACAAAACAAACAAAAAAAAAAACCCCGCACAAAACAAGCATTGTGCCAAACACTTTGGGAAGTTATTGTTAAGTGGTTTGTAGGAGTCAGGACTCTTCAGTTCTGTCCCTGACTGTACCTTTGCATGACTTTGATAATTAATGAATTCCTCTGTTTTCATACCTTTCTGCATTTGCAGATGTGTGAATACCCACATCTAAATTGTGAAGCAATTTGGGGACCCTGAGAGAGTACTCTAAAAAGTAATGTCTATTTACATTTATAATAATAATAATATAAATTCTCCCAAGGCAGATCTTTGGCTGTAAATGTGAGTTACTATAAAGAAAATTGCTGGACAGTGAAGTGTTAGGACTACGTAGTTGCTTACATACCGACTCATTAACTTCAAATTCGACAACACATTTGTGAATACTGATGCCACCATTATGGAAAGGAGAACAGTGATACAAAGGACAGACACAATTTGCTTGAGGCTACACAAGTAGAAGGACAGAGCAGCAAACAGGACTCAGATCCCTAGTTCCAATCCTGTGCTAATTTCTCCAGAAGTTACCTTTTATTGCTACTGAGAAAGCACCAGAAAGTAAGGAAGGAAAAAGAGGAGCTTTGCTTTTGCCCTGAGGTTGTTTTCACTGCAGTTTCTAAGGACTTATTCTTCCAGCTGTTCCTCTGGGGTTATCAGACATTAACATCTCAACTGGCAGGCAGGGGACACTGTAGTTATGCTGTAGACAGTCTTCTCCCTGGGGATGGGTAGGAGCCATCCATCCAAAAGGCAGCCACCTTGGCATTTCAGACTGTTGTCAAATGTGACGTGCATCTTCCTAAGCACCATCCTCACACCAGCTTAGACCCCAGCTTCAGTGTGCATATGGGATCTTTCTTCCCTTGGGGTCATCAGTCTTTGGTGTGGTTGGCCCCAGGGTCTCGGGGGTTTTTGGAATCGGTAGAAGGAAGCAGGATGTGTGTGGCATGGATCTTCCATTCTGGTGGTATTTATGTACTAGCTACAGTTATAACTGAGACTATGTACTTGATCTGCTTGCACATAACAGGGCACATCTTCATGGTGAGACAGATTAATCACACAGGACTTGGTTCTTGCATCATGAGAAGTTGCTTTAATTAGTAGTCACAAGTGTTTATGATGGCCAGAGAGTTGTGACTTGCCCTTAACTGATGGTAGTAGTTCAGTTTCTTCAGGGTGAGTGAATGACAATTACCATCTCTAAGCTGGCTGCTAAGATGCTTCTTCATCCTAGCAAAACTGAACTGCTAATGGATGGAGGAGAAGAGGAGGCGTTCCCCCAGAGCATGACTTTCCAGTGACTGTAGGATGAGAGAGGGAGGACTTCTATTTCCTTACTCCAATCTTGTCATCTTGGCTTCTTACCATTTTTATTCTGCTCAACAATGAAAGCATCCCCTAGCTTGGCTTGTAAAACCAGTGTCTGATGGCGGGGCAGTTCAGAAACACCAGCCACAAGCATTACTAATGTTCAGACCACACTCTTGAGAGTTGCTGTCTATTTGATTGTGGGTTTTTGCCTTTTCAGTTTGAAAATGAGTTGATAACCAAGCTGGACCAGGAAGTGGAGGGTGGCCGAGGGGATGAACAGTACAAGATTTTGCTGGAGAAACTGTAAGTTTTATAAAGAACATGGAGAGTCTCTTTTACAGCTTAGTTGGCTATTTTTCTAATGCAAAGAAACCCTAATTCGTTACTCTAGTTAATAGGGAGACAGTGCAGTTGACAGTGATCTTAATGCTATACGGGTGTTCTGAGACTGATTGCCTTAAAATGATGCTTTTATTCTGGAGCAGCAACTTGCACAACTACCCTAAACTAAACTTGTAGATGAAAGCCTAGAGGCAGGTGCCAAACTGGCAAGGGGTTTGTAAGGGGAAAAGCTTGAGAACAGCAGGCTCACAGTTAAAGCAAAATCAGAACCTTCTTTTAGCACCAAGAGTAGAACCCAGGTTTTTGATCAACAAGGCAGGCTTTGACCTGTCTGACTTGGGTGTCTCAGGTCTGTGGGTGTGCTGTGCTGTTCTGCACTGAGAGTCTCTGTTCAGGAAACGTATTTGACTCTGTTAGCTGAGTGGCTGTTTGGGTAATTTACACTGAAGTTCTACTTACCACCGCTCAGAACCATAACTGAGTATTCCCTTCCGTCTCTCTGGGTGTATCTGCAGCCTCCTGGAGCACTGTCGGAAGCATAAATATCTGTCTACTTCTGGAGAAGTGTTTGCTTTGCTGGTCAGCAGCCTGCTAGAGAACCTGCTGGACTACAGGACAATCATGCATGATGAAAGCAAGGAGAACCGCATGAGCTGCACTGTCAATGTGCTGGTATGGGGAAGGCTGGATTTGGATACGGGTGCTCTTTTACTGACCTGGCTTCCGTGGTTTCTGAAGGATTTTTTTTCTGTAGGATTTTAAGTAATTCTTTATGCCATTTCTGGTTAATGATGGGCCTAAATCAGGCTACCAGCCATTGGCAGCTATAAAATGTAGAAAGATGTACAGTCCAAAATCAACTCACGTGGCTGGTCCTTGTCTATGTTGTAATCTGAAGCTCTGAAATACAGGCAGGAAAGATGGCTAGCTGATGGTTTGGGAAACCATCACTTTCTCTCTTTGACTTACCCCTTTTCTAGAGGTGATGGTAGCCCCACCTTATGTTAAAGGGATGGTTGCAGGGATATATGCACCTAAGTAGGCAAAATGACAGCAAAGATCTTTGAAATATCTAAAACTGATGCTTAAGTTACTTGTCTAGAGATGATTATGCAAATCCATGGTGCTTTACATTGTAAAAGATTGACTTTTTTTCTATTCTTGGCAGAATTTTTATAAGGAGAAGAAACGAGAGGACATTTATATCAGGTAGGCTGCTTCCCTCCATAAACCTTTATAGAAGCCTTTATTTCTCTTGGTGTTCTGTACACTGATACAGGAGTCCTTCACATCAAGTAACAGTTGCTTTTCGTTTGTTTAGGTATCTATATAAACTCCGGGACCTGCACACAGACTGTGAGAACTTCACAGAGGCCGCATACACTCTCCTCCTCCATGCAGAACTGCTCCAGGTATTACACTAAAGCCAATTTTAGTTTGCACTGTCAGGGTATGGTTTTAAATGAAGTGCAAACAGCTCAGAATAAGCAATTCACTTTTTTTCTCTTTTTTTTAATGTGACTTTGCATTACCTAGGTTCTAGTGGTCATTAATGAGCTTCACAATTTTGCAAATTGCACAGCAGCTAAATGGATGAAAGCAAAAATGTAATTAGCATCAATTTGTTACACACTCTTGGTGAAACAGAGTGCTATAGTGAGCTGGGAGAAAATGTCCATGTTCAGGGTCATAGTACAGTTTTTTTCACTTCTGCATGAACAGTGTAAAATGCATTAGCCTAAGCCATCTTAATTTGGATTTAAGTCAACCTCTTCATTTCTTCCACAGATTAATAAAGCATACACATTCACTTAGTGTCTCAACATAAGACCTTAAGCAAAAAATCACACCAGTTTTGCAGATATAATTAAACTTGTATTAACATTTTAAAGTGATTTTTAAATATGACTAAAAAAACTGTACAAGTTCAGAAGAAGCCTTAAACTGATTTGAAATGAACTTTTAATGTAGGAAAAAACCTGAAGCTTTCTGGCTGCTTATATGTGTAGTGAGAGAGCATAATCAGATGTTTTTCTGAGCAGCTGGCTGGAGTGGTTTAAGAAGTTACTGCATACTGGCTACTTGTTATTCTAACCATGCTGCTGAGATGCAGTGTTTGTGTGTGCATTCCTGGTTTACGTTAGTCAGCCAGCTCAGCGTATATCACTCTCCCTTTGCATTGATAATGGATTTGTCTTGAATGTATCCCTGCAGAAGGCAAGTCTATCCATTGTAGGGATTTGTTAATCTGAAAACGTTCCAGTTCTTTCAACTTTGCCTTTTTTTCCTCTGTACTAGTGGTCCGAGAAGCCATGTGTCCCTCATCTCCTGCAGAGGGACAGCTACTACGTCTATTCACAACAGGAACTCAAGGAAAAGCTCTACCAAGAAATTATCTCCTTCTTTGACAGGGGCAAAGTGAGTGTCTCTGCAGCATTCCTACAGTTCACTGGTAAATACTTGGCTTGGTGAATGTAGCTGGCAGAAGTTGTTAAAACAACTTCTCTTAAAAGCAGACGTGATTCCATAATAGGCCTTTGATGCTTAGGCCTGGCTTTTTAATAGAAACCACAGTACTGGCATGAGCAGGGTATGTATTTGTCCTGGTGATATTTGAATCCTTCTATTTCCTTGTTAGTCAAAGAGCATCTGAAAAACTAACCCTGTTCAAGATACTGGGTAGATGAGAAAACTAAAGGTGTTTTCCTTTCTTTTTCTGGGTAATGGCTTTTGTCAGGTTTTTGTATTGCAGTAAGTATGGCTTGTCTGGCTGATGCTGAACTTGTGTTCGTTGCACTTTGGATAGACGGTTCTACCAGGGCTAAATGAGACAAACCCAAGGAAGCCTGATGCAGGGGATGAAGTATTAGTGTAGGAGGAGACCACTTGGGCTTCTCTTGTTTGCTGCTTAGACATGTCCTTCCACCTCTTTGTGGCTCAGTTTTCTCTATCAGGAGTAACAATAGAAACCTTGCTTTGTAAATCACTTTCAGATCTACAAATCAAAAGAGCCTGTGTGACTATAGTAATTATTGCAAAAAATGTACAGCATGGAGTCTAAGGGAAAGTTGGCAGTGCATTAAAGTATTGCCTGAATTAAAATCAGCTGAATTTCTTGTTTACCTATCTGTGGTAATGAATGCTTTTAACTGAGTCTTTTATTTTGCTTGTGCTCTTCTTCCCCCACCTGCCTCCCTTCACCCTCCATGGAGATGTGGGAAAAAGCCATTCAACTAAGCAAAGAGTTGGCTGATATGTATGAAAACAAGGTCTTTGATTATGAGGGACTTGGTAATCTCCTGGTAAGACTTTTTTTTTCTCCTCCATTTTCAGCAGGCTGTTGACTGCTTAAATTAATATTGCTGAGCTGGATAAGCCCAAAATACATTTATGTTAAAGACAAACAAACCAACATAACCCCCATGGTTTTGTAAAGCTTAATATTAGAAGAATGTTTGCATAATTTCTTTTGAAGTGTGTGGTTTTGACCTTGTAATTAGCATGACAATATCGTGTGCAGATGTTTAGCATTCTTAGTGCTAATCGAATACGGTAACATTTGCATGGTGTATTCTTCAGGCTCCATAAATCTCATCACCTTGTTATTCCTGTGATAAAACTGCTGTGTATGAACACAGAACTATAGAATCATCTTGGTTCTGAATTATGTTTTTTAGTGGTTAAAGATGTAACCAGATGGTCTTTATGTTCTTTCATATGAGAATCATCTGCCCAGTTTTAGTTCTGCCAGTTCTCTGACATTTGTCACCATTTGTGTCTGCTCAGTTTCAGAACATATTTATTTTTAATTTGTGTTGCAATAGTTAAGGATTTCAGGTATCCTCCTGGAATCCTAAAAAACATGGCATTGTTCTCATGTCTGCAAACCAGGAAATGAAGTTGATTCTGGCCCAGACAAACCAAATATTTAGCCAAGTAAATGGATAAGTATGAGATACTGTATCAAAAAAACAATTGTAAGAAGTATTCTGTAGGGGAGAACTAATAGATCAGGAATTGTCACTGGGAATGTGAGCTACAGTCTGGCAGTGTCCTTGAATACTCCAAAGTGAAAATGCTGGTGACTTTTTCTTTTTCAGAAAAAACGAGCTACTTTTTATGAGAATATTATGAAGGCAATGAGACCTCAACCAGAGTACTTTGCTGTTGGATACTATGGTCAGGGTTTCCCCTCTTTCCTCCGGGTAAGAATTCTTCAGCACTCAATCTGGAGTGGACTCAAGTTCTGGAGTGGTGGGGACCCTAAAAGTCATAACTTTTGCAGAGCTTCCAAGAAAATTCAGATGCCAAACTCCTTTTCCTTTGAATGACACTGAGAGAACTAAATCCCTTAAGTATTTCAGAACATTTCAGCATATAAAAAGAGACAAGTAAGAGACCAGTTTTTTTGTGTTAACAGCTTTAATAGTTAGTGTGTTGCAATGGGGTTTGTTAGATGATTGGTATGCTCTTATAAGGACTTAAACAGAATCTACCTTTTGTATTTGTGCCCTATACGCTTCCTCAGAAATATGATTGTTGCCATTAGAAAACGTTCAGCTTGTAAAGAATTTATCCCATTGCTTTTCAGCCTGAATCAACCTAATTTTCAGGACATGGATCATTTCAATGCTCAAGCACATTAGTGAGAGTCTGTCCCACGCAGAAGAATTAAAATGCAAAGATGCTTCCTGTTTGAGATTGCTGCTAAGTACTGCTGGGTCTATGCTAGCTGTAATACAAGAATCTAGCCAAAGTGAGTCAGATGGGCAGGAAGCAGCGTACTATAAAATATTCCCAACTATTATTTAAAATCAAGGACCACTTACATTTTCAGACTGGAGTTGTTTGAAATTGCTGGCCATAAACGGAAGCCAAGCTTAATAAAAAAGAAAATTGTTAACTTAGGACTGTGGAACTGGATGGCATAGAAGGCTTTCACCTCCAGGTCATGTTTTTGAATGCATCCCTTCCAGAAGCCACCACTGCTTGGTGGCCAGTTTGGAAAAATAATTGGCCATGGTCTACTGTTAAGTGTGTAGCACAAAACTGCTGTAGCTGGCCATTTTGTTAATGGTAGCTGAAGAGAGTCAGGAATGGAACAGAGGTAAAACTTGTGTCTTTGTGCATAGAGAGATCCCTCAGTTAGCTCATACCATAGGTGGTCTGGCAGGGAGCATGCAGTTCCCTGCATTAAAGAACTTTTTGGGACACATTTTCTCTTACTTAAAATCAGTCCCCTGACTGAGATTTCATGTGTTGAATGTGTGAGTTCTTAGAGTGCTAGGAAGCATGAACGTGTCCAGTAACACTCGTATGTGGAACAACAAATTTTCTAGATAAATATGAGGATGCCATTGCAGGGCCTTGCTCCTGAGAGTTGCTGTGTTGTCACTCCAGCCTGTGTTTCTTCTCTCACGTGTTCTGACTGTCTGTTAAGCTAGGAGACAACCCTTCAGATAAACTAGATCTCTGAGACTACTCTGTGTATGTTTGGAAAGCTCTTTCTCATTGCTTTGTTTAGTGTTAATTCTTTTTTTCTTCTGCTACCCACAGAATAAAATTTTTATCTACCGTGGCAAAGAGTATGAACGAAGGGAGGACTTCAACCTGAAGCTATTGACCCAGTTTCCTAGTGCTGAGAAGATGACCAGCACTGCCCCTCCAGGAGAAGAGATCAAGTCTTCTCCTAAACAGTGTATCTTTTGGTTCTAATACGTTTTGGCACATTCAAGATCTGTCTCTTTCCTAGAATAAGATAATTCATAAACAACAATAATAAGGAAGGAACTTATTACTCCAGGGGGACTTTGAAGGCAGACACTGGGCATGAAAATAAGACTATCCAGAATTGCAATAGTGAACTTAAACATGTTGAATAAGAGAGACAGCTTGATATTGTCAGAGTTAAACGAGTTGCTGTTAGGATGAAACCTTAACAGATTGCAGGTCGGGATTTCTTATGCCTTCTTCTCAGGCAGGTGGTGCTGGCTGCTGTAGTATATATGTGATCCAGTTTGGTATTTCTAGGTGAAAGAGGTAAAATATAGGCAGTGAAAGTGGGATATAAAGAAAGTGGAAGTATGCTCTCTTCTTGCTTGCAGTTAACTAGCATTTATGAAGTGGCTGGCTTTTGGTTTTTTCCCCTAGAAGTCACTTTGTAAGAAGCGTGAAGTGATGATGAAAGTTGTTGAAATTTATTTATTCTTTATGCTGGTGGAACTCCAAACTGTGTGACACAGCACACCACTATGCTTAAGATCCTCTTTTAATTGTGAGCATGACTAAGTGCAGCCTAGTGAAGATGCTTCAGATTCTTGTTTGTGACTTCCAGTCAATAGCAGATGTGCTCCTGGAAGATGTACATCAGTAAAAACCAAGTTACTGGGCTTCTGGCCTGTGTTATACAGGCCAGACTAGAGAATCTGATGGTCCATTTTTGGCTTTAAAAGTCTGTGTACAAAGGCACAACTCAAGCAGTGATACCAGATGCTTCCTTTGCAATAAGCCTGCCAAGCACTAAATCCACATAGGAAATTAAAATTCATTCAAGACCAAACTTGGTATCAAAAAATGCCTCCTCTATTGCTGCTTTGTTTCAGCTACTTCCTTTGCATCTGTTTGTGTTTGTTCTAATGTTTTTGGCTCAAGATGAACCTGAACTGCAAAATTTGGATACAGATCTGAACTCTTCCAAAAGTTTGGGGGTGTTTGGTTCCGGGTCTTTGGCATAGCCCCATTGTAAAGGGGAGCAGCTGCATAGCTTGGATTTGGTACAGGTTCTTCTCGGACTCTTACAAACACCTTCTGAAAAGATGAGGAGTTTGAGTGCCCAAATCACTGTTGTGTTAGGCAGGGGTTGATGGTTCTGTAGTCTGTTTTAATTTCATGCTTTTTTAACCTCCTTTGTCTCAGGCTCTTTTTTACTTTTGCTTAGAATCTGCTTCCTCACTCTTTTATGATAAAATGCCTTGTTCTTCCTTTGGTTGTTTCATAATAATGTGCTGGAGATATTAAGTGAGCTGTACACAGTCTCAGGGAATGCCTACACGGTTAAACAGGCTAGTCTTCCACCAGTTCTGAACTAGAAGCTGTATAGCATACTTAGCATGGCATGAAGCCCAAGCTAATAAGCTCTCCTGAGAGAGAGAATATATTAGCTTGGGCTCAGTGCTTGATCTAATGTGGCTATGCGGTTTTGGGTTCAGATTTGGCTAGTATCCATCTGGCTCTTCAGTGCGGGCGGAATAACCTTGCCTTTGCTTTCCAAATACTGTTTAGAACTACCCTCAGTGAAATAAAAGGATGTATGGGGCTACCCTACCCACCAGTAAAACATTGCCTCTTCAGAGTGCAATTGGCAGGTGATTCACAGAAATAACTTATTAATGTGGGTCCAATTCATAGAATCATTGTTTATACTTTCCTTTTCCATACAGGTTTTTACTTCGGTAAAGCCTTCAATACAGTCCTTAGAACTCTGGAGGAACAACATTGTAAGCTGTTGTGCTTGGGGATACTATTACTAACTTTTTAATTTCTGTCATGGTTCACAGGTGCACAAGCTGAAGATGAAGTAGATATTCACTGACTAAAACCAGCCTACTTTCTTCAGTTAGCTTTATTGCTTTAAAAATTGGGAGGGAGCGGCAGCTTCACTGTACTGGAAGAATCTGACAAATAACCATGGGGCAGTGGGGGGGAGAGAAGAGACAGATGCATCCATTACAGAACCTAGTGCAGAATCTTGTTTTCCTGTCCCCAAAGTAGAAATCGGTAGCACCCAGGCTTCCCAAGCATTTCAGCAGGGAATTTCAATAGTTGGAAGTAATTAGTACAGCCCTTATCTTTTTGGGCTTTTAGTTCATGAGTAGCATACAAACTACAAGAAACAATATAATGCCTGTGATGGTTGATGAACTACTAAGTATTTTTCTTCAAACATGACAAGAGCACAGGGAATTGTTGAGAAGTCTGACATTTGATGAGAACGGGAAGGGTATTCCTCTCCCTCTCCTGTTTTCCCAGAAGGATTCATAGTTTTTCATCCTTAACTATAGCTGCTCAGATGTGCAGTGCTTTATTGTAAAGCCTGTGATGAACCTGCCACTTAATTATAAAGATAAACCTGTTCCTGAACAGATCTTAAAGTAATTTCTTTTCCTTTTCCCTCAACATTTCCTCTATATTTTTCTCAACTAGCCTAGGCACAAGGTGGAGTGCCTTTGTGTCTCGTGTAAATTTGTTTCACAGTCCAGTTTAAATGTGGTTGGTTTTGAGAGGAAACAGAAGAATGTTTCTGTAAGGAGGATGGGAGGTGATAAAACTCACCATTTACTCTGCTTCTTTCTAGCTACTATAGAGCAAACGAGGTACAGCAGTTCACGCACTCCCGACCAGTCAGGAAAGGAGAAAAAGACCCAGACAACGAGTTTGCTGTGAGTCCTTTTCTTTTGATGCCAGCTGGCTTGGGTGTCTGTGCTATGAGAAAATGGTTCTATGCATTTATTTATTTTGTTGCTGGCATTTTGAACAGCACTGTTACAATTTTTTTTCTCCACCTGTGGCAATGGAGTTTTGCTATTAAAATGTAGGAGAAGCAAATTCTTCGCATTGCAACCTTTACGTATAGCCAAATGTGATAATGTCAAGGGGCTCTGTAGCTGAAGTTGTAATGCTCAAAATCCTTGATCTAGAATCCATGAATATTGTGCTGTCTAACCGCAGCTTCCTACAGAGTGCAGCTGTGTGTCTGGTAGACTGTGGATGATGTAGCTATCCTTAAGGAGGCCAGCCTCTAACCATGAAGGATCAGTTCAACTTCAGGCCAACTTTTAAGATTTGCAGTGGAGAGTGAGCCTTGGATGTAGTGTTACAGCATGTTTCCTTGCTGCCTGTGAGACATACTGTTGCTCATGTGTAGTGGTTGAGCAAGTTGCATATAACTGGCTAAATATGCCATAATTGCAGTCCTGCTAATAGTGGTCCACATGAAGGATAACAGCCTACTGCCGCTAATGTTGATACCATTTAAATAGTAGACATGGTATTTGTTGCCAAAAACACTGGTTTCTGTCCCAGTTAGTGAAGGTGAAAGTCATTGTGTAAGTCGTGCCAGCTAGTGCTTAAAGCCTGGTTCCGTGCTCTACCACAGAAGAGAATTGAATTGCAAGACCAGTATTTTCCTTACATCTTGGAATTTTTTCCTTCTCTAACTAGAATATGTGGATAGAAAGGACAACCTACACGACAGCGTATTCATTTCCAGGCATCCTCAAGTGGTTTGAAGTCAAACAGATTACAACGGTGGGTTCTGCATATGAGCTGGGTCTCATCCCCTCCAATCTTTGGTAGATTAAAGAGTCTTGCGACAGTTAGGACTACTAGTCCTTCCACTGTTGGATGTGGCACACCAATAACTTCTGCTTCAGATAAAAGCAAATGTGTATCTTCTTTGATGTGCTTGTCTTTTTATGCCATTCTGCAAACAGCTCTACCCAAGGCAGCAACGTTCTACATTGACTGTGTAATGCTTGGGAGAGCGGTTACTTCTGTAACATGCTCCACAGTCAGCAGCCAAGTCCTAAACTGTTGTTCCTTCAGGTTAATGTATAAGATCGTTCTTGTATTCATCTCTGAATGGCAAGATAGTTAGCACAGGGGGTCCAAAATCCTCTGCTGGAAACTATTGAGCTGCTGTTCATATACGAGGAGTTACTTAACTTCATATTCAGTGGAGGTGAATGAAGTGGAGGTGAATTCTGTTTCTTTTTCCGTCAGGAAGAGATCAGCCCCTTGGAGAACGCCATAGAAACGATGGAGCTAACCAATGAGAAAATCAGCAACATTGTCCAACAGCATGTCTGGGACCGGAGTCTTCCTGTACATCCTCTCTCTATGCTCCTGAATGGGATTGTGGACCCAGCAGTCATGGGGGGATATACCAACTATGAAAAGGTCTTTTTCACGTTTATCTGTGGCTCAGTCTATTGACCTCTGCAATGTTGAAGACCTGAATTGAAACATGGGAAATTCAAGTTCAGTTTTCAGCTGTTACTCAGATATAGTGCATTCTGTAGCTGTGTCTGTCCGTTAAGAGCTCAAAGAGGAGGAGAAAAGAACAAAGATAAGAGATTTCCACTAGACTGGAACGTGGAAAACTCCCACATCTTTAGCGTTTTAGTGTTTAGTTTTGGTGCTGTGCATTGCCACAGAGATGAGTGATCCAACTCATCGGGCCTCATTTACAGTGGTGATAATAACATGGTCGTACCTCGTGGGGGCATTGAGCTGCTTGATCAGCCCAATGACGGGTGCAAGTAACAAAGAAAAGCAAAAGAGCTAACATTTCTCCATTGTATTAATATAGAATGGTAAGGCAAATGAGGATTTCTCTTTCCAGCAGATAATCTGTCTGTAGTCTTGCAGCAAAGAGCATATCTTTCAGGAAAAAAAACAGTGTTTCCTATCAAGGTTTATTCAGTTGACTTCAGTTGAACAGTGTATGTTCTTCCTTTGTTGTGATGTTTAACTTAAGCTGTTTATTCCCAGTATCTAATGATGGTGTTCCCAGCACAGAATATATTGCTTATTTCCATAAACTGCATGGATGGTGTTAAAACACATTTAATTCTTCTCAGATGTGTTCCAGTCATGTGAAATGAAGTGCAAAAGTTAAATGGGAGAGGGTCTGATTTATCTGGGGTCTAACTCTGCTGATTCCAGAGGAGTCGCATACTTTGCCAGGGCTGAATTTGGCCCTAAATCCTCCCATTTTATGAATTAAGGTTGACATGAAGTTTAGAATTACGAAAGTGGGAAAGCAGTTAAAACTAGGAAACACAAAGTATCTGTAACCACATCTGGAAATACTCATTTCTGGTTCATATTTTCCTATTTCAGCTGAAGATCAGTACAGAACATTTGGCTTTTGTGGGCGGCTAAAATCTTGAGTTTTAATTGTTTCATTGTAGCCAAAAGCCAAAGTCTGCATTTTTAACATGCGCTTTCTTCTTGCAATAATTAAACACTTTCGAGAAAAATCCACTGGGACCTACCCAGCAGTCCTTTCACAGGCTAACCTCCTCTTGACATCAGCCTTTTTCAGAGTCATACCACTAGGCCTATAAACACTTGTACATACAGTTCAGTTAATGGAACACAGAACTAAGAAATACATGCAGAGGCTGAAATAGATCAGAGACGTGTTTTAAAAGCAAATGGAAAAATTATTAGGGATTTTATCTAGGAAAAAAAAAATTAAATTCTTCTGACCAGGAATTGTGATACATTTCAATGTAATAATACACTGTAGCACATAGTGTGAATTGGCACAAGTTTAAGGCTTCAGTCCAAGAAAGTGTACTTGTGTTTGTTCAACTTTAAACTGATACCAGATTCTGTTGATTAAAGGTAAACACATAAGAAGTGTAGACTAAAGGTGCTTTGTTGAATCAAAACTGAGTCAAACTCTCAACATGGTCTTTATTTCTACTTGAATCTTTGTAACGAGCCCCATGTGAAAATGTTGTACTTAAGGGCTTAAGTCATAGAGCTTAAGGAAATTGCAGGCAGGAGATGCCCCGTTCACCTTTCTGCAGCGGAGGTTGTTTGCATGTCGTTGTGTACTGTAGGTCGTTGAATGCTAAAAATGAGACTTCTTGAAGTGAGAACTCAGAGACAGGATCTGCTACTCGCATTTGAGTGACAAGTAATGTAGCCTTGATTACTCAAAACAATACTATTTTATGAGAAGGCAATTGGAATTGAAGAAAATCCTTGTGATGAAGTAACTTTTTTTACATATCAGTGTTTCACTGAAAAAATAGTAAGATTTGTTGGTTTGTTTTTTACAAAAAAAGTCTCTTTTCTTCCCAGTTCTCAGCAAATGGTTCTTTGTCCTTCAGCTTTGTGTCACGGTGGTACTAAAACCAAACTTTGCTACGAGGAATAATGCCAATTAATTGCTTTTAAAGTACAAGGATCTTTCACTTGTTAGCTGTGAAAGCAATGTGGTGTCTGTATCATCTTCTCTTTGCTTTCAGGCCTTTTTCACAGAGAAGTATCTTCAAGAACATCCTGAAGATCAAGATAAAATTGAACTGCTTAAGCAACTAATTGCTCTACAGGTATTGTATGGGGAAAGAAGTGGAAGCATTATGTATGAGTGTAGATGTTTTTCCATCATCATTGTTTTGGAGAGATAATGCAGATAAAAACTATAAGAACAATCTGGATGTGTGTACAGTTGTTTTTTATTTTGAGGAAACTGTCATATTCTAAAATTGTGGCCTAGGCTGTTCCATGTACCTTGTGTTGCTCTGAAATGTGATTCTGGAATATTTACCAACATGGCGTGGATTTTTTCCCTCATGAGTGTAACAAAATATCTGTTACCTTTTCATTAATCATCAGACCTAATGTTTTGTCAGTCTGACCATTGAAAGTTGTCTGTTTTGACCTGCATGGCAATGAAAAATTGCCCTAGTTTTTTAGTAATGCAAATTGCATCCCTGCAGACCAGTTTTTACATATTTCCACACAACAGAGCCCAGTTAAAGCTACCTCACAATCATATAGCTTTGGGGGCTAAGAAGTGATACTCCATCATTTCACATGCTGTGTTTTACAAAGCAGAATATGGAATCTGAGTAGGGAAAAGGGAATCATAGGTATAGATGGGGAAAGTGTTCATGTTTCTTGAACACATGGAGCTCAAACAAACAATCAAGTTAGTACAGTGTCACAAGTTTTGAGTCAGCAGAGCTTCGTTACTGTATGATTGCTTTTTTTTGCATCTGCAAACTCAAAACAAGTTGATTTAAGTCCTTTGATTGTATCTGAAATGTGTAACATGCATAGAAAATTCCTTTCTGGAACAGGAGAGCTGATTTGTCCTTTTGTAGCTTAATTTTGTTCCTCCTTTCAGATGCCGTTGTTGGCAGAAGGGATTAGGATCCATGGTGAGAAGCTGACGGAACAGCTGAAGCCTCTACATGACAGACTGACAGCCTGTTTCAAAGAGCTGAAGAAGAAGGTGGAGAAGCAGTACGGTGTAATAACTCTGGTAAGCGTACCTGGTTGTTTAGTGTTTTGCCTTAAAGAAACACAACTTTCCCCTTTCCCACTTGTGAGTGAGTTAGTGTTACATGATTTATCACAAGCGTATTTGTCTGCAGCCTCCCTCCCTCACCGAAAGGAAACAGAGCAGGTCAGGCTCTGTCGTGTTGCCCTATATCATGTCTTCCACACTGAGACGGCTCTCTGTCACATCTGTGGCGTCTTCTGTGGTCTCTACATCTTCCACGTCATCTGATAGCACTTCCTCCAGACCAGGTTCAGACGGGTTAGTAATCAGCCTTTATGTGTGATTTACAAGAGTGGGGATATGCCTTTGCTGGAATTAGTTACTCTTAAAATGAAGATTTATTCCATACACAATAGTAATACCTAGACGTTTAAAACTTTAAATGGAGGCCAATGTTGTTATTCCATTTTACAGATAGGGTGTTTGCAGCACAGGTAGGGATAGTTCTGGGAATCGAACCCACGACTGTCTGTCTCTGGAGTCCCAATTATCTACATGATACTGAAGAGGGATGGAGGCAGTGTATTTCAGATGCATGCTATTTCTGTTTCCTAGGAATGCTGGAAAACAGAGGTGTAAGATACTACAAGGTAATTTAGGTTGATGTGGTCTGCAAAGAGGTGCATAGTCATATGGTACTTATTCTGCCTACCTGTTTGCAGCTGCATACATGGCATTAAAAGGAGCTGCCACACATGGAAACATTTCCTGATGTTACTTCTCTGTACATCTAGTTTGCATCTGTGGTAGCCAGGGAGTTTAGGTGACTTGCTCAAGGTCACACAGCAGACTCGGTGGCAGGGTTCAGCATAAAATGCAGCTCTGGCTCCTTCTGCAAGTAGATCACAGTTTATCTTGTACGTAAGGCATTATACTCAAAATCGCTAGGGTAACTTAGGAGCGCAAATCTTACTGAAAATTCCATGGTCATAACTCAGTTTTTCACGTTAATCTCTTACGCAGACTAAGAGATCATAGCTTTTTAACAGATGGCACTTTAAATGTCTGACAGACTAATGTTTCATGTTTTTTCACTCTTTCGGTGTGGGCCACAGATCTATTCTGGAGCCTCTCTTGGAGAGAAGAATATCAACAGCTTCCAGAGCCGAGGAACTGCCCATGAAAGATGATGGTGATAACCGGATTAGCAAACTCAAGCGGAAGGACTGGAGTATTAGCAAGTCTCAGGTTATTGTAGAGAAGGAGCCAGAAATGGAACTGACTTCCAAAATGGTAAAAAAATAAAATAATAATAGCAATAATAAAATCCACAGCAGGAGATTTTAGTGTTTCCGTTGCTTTCAGCCATGCTTGTCATTGGGAACTTCATTAAATAGTGGGAGGGGTTCAAATACCAAAAGCCTTGGTCATCTGAGTAATTCTTACTTTTTTATTTGGAAAACTTGTGTCACAGACTGAACTGCAGTTTGGCTTAAGGTACAAACTGGAAGTACGAGGCACTGATGTTTCTTCTAGGTGCTCAGTGCCCTCATTTCTTGTAGGAGTGGAGGACTGTGTGATGCACTCAGCACAATGTAGCATTGTTCTGGTTTTGTCGGAGCAAGCAGATACTGCTAGCCCACTCAAATCCAGCTGGCAAGCCAGATGTTCAGCTGCTATCGGTCAGCATCACAGCACAAATCAAACGTACTGCAAGGTGAAGATCAGTTTGATAGATTGAGGAGTTGAAAAAAGATGGTCTGGTAGTTAGGTCACCAGCTTGGGACTCTGAAAAACTGGTTCTTCCAGTCTGTACTCTGGTCCAGACTGCCTGCGTGAGGGCAGGAGTGTTTACTCCTTGAGCAAATTATTTGCGAAAGAGGAATAAAAGAGAATCTGTACCCCCACAGGAGTGTTGTCTTGAGGAATATATTGGAGACTGTTAGGCATTCAGGTTGACAGAGGAATTCAGAATGATCACCTAATACAAACGGTTAAGTTTCAGCCTAAAAGTAGAGTTGTATGACCTTGGAGTATTATTCTGATTTATGCTAAGACTATGTTACACTGGTCAGAGAGTATGCGAGAATTAGGCAGCTGAGTATTTAAGCTGGTGGCTCAGCGATACTAATTTGACTTAACACAGACTGCGTAAATAATGAGAAAGCATGAGTTCTTCTATTTCCCTCTCCCTCCCAAGATCTCAACTGAATCTGGCAGGAACGGGTTATGCTGCTATATATTCAGGAATTCTCATCAAATCTGAGTGACGCTGCCAGCACTTGGAGTGTGCAGAATATTTATAAAAAGGGGAACTGTGGTTCTAGAATCATGTCATTTGGTATTGACAGGCTTTCCACTCGAGGAAAACCTGGGGTCGTAAATATTAGTGGTTCAAGAGGCCTGGCCCTCTGCCTCTGGAAGAATTAAATGGGTTTAACCCACAAACTGTGATGTCAGCTGCTGATCACTTTATTAAGTAAAACTGGAGGGAAAAGATCTGGGAGAAAGCCCGTTTGTATTGACGAGTTCGCTAGGACAGTAAGGCATGTCTGTCCAAGACTTTGCATTGCAGAGAGCTGAGAAATGCAAAACAGAACACCCACCCTCCCCTCTCCCCCCATATCTCTGAGGGCAAATTTATATGTGCGATCAGCTTACTGAAGTGAATGAGCGGTGAAGGGTTATATTCATGCTTAAGAACATTGCAAAGTACAGAGAATGCTGGTTTTTATAGCTGGTCTGTTCCAAAGCTGCATAGTGCAGCCCAAGAATTGGACAGACTGATTTTTATGCAGCTCTTGACTAAGCTGCTTGGGAGCTAGAAAGCCAGAGGGAACCAAAGGCTTGCTGTATGTCCAGCAGCTTTGGTCTTTGTAAGTTTTATATTCACTGCACACCAATGTGTGGTCCCTTCTGCGCAGTGAGAAATACTGAACTGCTCAATGATGGACAATGATCTCTAAAAGAGCCCAGTGAGTTTAATTTTATATGTGTAAGTGAAAGCCTTCTCTGTAAAGCAATAAACTAATATTTAAAAGGACTGTAATATTCATGCACTGGACTCTTGGGACCGTATTCAGATGGCCTCACGATTTGAGTGAAGAGACAGAGGACACGCGTGACCCTGGAAGGAACTGGAACAACATCATCTGCGTCCCAAATGCAAGGGATTTGCTCTGTAAAGCCTGAAAAAGACTTGTTTCACAACCCTAAGGAGCTGCATGACACTAGCAGTCCTGACTTGCACCCAGAATTTCATCTTTTTTTTTTTCTTCTTGGAAAGACTTTTTTTTTTTCCCCAAAATTTGTTCGCAGAACTGCTAGTCAAATACAGCAATTTTTCAGCTTGACGTCTTCCCTTCTTAGTTAATACACTACGGTCGTTAAAAACAGTTTACTGTTGCTACGCAGTTAGTAAGGTCCCACAGAAAACTGCATGTGTCATAGGAGCACAGTGTATGCCTTTTGACATGGCTCGGCCAGGGCAGTGGTTTCACTCTTATGTTTTACCTGAATGCACCTTTCTCCCTTATGCATGGCTCTTCTGGAGCATGTTGATGCCTTTGTGACAGGTCTGATTATCTGATACGTGTGCAGCAACCTTGCTGACTTCTAAAGGTTTTGTTTACTCTCTCTTTCAACCAGGGCATGTCAGGAAAAGCACAAAGGCCAAAGAGTCTTCAATTAGGAGACAACAGACTGACTTTGCTTCAGGGTTCTTCAATCCAGCAATCAACACCTTGCAGCCCACCACCCATCACTCCCAAAACCCCAAGAACCCAAAGTAAGTTCTATTATAGAGCAATTGTCACATCCTTCAGGACAGTATCTGCAGTAGTAGGAATTACTATATATTTGCTGAGCTAACCTCACTGGGGAGGGAGAGAGGGAAGGAGGAACTGCTCTGAAGTAGTTCACAGAAAGTGACTGGGCTGTTAATGTTTGTAGACATTTTTGTCAGATAACAGAATTTGGCAGTGTTACCAAAGGCATTACGATCATACTTGTGACTTACATATCACTTGTTAAAATTAGCATATCAGATGAATTCCAGAGAACAATTTTTATCTTTTCAGTTTCTTTCTTGCTTTCTCCTGTATTGACTTGTGGGAAGGTATATTAAACCTCGAGGTGAACATCATATGCAGTCAATGTAGATGCTTGTAAAAGCATCAAGTCAGGTGGTTAGAGCACATACTAGAGGAATTTATCCTGTGAATTCACTGGATGGAACTGCATCAATTCAGCATAGTATTTCTGATCAGGTCTATGGCTAAATTTTCTGGGCAAGCCCTGAAGGCTTTGTTAATTAATGAACGATAACTCCTATTGCATGGCAAAAAGTTTTAGGAGAAGTTGCTCTGTGGTTTGGAAACTCAGCTAATAAATGTTACATCTGCAAGAGAAGGAATTTATCTTGAAGAATTAGCAAAATGAATAATTTGCGCAGTTACCTTCCTTGCATATCCAGTAAGCTCTGTAGTTAATTCTGAAGCGGCATATAAATATGGCTAAGGTAAAAATACAACTGTAGTGTCACCACTGACAACTTCCTTGCTTGCTGTTGCATTTCTCACTCTACTGCTCTTTTTTTAAAGGAACAGAAGTTCATATGTAGGACCTGACTGTCCTTTCTCTTATATGGATATAAATTCAGAATCCACTGTAGATAATGAACTAAACTAGCATAAAACTGTTGTGAGAGGATTAAAACCAAAAAATACATATCAGGGTGGGGAACGGGGTGGGGAGACAACCAGAAACACAAACAAATGCAGGAATACTATATGAAGAGAGATCTGTGAAAGGAATGTGAAACCTCACTCTTCTACTTAGCAAGTGGTTTTAATTGCCTTTAGTAGCAGGACAGCTTCCTAGGAATTCTTCTGAAGTTTGGGTACTTATCTACTCATCAACTGGAGTTAAAATCAAAGTGAATTCTCAGGTTGAGGCCCAGAGTGAAAGGAAACCCCACTGAACATTGCAGATGTGATAATGGATTCAGTTTTCTGTTCTCTCAGGCATGCATTTTTCACATGAACTTAGATTCATTTGATGAAGATAGAACTCTTCTGAGCATTTTGAACTTAAGGGAGATACGACTGTGACTCTACTTTGACATAACCATTCAGGTTTAGCTGCTAAAGCGGAGAACTGTTAGCAGATCGAAAGCACAAGATATTAAATGATTCTCCCTTAAAATTCTACATGGTCCATCCCATTTCCCATTCCTTTTCCACCTACTTTAATGACTTTTCTTATTATTGTTGTTGCTTCTAGGTTTTCCCTCATTGCAAGCTGATGGCTTACAGAGCACCCCACCCCCACCTCCGCCCAAAAGCAAACCCTATGAGAATAGCAACCCGAGGAATTCTGTGGAGGTAAGGAAATGAGAGCTGACATTTTTTTGGAAAACAGCTTTTGAGAAAGAGACACCAGTGGAATTTTCCAAGCTGCTTCTAGGGTGGTGCTACTTGAAACTAGTCTAATCATTTTACTGGTTCACTCCCTGAAACCACAAAAGAATAAAAAGTTTTTTGCATCAAGAGAAGGCTATCAAGTGCAGTCCCTTCTTTTCAAGTGGGAGTTGTGTTGTCCTTGGTTAGGCAAACTCTGTATAGGGGTGGGAAGATATATTGAAAACAAACGAGCACAATGATTAAAAAGTTTCAAAAACATGATCAACATAAAATAGCACAGTAATCTGGTCCTGAAAAAGAAGGGAAAAAAAATTCACACATTTTCAGAGATTATAAATGTCTCCTTTTGAGTCCTCAGCTCAGAAGAATCTAATTTTTCAAGTTATGCATCGTTAGTCACTTAAAACAGCCTGTGTTATATCACCATCTTAGCCACAGCCTTTTTCTCAAGTTCATGAAGTTGGTTTCCTTCTAGGAACATCAAATTGCCGTTTTTTTTAATGCAGTGTCACTAATGTTTCTCTTGCCCTGTGGGATTCCAAACGGCTTGCAGATACTTCACATGCAAATACTCTGGTCACTGTGTCAGAATCACTTCATCTGCCCCTGAAATGTAGGTGCTCCTGATATGAGACTGTAATTGCATCCCTTTGTAACTGTGAAAGGGATGGATGTCTTCCCCAGTCCAGTTTGCAAAGAGGATTTATGGAGTACCTTAGTGAGATGAACTGGAATTTAACCAAAACAAATTTAAAGAATGACTGCACTTAACAAAATATGTTACCTCGGACAACACAGGAAGACAATAAAACAGCTGATCACTTAATTCTGTTAGAGAGAGAGAAATGACACTGGCATAAAGCTTTGGAGCATGGGATAAATAGGAGGTTTTCTACTTTGCCCTTCATTTGATCAGAATTGACTGTGCTTCTGAAAAGGGGCAGTATAGCTGCTGTAGGTGGTGTGAATGGCAGAAATATGCCAGCTCTAGGGATGCTATGGGAGTCATTGGTTCAAGAGGATTAATAGAGAGCCTGCTTCCCTTGAGCCTTGTAGGAAAACTAATTACTGACATGTTCTGGCTTGCAACATTGACCTTGGCTTGCAGCCAAATGAAAAGGATTTGAAGGGCTGTAAAGAGAGATTGTAAAAGTGTTTTCTGAAGGGTTTTGTTACTTTGTTGTTCTTGTAAAGTTGACTCTGTCCTCCTTCAGTTAAAATAGTCCTGAAATCTTGACAGTTTTGGCTAAGCAGGTGGTGAGCACACAAGCTTCTTGTTTACCTTGCCTTTCACATCTCATTTGTTTACAGGATGCCCCTTAAAACAAGCAGAGAGCCAACTTGAAAGAACCCACTAGTGCAGTTTCCTGTAAGAACAAGGAATGCCCTACAAGCCCCTGTGCCGGGCAAGCTGGGCTTGCTTTAGTAGAACTTTACTTGCTACCATTTTATGGAGTTAGTTGTACCATTCTGATTTGGAAGTGTTTCGTATCCTTTTGGCCCACTTGGTGCAACTCATCAAGCCAGCAAGATAAAAATAGTTGAATTTTGAAACATTGAGGAAAATGGGTTTATTGCCATTTTACTGATGAACAAAACGTGGGACAGAGGGACAAATGGCTCTGACTCAAAGTCAGGCTGCAGGTCAGAAGCAACTAAAGTGTATCCGCAACTAAAGCGTATTCTAGCAACTAAAACGTATCTGCTTCTGTTATCTGCTGGGGATGTGTCCTTGTTTGCCCCTGTCATCAATAGCATGTGGTACTGAGAGGCTGAATTCAAACATTTGGTCCTGAAAGAAACATCAAGTATTACAGGGCCTTTGGGATTTCTTGTTTGGTAAAGCAGAATGTCTTAACTTGCCAGTAATGGTTTATTTTTCTGTGTGTTTTTGTTTTATCTTCTCAGGTTGCTCCACCACTACCCAGCAGACGTGAAGCCAAACCTCCCCCTCCACCCCCAAAAACCAGAAAATCCAGCGTTGTCTCTTCAGAGCAAGGATTGCAGTGAGGATCATCACTTGCTGGTGTAACAGCAAGCGCCTAGAGTGAAATGGCTGCTTTCTTTTTACTGACATGCTGGGGCTCTCTGACCCGAAAGACTAGTGATCTCGCCTGCCATTCCATTCACTCCCCTTAGAGTTTTCTTTGGGAAATACCAAAAGGAACTGTTATTGTGACTGTATTCCCAACCTCTGTTTTACTCTTCCAGTACTGAGACACTAATCACATAGCAGGAGAAGTCGCCCTACTGGAATTCTTGCCTGTCTTAGTCTTGTCTGTCCCGAGTTTTTTCACTGATGCAATTTCAGCAGCTCATTCCTAGTGTAAATCTGTCACAGTAGTGATTTGCACCAGTGTTTGAAACAAGGTAAGCCACACCAGTATGAGATGTGCACTACAGTATTTTCACATAAGTTCGTTACAGCTTTACAGCTGTACTCATGCACCGATCCCTCCTTCTGCCCCAGCAGTGTAGCCAAGCCCTGATTTGCACGAAGTGAAACAGATCGCAGCCATTCCTAAGTTGTGAAATGTCGGCTCCTGAGACGTCAGGTGCTGGTGTATGATGTGCAGTCTCCTAAGATGCTTGATTGCAGGCAGAGACCTGAGCATTGTTAGCAGAATAAGAAGTCTTTTTTTCTGCTAGTCATCATATGTATTTAAGATGAAGCGCAGACTTTCTGCCTTACACCATCTCTGCTCGAGTAGTGGCAGTTGCTCACTCCCAATGGAGAGTTTAGGTTCACCAGTACTTTGTCATAGTTTCACTGTTGATTGTGGTTTTGACACTACAGAGCAGTTGATACTCCTCCCTGAATTATGTTACCTACTTGGTTTGTGCTTGCATCTGGGATTTGGTACAATATTTCATCTTTGTGCTTTTTAATAGGGTGTAAAAAGTTGCTTCTCTCCTGTGACTATGTGAGAAGAATAGAAGCTGCATTGATACCAGCACTGTACTGGTACCAGCAGCTTTGAGAGGATGGAGTGTGCAAAACTAGTTACACATCCTGACCTCAGAAACAAAGTCTGATGGTTACTGTAACCTTTACTTTGGCTGGGCAAATTCACACGAATATAAATAATTCTCATCCTCTTTTTTTTTTTTTCCTGCGCCCATTTGTGGCAGTACTTGCACTTTGTTTTATAGCCTCCCTTGATCTGGGTTTTTAACAGCCACTGGACTTTAGTGGCTGT
>NW_008794601.1:1669865-1691078 GCF_000699145.1 Aptenodytes forsteri | reverse complement strand
ACCCTCCTTGTTTTTGTTTTCCCCCCAGCCACTGGACTTTAGTGGCTGTTAGCCATTCAGATCTGGGATGCATGTGAAAGACTTGACAATTAACCACCTACTTTCCTGTTGCTTGGATTACTCCAGCTCTCTGCAGCTTTTCTTTCTTTGGAGGATGGGATAATCTGTTTAATTTTTCTTTTAGCTATTTATTCCTTGCTCTGTCTGGATGTCAGCATCGGTCTTTCTATTTGTATAGAGAAAAAATGACATGATCTTACATTTTAATGTTTTTAAATTCACATGATCCACGCAGAAAAAGGCTGTGGCACAGTGTTAGAATAGCCTGTCCTCACAGTTGCATAGTGACCAAAAATTCAACACAAATACTATTGTTATTTATGGACCAGACTGGCCTTAGACACAGCGTTCCTCTGTGCCTGAGCTGCCACTGGAAGCTTGCTGGTAAAAACCAGGACATCGCCATTTGTGATTAATACTCCTGATGTTGGCAGATCCATTTTGCACCTTTCAGGGCTACTTGTCGCTGAGCTCTGTTAGAAGGGCTGCAAACCCTGGAGTGGGGACTTGCTCTTCTGCAGCAGGCTTACAGGGACTTTGTGCAGCACTTACACCAGAAGACAATTCAGTTTAAAATTCTCTTGCAAAGTGTATTTCTACTCTGTTCTACTCTTAGAAGATCTAGATGACTCCAAAGATAGTTACGGCAGCTTTTTTTTGCTGTGTGGAGCAGGACTTTCCTAAACTGCCTGTTTCAGAACTAATGCATTGTGAAGAACTTCACTGTTTTCTTTTCAAGCTACATAATTGAAACTTTCTTTATATATCCGCCCAAAGTTGCAGTTGCCTGTTGGTGCCACATTCCCAGCAGCTGAAAAGCCAGTGAAGTTTGGGGTTTTCTTGATTTTTAAGAATTACTCTCTTGTCACATTCAGGCAGAATATTTTGCTGTGCTATTCTGCCTGTGTGACTGGCCTATTTATAAACATAGCTTTTGTCATCGCTGTTATTTTTCACTGATGTTTTCCAGGGAAGGGAAAAGAATCACTCGTTGTTGTTCCCTTTCACTATGGAACGCAGGAAACATGGGAGTTTGCCTGCAAAGTTCAGATTCAAACTTTTTGGAAAGGTCAAGGTTCCTTAAAACTCATCATACAGAGGGACCAGCTGAGGAATTCGGATCCAAGTTTATTTCTGAACCTATACAAAACTTTGGCTGTTTGGTTACAGCTTGTGGCCTGTTTCTTTAGCATCGATATTGATGAAGATTCTGTCATGGGCTCTCTCTTCCAGGAGATAATTTTGCTTGTTAACTGTAACTGTCATTTAGCTTCTGATTATGTGGTAGAAGTTGGGGAGACACACTAAAAACCCTGCTGAGGGTGTTGCTCACAGTAGTAAATACAAATACTGTTGGGTTTGGGTTTTTTGCAGGCCGCTGCACCATTATTCTGCTCACATGACTTAAATGGGTTTTATTACCTTACTGAAAAATTGGAAGTTTGTTAAACCTAATGAAAGCTTTTCTCAGCAAAGCCTTTTTCAGGGAAAAACAAAACCAATGAAACCCTAGTGTTTTTTTGTTCAGACTGAAGTAGTCCTTTCTGTTGTACTTATACATTCCCTTGGCTTCAGTGTGACTCCACTTAAAGAAACCTGCAGAAGCTGCATTTACTTTGCTGCCTGCGTGGCTCTGTAAAACAGATTGCTTTCATCAAAGGGTCATATTGGATTCACATCACAAAACAGGTTGGAGACATTTTGGAAGTTGCACTGCAGTCACATCACATACATCTGCAGTCATGTTTGCTATAGTGCACATACAACTGTTTTCTGGGCTGTTGCCTTCTCACGGGAAATCTTTGAAACCTTTCTGGACAACTTGACCGTGGTTCACCGCCTCTCTCTGGTGCATTGTAGGACTTGTCAGCTCCACATTATGTGCTTGGACATAGACGCTGCTTGACTTGAAAACCACAGGGTTTTCCTGTCTTTCATTTTTTGTCCACTTCTTCCTCTTCTTGTAACCACTGTCTTCCTTCTGCTGCACACATGAACTAAAGGACCCTCTGAAACTCTTCACTTGAACAAGAACTTTCTGTCTTTGGTGAGAATTTTGCTTTAGGCAGAACAGCAGGATGTGGTCTGAATTGTAGAAAAGTACATATGAACACCACCTATTGTTAATTCAGTGCCTTTCCCCATTTGACATCTGCCTGTTACCTCATTCTTAGGTGCATTCCCTTTTCAAAGCAGGTTTGCTTTTAACTCCTTTGGTAAGTCAGCAGAAACAAAGGAGACTTTGCTGGAATCCCAGCTAATGGTTTGTCTGTCGTGGGTAAACAAACTAGCTACCAGGTTTGGGTATTTTGGTTCCAAGTGACTTTTTTTTTTGAGTCTTACTTCCCTACCTGTTTGATCTGCTTTAGGAACTTTAACTCATAGATGTACCTTGTACATTCAGCAGGTTTTTTTTCCTGGAGGAGGGAACTAGCCCATGCAAAAAAACCTCATGGGAGGAAGTCTGCCCTTGGGAAGAATTTTTTAGCTGATCTTTAATGACCCTTTACATAACGCTCTTTAACTTGAGGAGACTTGGTTCTGACTGCTTTTTTTGCAGTTTTATAGACTAGGTTTATGAACAGAGTACTTAACATGTAAGTGGTTAATTATCCTCTCCCCTCCTTCTTTCCTTGGACCATGCAGCTGCCAGCCATTAGGAATAAAACAGTTGCTGTCTCTCCTGTGTGCTGATCCTAGGTGCTAATACCTGAGCTAGCCAGATGCCCAAGTCACCTAGAGAGTCAGGAGAGCAAGCAGGGTGGTGGCTGTAGCCCATCCCAGTGCTGGCAGAATTCTAGGAAGCTTCAGTGCTTTGTGTAATTTGAGCAGTGGCTCAAACAGGCCTTTCATTTGTATTTTGATCTTCGGCTTCTACTATAGAGCCAGCTGTTTAAAAAGCAGTGAAGATACTATCTTCCTGTATGCTCTGCCTTGCAATTGCACTGTCTCACCTGGCAGGTTCCTTAAACTTTGTCTTGGTATGCTGTCCACACAGATCAGGCTTTTCCTCCTGCTGCCTTTGTTGTCTGGCCAGTTGAAGACTGTTGTAGCTGAGGCATCACCCTAACTGGAAGGAAAGGAACAGCTGATGCCTAAAGAGTAGAGTGAGGCAATTTCCCTTCCCGAGATATTCTGGGCATTTTCATTGGCAAATTTTCTATGCCAAAAGGGGTTTAAGGTTGGGGGATTTTTTCTTTCTTAGTGTTATTTTTGTTCTAGAGTCTGAAGTGCTGTAAACTCTTCCCTCTGTTCCTTCTTGCCTTTTGGCAAACTAACAAACAGGAGTTCAGTTTTCTTAAATGTATTACTGACTGTGGTATGTGAAGAGTTACGTTCTTAGCTGATACAAGTCAGCATAGTTTGCTTAGAGGTACAAGATGGAATTTCTGTGCTGTGCCTAAATGATTTTAGGGCTTTGTGCCAGTTTCAGGAAAAAGCATTGTCTTCGAAGTGTCAGATTTTTAAAGGCAGTTGGGCTTTTAAGTGTGTGAATAAGCATGGGGCCTGACTGATTTTACTGAAGTGGAATTAAGTGCCCACACTGTTAGGAGAAATCCCACCAGACCCCTGATTTTTTTTTTTTAAGTGTTCTGGTCTTTGCTATGGTACCTACCTGACTTAAGTTCTGAGACTGAATTTTCAGAGACAATTTAAGATCTCACTACTTAGTTTTCAAAATGAGAATCATCTTTCCATGTTAATTAGATGCTTTTGGAAATGTCATCTAATGTCTTTTAAGCTGGAGGGCTAAAAATGGGAGTAGAACAGTCCATAATGATGTCATCTCTGCATACCAGAAATGAAAGCAAACAGCAGCGCGTCTACCCAATTCATAGTTTCGAATAAAACAAATCTCAAAGTTAAATATCCAGTCTGCAGAGAATACAAAATCTAATCCCATTTCATAGCCATGCTGTTCAAAGTTAGTGTTAAATTTCAAGTGTTGGAGGATTTTTTTTCTTTGGAGAAATATGCTCAACACTTGTTTTCTGGAGCTTTTAATTAAAATTTGTCATGCTGTGATAAATTCCTTTAAAAATGTTACAGGCTCTAATCCACATCGGGGAAGAGAGAAACAGACAGCTTTCCATTTCAGTGGATTATTGGATTAGGAAAGGACACCGATTCCAGTGAGAACAGCTCTGTGATCTGCAGTGGCAGAAAATGCCGTAATGTATATTCAGTGGGTTTTGAGAACCTGCATCTATCTAATAACCTTCACACTACGCAGCCCAGTGTATGTTCCACAGATTAACAGTGAGTTAGACTTGTAGTGATAATGGCTCAGATTTTCTCTCCTTATTTATTTTTATAATTGTAAATGGAAATAATAAGTTTAAGATGTCTGTAATTTAACTGTAATCTTTTTTTATAGTGAAAACATTCCTGACCCATTACTGCTACCTTCTTTCAATTTTTTCTTTAATTAAAAACCTCTCTATCTTATATTTACTGTTGCAGACCAAATTATCTAGTGGACCAGGGTGAGCTTTTCCTAGGACTACATCAGAAAGGAAAAGTAAACAAATACTGTGATTTCATTGATTGCATGGCAGGAGAGGGGCTTTTTCAAAAGCACATGAGGTTCACTCATTCTGCTCCTCTTAACATTAAAGCAACTTTAGGACAGTATGCGTGGGCACTGTAGAGAGTACACAGAGGAGTACAGAGGAAGAGCATCCATGTATGCTGCATTGGCGTGACTGTTCTGCTTGAAGGCTGTCATTGAAACCCCTGGACATGCACGACTGCATGCTTTGACCTTGCTTTTCACATGCATGGTCTGCAGTTTTTGTATTTTTTCAACAGAGCTGTAAGTCCTCAGCAGCTCTGAAATTCAGCCCCAATATGCATGGTATTAATTGATGTAGTTTTTCATTGTTGGTATTATAAAGGTTTAATGACATGATAAACCTTGAGACATGTTTGTCTTGAATTCAGGAGAATATGAATGTTGTGTAACGTGTTTCTGTGAGTGTTTTGAGATCCTGGATGTGATGGTTTAGTTATAAAACCCACCTCTGCAGACTGCAAATACCTTCTTTCTTTCTCTTTTAGTCCTCTGCAATTGAATCAGCAAAAAATACAGCTTTTAAACTGGCTCTGACAAAAGAGTAGGAGCTAAGCTTTGGAAAGGGAGTCTGCATCTCTCTGGGTAAATGAGATATAATTCACTAAGTCTGTAAAGCAAGGTGTATAAATTTTCATGTTTTTTAAAATGCATTAACTATTGTAAAGTTTGTAAATACCTTTTTAAAATAAATGTAGTTTTTATGAGTGAACCAGTAAAAAAAAGAGCCTATAAAAGTCTTTCATACATGGACTACTGAAGTGCAAGTGGAATTACATTCCAACAGTAAGTTTATTCTTGATTTTTAACAAAGTTGTATTACTGTTTTATCCAGAGATTAGTGAGATCAGACAGTGCCAGGCATTGTCTGTACATGTGAAACAAAAGCTGTCACATCCGAGTTTTCATTGCAGGACACAAAGCAGGACCCTATGCTGCTGAGTCCCCGCCACTGGCCTAGAATGTGTTCTCTTTTACATATAAGCTAGTAATCTATACAATTATCTTCTACTATTTAAATACAACTTCAGAGTATTTATTCACGTAATGCAATCTAAGCAGAGACCATTTGAAGAGGAATTATTTTTAACATAGCTTTGAAATTTTATTCTGGGTCCGTTGTTCCATTTGGCTTTGTGGGTTTAAATCTTCTTTCGTCTTGCTTCTCCTTTGATCAGCCTTTCCTGTAAACACACATCATATCCTTTTTTTAAAGAGAAGAAATAACTTTGGTGGTGGAATTTTAAAGCCTGGTCAGATGCTAAAATATTCATATTGTGGTCTCCATTGGAAGGAGGATTAGAATGACATAAATCTGACCCGACGTGATCTCTGCCACCTGCCCATGGATCTGATCATATAATATAATGTAACTGACACTTATAATGGCCCTTTTCATCCCAAAGTGCATGACCAACTTTACATCTGTTAATGGGTCCACCACTGCAGCAGTTCTTGGAGTGCAACCCAACAGCTGTTGAACACTACACTTTGACAGCAGTTTAGGACAAGAAGCATGAACTTGCACAAAGCGTCAGTATGTAGAATGTCTCTGTTGAGCTTAAGCAGTTGGCCAAGATACCAGAGACAAGAAAGCTGTGCTTGCAAAAGTATTACAGGGTCATTACGGAGTAGCACAGTTGCCCTGTTGCTGTTCTCTGTGTACCTTAGTACTGCTCGAATGGAAACCATGTTCCTGTGTCACATGCTGCTGGATCTGGTCTCCTACTTGAATATTTATTTATGTTGTTACCTTTGAGTTGAAAGCCTGAGGTGTTTTGGATAGATGTACTGTCTGAATAGGTTATTTTTTTCCCTTTTGTATCTTAGCTAGGTGTGTTTTTGTTTGTGCTCACTACCAGCTTCTCCAGGAAACGATGAAGATAATTTGAAAAGTTTTTCCATAGGGTGGACCATTTCCAGACACCTTCCCTTTCATTGCATAATATTCCTGTAGCAACTCCAGGAATGTGTTACATTGGGAGAGCTGTATCTGGAAAAAGTTTAATTTGTTTTCAATGTCATTAAGCAGCTAGAAATAAGAAGGTGAAATAGTTCAGACTGTGCTGCAGGAATAAGACACGCAAACTAAGTGTTCGATGCAGAGGCTTAGAAGTTTTTACATTTATGTGCAAGATTACCAGCAGTTTCTGAGCAAACCTAAGAATCTGATGGGGGAGTGCCTTCAGCTCTGCAAAGAAAGGCCAGGTTTTGCTTAGCAAGCAAGAAGTATCAAGGGCTCATTTCAACTATCCTGATAATTATTCTGGTATCTTTTCCTGCCTAACAGTCTCTTGCAGTAAAAAAAAAAAAAATGTCTAAACATACTAAGTTACTGTTGCTGGCTCTTCATTCTGCAAGTACTGCCATTGGAAGCCAGAGTCATGGACAAAGATTCCATTTTATGTTCAGTACAAATAGGATTAAAGATGACCTAAAAAAAATACTGGATTTTAGGTAGTTTCTGGATGAAAATCCAATGGAAGTCAGACTCTGACCTGTCTGCATTACTGTTACTGAGTTTACGAGCCTTTATTCAGGCCAGGTTCCTCAGTGAAAGGCTAGAGTGTGTACTTGAAACTTTTGGTCTTGGCTTCAAAAATGAAGTAGAGATTGTGTTTCAACTTTTAGGACAGCTCAGAGACACTTCCCAGAAAGTGGTGACCATCTGGCCTGATCAAGGTATTGCTATATTAATTAAAGAGCACATTTTTGCTTCGGAGTATTCTTTCTATGGCACTTAGTTTGTATGTGAAGTCTCTGCTGTCATTGCATTAGAGCATCTAATGGAAAACACATTTCCTAGTCTAGGGACCTTGGGAGCAGCAGCTTCCATATGGCTTGATCCTTTAGCTGGCAAAGTGCGCCTTTGAAGTTAAGCATCTGTGAATGCTGCATAGATTTGTATTAAAGTAGAATGTGTTTGACTGTATTTTGTTTTTAATTTAATGAGTAAGGACATTGCTACAATGGGAGCATAAGAATAATGTAGTCCTGTCCTAGGACTGTAACTCTGAGGTACTTGAGAATGATGCAGATAATAAGAGCAGAGACAGTATTGCCACACGTGAACTAAACTTACATGCCACCTCTTCCTTTTCCACCACCTTTTTTCTCTTCCCTCCATGTACTTTCCCAGCCTTGACCGATCCCCTAATTTTCCCATAGTGATAAAAGAAAAAAAACATGTTACTTACCATGGCTTCCTTCAGATCACTGAACCTGGAATGCTGATAGGAACCTGGGCATTCAGTCTTCTGCACTTCCCCTAATTTTTCCATTTCATTTGCCATCTGAATTGGGAAGGGATACAGCCTTTACGAAGGGAGATTTTTCTGCTAAAGCAGCTCTACCCTAGTTACAGATGAAGATGAAACTGTTCCACTGCACAATTTAAATTCATCTCCTTCCCAGGTGCTATGTTTGTGCTACAGCAAACTTAAAATCAGGATGTTGGAATTTCTGTTAGGAGGGACTACACATGAAGTATTAGGAAGGATGAGAAAACCACTGCTTTCACATTTGCTTTGTCACTTAAGTGCTTACCATCTAATCGGTTACCACATGACAGCTGCCCATTGCCACATTCTCAGTGAAGTGGATGAATGTTGTCTTAAAACAGCCCATCAGAATATTGGCTGAAATTTAGGGAGAAGATGAAATCGGGTTTAACGTGGAACTCTCCTTTAGAGCAGGCTGCCCAAGCTCTCTGTCTGCAATAGACAGCGCTGTTCTTTATGCAAGGCTGTCAAATGTCATCATACCCTAATGCCAATTACTTTCCAATTGCTACTTTAAAAAAGTGTGTGTGTATATATATATGTATGTATGTTTGGGGGGAAAGAAACAGAGATATGTATACAGTAAAGCCTATGTAACCTCTTTTTTGCTTGCACCTTTTACAGATAAGGGTTCCTAGCTAAAGCAACAGGGTTGTTTTACAGTGTGGAACCTACCTCTTGAAATGATTCTACCAGGTTGTCGGCATTCCTTTTTCCTCCTGGTTGCAGGCCATAAGACCAGTGCTGAGCCAAGCAGATTTCCACAGACATGACAAACAGGAGGACACTAACAAAGATCTTCCTGGACTTCTCCATCCTGTGAGAGAAAACATTTTTCTGATTACAATGACATTGTATATATATGTATGTATGTATGTATGTTTGGGGGGAAAGAGACAGAGATACATATACAGTAAAGCCTATGTAACCTCTTTTTTGCTTGCACCTTTTACAGATAAGGGTTCCTAGCTAAAGCAACAGGGTTGTTTTACAGTGTGGAACCTACCTCTTGAAATGATTCTACCAGGTTGTCGGCATTCCTTTTTCCTCCTGGTTGCAGGCCATAAGACCAGTGCTGAGCCAAGCAGATTTCCACAGACATGACAAACAGGAGGACACTAACAAAGATCTTCCTGGACTTCTCCATCCTGTGAGAGAAAACATTTTTCTGATTACAATGACATTACAGCTCCATTTTTATCTTACAGAATTATGAAAATGTTACATTTCTGGATCTCCAGTTCTGATCTCCTGTGCCCCAGTGGCATTGTGCCTGTGTGTTAGCCACAGCTGGATTTTGAGCCCCTCAAAGTGTGGATTAGCTCACTATAAAGAGATTTAACAGCTGAAAAATTTGGATGAAGATCTAAATTAGGATTTTTGAGCACCCTTTCAGAGTTTTAGGAATGTCTGGACCTCAAAGGTTCCATGAAAGTCCCTGTTGATATTTGACAGATGCGTTCAGTTTAGCTGGTTTCTGTTCTAATGTCCCTGCTCCTTAAAAAGTGCTCTTTGCAGTTTCTTCTAATGCAAGTTTCTTCTAATACAAGCATCTGTTAAGCACTGAATAAGTAAAAAGGGAATCTGGTATGTTGTTCAAGCACATTACCTGCTTGCTGAGAGAGGTTGCAGAATAACTCCAACTCTTCTCCGTTTGAAAATGTCCTGCAAGTATGCTTGTCATCTCACTTTTTATATACAACCACCCCAACACCAAACCTTTCACAGCAGGTAACTTTATCTGATTCTCTCTCACAGGCTGCAATTTTGTTCTTAAAATTGCTGTAATGCAGCAGAAGTAAAGCACATAATTGGAACACCCCTGGTGTAGCTATTAAATTCAGCTGTTTTCTCTAAGAGCCATAAAAGTAACAGCCTTTCTTTTAAGAGGCTATAAATCTGACATTCAAATCGAGCTGACTGCTGTTGCCCCATGGAAAATACACAATCTTTTCTTTCAGTGGCTTCTAATATTTAAGTTCAAGTTCTTGGGTGTGTTTGAATTTGTTGAGAGGGGCTTACAGGAGCTGAAATGGGTGAGGAATTCAGCTTAGTCTCTGTCTATCAGGCATGAAGGAAACAGTCCTTTGGTGCATAAACAGGAGCCTATGATTGCACGAGTGCACAGAGCAATTTGCATGCTCCTTTGAAAGTCCTCCTCCTTAATGTTTAAATTAAAGTGCCTTGATATTCTTTGCTCTATAAAATGCAAAGTACCATTAAACTAATCAAATGGACAAGTATATTTGATTGTAAATATGCTGGGGAAGGGACCCTCTTTGTTGTCATGATGGGGTCTCGTTCATGAATAGGATTCCTAGACACTAACATTATTTTGTGGTTTGTGTGTGTGTGTAAATGTATGCAATGAAGTACTTCGAGAGTTCTTGAGAGTTTACACACTGCAGTTCTTATAAAGGGGTTGATAACTATTTGCATACAGGAGTTAAATTCAGTAATTTTGACTGCAGAAATGTCAATTTTTTTGATCCACCTGGCAGCTATTTTCACTTGCTATGCACTGTTTTATGTGCAATTGAATGTATCACATTTAGTGTTCTTCAAATATCTTCTCTTCCTGCTCCCATGACCTCTTTGAGATTAATGGATTAAAAGTAATTTAATAAGTAAATAACTTAAGGAGGATGTAGTGACTCTAGCAAAGAGTAATTCTTCCTGCTCTAATGCTCCTCCTACTCATGGCAAGAGTAGCCAACATTTAACTTCAGCTGATAAACTGATCAAGCTGTGAAAATAGTTTGTTTCAGTGGGAGAAACATTACTTCAGCGTAGGCACATCACTTTAGAAATGAGATTTTCCTGTACCAGTGTTTTAAGACTCCTTCCTTCCCTGATGAGCCTAGCAAAAATTAAGGTTATTTAAAGATAAACAGAAGAGTTTGTTCATCCTGAGGGATGACATTTAAAGAGGGAAGGGGGCCTGCTTAGCCCAATAATTGTACCTCTTATTAACCCACCATTTTAAGCTAGGTCTAATGACAGCCTACTCAACATCTTTCAACAACTATGTTTCTCCACAGGCTTCTGTTATAGCTACAAAGCTGACCTACGAAAGCACGTCAGAAAGAGCATGTAACTGCACTGGTTAGTGAGCTGTTCCATGTCTTCTCTTAAACTCTAGGCCACAGTCTAAGTTACATAAAGGAGTTGGTAGGTTAAAAAAAAGATTACAGCTGGTTTTGTTTGCCCACAAATACTTTTACGGCCCTGTGTAATGGAAACCAACAAACTACTGTGATTTTGGCAGAGGCAGTCTGAACAGAAGTCTGATCCAAGGTCTGGGAGTGCTTCAGTCTGGGCTTGTCAGGCAGGTGCCTGCTTTGTGCTCTCAAAAAAAAAAAATCTAAGTGTGAAGCTGGGTTCTTAGCACGTGACCTCTCTTTAGTTTTCAGACACTGGAGTATGGTTGATGTAGACTTTTCAGAAGAGCTCCCAGACCTTCAAGTGCACGAGTTTTTCTGTTTTGGGGAGAGAAATCTTAATGCCTGCCAATGCTGTTAAGTACCCATATGGAAGTCAAGGACTTGTCAGGAAAACCCAGGTTTGTGGATTCCCATGCCAAGAATCAAGACCTGTTTTATCAGAAGTGGTGGAAAGGCATATCCGAGCCTATTGAGTCTCTTAGGCTTTTTAGACAGCATTCCTAACCCAAAGGAGTGTGCTGGAGGTGAGAAACTGAAGAAAGAACTAGATTTTTTCCACTTTTGTTCTCGGGGTGCTCTACAGCACTTAGGCAGGTGTGCTGTATTTGTATTATCACTGTTGTGCCACAGAGTTTTAGACTGAAATCATGAGCACTTTATAGACCAAAGTCAAGGACAGGTTTATTAAGTAAAACATAGTTTAGCTGCTTGTGCTGTGTGATGATAATCTCTAATGCGGAAAGTGTTTTAAATAGTGCACATACCTATGTAAATTATGGTTAATGATTTCTGACTCCAGCTATTTTATTGAGCAAATATGAAGGGTGGGGACAAAGAAAAGCTGGAAAGTGTTGCAGATGAATGACAAGTCAAAAAAAACCCTGAAAGCTGTCAAACTGAATGTATCAGAAACATTGCAGCAATCCCCACAAGGTGCACTGACTTGTTTTTCTAGCAGGTATGCTTTATGCTTGAAAGCAAGAATTCTTTTGCTTTCTGCCATAGTGCAAATGGCCTGCGCAGAAGTAAAGACATCTAAAACTCAGTCTTCTCATGAAGTAAGTACTCAAGCGTGGCACTACTTTACAATAAGTAGTGCATTTGAGAAAGCACTGGTTACATACAAATCCAGGCTGAGGTGACAGTCAATGTCTCATGAAGGGCAAAACCAACTATAGCTACAATATTTTTTCAGTTTGTATACAAGGAGCTACCAAAGTTAAAAATTGCGTTCTCTTATAACTTGCTGTCCTTCCCAGAGAAGTCAGGTAAGATTGAGATTGTTTTTTTAAATTAAGACAACCACGACACTTTCATATTTCACACTTTTATTAATGCAATTTAAATTAGGCTGGAACCTGCAATTTCTGAATAGGCCACTTTGGGCTATTCATACAGCTTTGTCATAGCAAAAGAGGTACCTTAAATTCATCTGTGAATGAATGATGCCACATGCTGTGATTATTCAAAACATAGTGCTTCAGTGAAAGTTCAAATATATTTTATACACAGAGATTATGAAAATAGATTCTTTCCATACAATATTTTACTTCTGACAGCTATAAAATATGATAAAGAAAAATAATTTATTTATTTCTCTAGCCCTAGGAATCTTCTTCTACTGCAACATACACATCACTCTCAATGAAAGCGATGAAGAGGGAGAAAGGACTCCAAAATCATGCTGAAACACTTCCCTTGAATCTATAGGTATATTTCACCGAGGATACGGTGTTGTCCTAGAGCCAGATCAAGAGGCCTGGGAATCAAGAGGAAATAAAATCCCAATTCTGAACCACATGGCTGTGGGATTTTGAGTCCCAAAAGTTCATGTCATATGCCTGAGACAACCCAACTTGAACATAAGGGAGAATCCTGCAATTCCCCCCAAACAAATCATATATTGGTCCTGAACTAATCTTTCTAGATTGATAGCAAAGCAGCATTTGCATAACAACTACTGAGACAACAAGACTTCTGTTCAGAGGACTGGAAATCTGCACTGCAAGTAAAAGGCCACCCACGGAAGTAACTGTGGAACTCAAACCACTGCTATCAGTGTCATATTCTGTAAGTTTTAGGATACATTGGTTCTTAACTTCCAGCAACAGCTGTACTTCCTTAGATTCAAGGTTAGTTTTAACTTTGGGGTGTTTTAAGTAAGCATCTGAGGTAAGAGTTCTTGATGCACCTTTTCTTTTTTGGTATAGTTTCTTCATGTGCTTTTTGATTGTGTACAAAATAAATGTTCTGTTAGATGAGAACTAGATTGATACTACAGTGGAAACAGCTTATTAGATGAAGTGCACCACCACCTAAAGAGACGCTGTGAGGCTTTCTGCACTGCAGAAGCCACATAGTTCCCTATTTACTCACAGGTAAAGCAGTTATGGAAAGGGCACTTTGCCCTGTGCAAGACGCTTTTACAGCCACTTTTTAAGTGGGCCCAAAGTGGAATACTAAGATCTGGCTGGGAAAAGGATTATGCCCATGCTTTCAAGGATTCAGTGTACGAGAGTATTTGCATAGTACGTTGAGGGGAAACAGGTGCCAATTATTCATATACTCGAGTAATGACAGGAGGATGGAGCATGTGCTGTGGTCCCAGGGCTTATCTCTACTTTGGTGACAGTATTGTATTTTCCTACGTACGTTTAATTCCCCACAAAGAATGAAAAAACTACAGGTACTCCAGTTTGGAGTGGTTAGGACATTTGAAAGCAAGAGAATTTTTCTTACCAGCTGTGACTGATAGTGCAATTTCACACTAATTCAGAAAGGCTCAAATAAGCCATCCAATTTCGGAACAGGGATGTTTTAGTTATAACTAAATCTGCCGTGTATGCAGATCCCTTCAGTGGAAGCAGCTTCCACTGCATGTTTGAGAAGATGATAAAGCTGTTCTATACCTGCATTCAAACTACTACAAGGCAATATATAACCTATGATGACAGGTAACTACTGTTTTCACCCCAGAAGAAGAGAGTACCTGAAAACATCCTGTGGACATTGTCTAAACCACATCTGTCATTTAATACACTGTGCATGAATGAAGAAACTAACTGTAAATACACTAGTCTAACCGTAAACCTGAACTTTGTTGCTACTATACATTAATAACATTTTCTATTCATATTGCAGCTACAGATTTAATAAATAGAATTGCATATATTGTGCTTTATAAATTAAAATGCATTCCAAAGTGAGGCAATGCTAAACAATGAATCTATTTAACCCTCCCCCCCAAACCAGCCACGTGTCCTGGTTCTAGAACCAGCCCGCTTCCTCGCTCTGTTCACAAAGGTAGAAACAGTGTCTGTTTCTACCTCTTAAACAAAAGCTCTCTCGCCCAAAATGATCAAAGAAGAGTCTACTTAGGCACTACTGCAAATGTAAGTTGTCTAATAACCATTACTTCTAACTTAATAAGGGGAGGAGGTGAAGAAAGTCACAATAACTGTTTTGATTCCTTCCTCTTCGGGATATTCTCTTCCCTATCTGACGCTCTGAGACATGTGCAAAGGTGTCAGCATCTCTTCAAAGATAGCTCCTTTTACATTAGATCCCCTCAAATTAGCTTCTTGTAGATCACAACCTGATAGATCACAGTTCTAAAGGGTAAAAGAAAAATTAAACGTTAATTGAATATACCCAGAACTTAGTTCAAAACTTTACCTTAACTGCATTTATACAGAACCGCATATACTTCCATAAATTTCAGTGTAAACTTCTAGTCTATCACTCTAAACTAGAGTTTCAGTTACTTCTTGTAAGAGAGTAGTTCCTTATTGCAGTTAACAGCTGGATTTATTTTTAAGTCATTAGACTTACACTGTTTATATCAAATTATCTTCCAGGAGTTACTAATGCTTGCTGAACAAAGCTAGAAAGAAGCTGCCTCTTGCAATCTCACCAGGTATTACTCTGAATACTTCTCTAGTACTTGAGGAAGAACAGCCATGTACACAGCTTGCAAAATGAGCTAGTTTGCCCTAAGAAATAATAGACGGCAGTGTATCACGTGCCACCAGTCAGGTAAGATTCCATCATTACTCTACAAATGATGTCTGTCCCAGGATCAAAAAAAAACCCACCCCCACAAACGCCGGCAACTCCATTTCTCTTCGGCGATGGCATGATCTCACACTAAGAAGTTAGGTTTAGCAGTATTTCCATGCATCACTTTTGAGATGATACAAGCCATTCCTGTGGCTTTGAGGTGCCGGCAAATCCAAGACTTTGGATTCATCTTCCAAACTGAAGCTAGAACGAAATGCGATTCCCTAGATCATCCATATCTCGCTAAGACTGAAAAAAGACTAATGCACTCTGTCTGGTTTGAAGCTGGAGAACTCAGTCAAAAGCCCGCAATCCCCAAAATTTTATCAGTTGACTAGTTAGTATAAAAAATGAATCATAACTCACTTCCAAATCAGTTCCTGCCAAAGTTGCTCCTCTAAGATTACAGTTCTTTAGTTTTGCATTTTTCAGCGTTGCAACTCTTAAATTAATTCCTGTCATTTGACTACCTTCCATGTCAACACCTTTCAGGTTAGCACCTAAAACACACGAAGAGTAGTTTTATGAGGAAAAACAGTCAGAAACACAGTAGCTCCAGAACGATGCTTCCTCAGAGCCATGTAAATTGATAGAGGTCAAGGTAGAACTTTGAATTTAATGATTATACGGTCACACACTCAGTCCGGTATTTGTGGCCTCTTCTCATGAAAACATGGGATCGTACAAACCACAGCTAAACCTTTCACATGCCATACAGATTTACAAACACACGGTTCAGTTTCCACAGAGTACCTAACAGGCAAAAACGTCTTACCTTCCAAATTAGCTTTAAGGCCTGATGGATCTTCAAAATTGCACCCTTTTAGAGATGCTCCTTCTGCATTGGAACACAGCATCTTTACCCCCTGAAGGTTTGCACACTGATATAGACAGACATGTCAGTGAGATTCATAAACATGCGAAGATGAACAATACCAAAAATGATCAGAGTATAGTTTTCATTTCTGTTTCAGAAGTGAATCGTATTAAAGCACAACAGCCTTGTTACTGCGAGGAAGTGTAAGAACTTGCTATACTATTATCTTATCATCAGGAAGGCAGATAATTCTCACCCACTGCCCTTTTTTTCCTTTTTTTAACTTAAGATAGCTTCAAAAAGCTTTTGAAGTGATCTAACTAGAACAATTGCAGAGAATATTGAAGAACTACATGTTTTACACTTATCTGCTTGTTCCAATTCCTCTTCCCTTAAAATAACTAAACGACAGCCCAGACTTTCCAAGACGCAGCAATTCTTACATCAAGCACTGATCCAGAGAGGTCAGCTCTTTCAAGATTTGCACAGCACAGGTTGGCATGTGCTAGGTTGCAACGGCTTAGGTTAGCCATCTTGAAGTTTATGTATCGAAGATCTAGACGTGAAAGATCTGCTCCACTGAAATTGAGACCCTAAAACCAAAACAATAACCCCCAAAAAGTTACAGAAGGTGTAGCTCTGAACACAAAACAGTCAAGAGAATCATGTATACGTACATGTGTATATAAATATACACACACACGACCATCTATTCTACTACATAAGACTAACGAATCATAAATGCAAAGCTATCAAGCATTGTCCTTGGTTATGCTAGTGCATTTTACATTTAAATAGAATAGATTAACAAAATTGCTCCTCCAGGAAACCTTCAACCTAAAGAAGGAAAGCAGCCCAAACAGCACACTTGAATTTCACGTTAAGGTCCCTCTGCCACAGCTTGGAATCAAAACTCAATTAAAAAGCAGGGAGGGGAAGCACACGTTGTTTGAATTTCATGTTGTCACATGCTGCTGCAGGATAATTCACCACCAGACACCAACACTACAGATCAAGACAAAGTCTGCATTTTCGCACCTGACATCGCAGCTCAGACTTGGTTGGGGTTGCCAGCAGGAATCGGACAAACTCCTTTCGAGATATAGGAGAATGATCCTCAGCTGGCTGTGAATTCTGTTGAGAGAGTTGTTTAAAAGCTAATAGATAGGACTAAATTATATATTGCCTGGAAGAATAGGACATGGGCATTCACGTATTAAAGAAAACAAGTTACCTTAATAGCTATTTCTAGATGTTCAATTAGTGAATCGATACCAAAAAACCTGGCTTCTTCCAAAACACCTAACAAAAACAAAGCAGTATTTGTTATTTACAGGGAGTCATTAAACAAGAGAGCACTCTTCTTCCCTTACTGGAGAAGGCAGTGTATAGCCACACCAAGAACATGCCAAAAAGTTTGGGTTAATCCATCCTTACTATTGGAGGAGCATCAATTCAATTGACTTTCCCTACTTCTTATACCTTTTATACATTTTAGCTACACTAACAAAGATGAACAGATCACTTGTTGAAGTTTAAGGAGTCTTGAAGAAATGCATAAACGAATAAAACTGACAACAACATACATTATATTAGATGTAACTGGATAGAGGAAGAGCGAGCTTGCTTGCGGCTGAAAGGAAGAAATAACTCAGAAAGGATGTTTCCAATACCAGTATTAGGCTAAAGATATCAAATCCAGAATTACAGCCAGATATTAATCCAGTGTGGAGAATTTTTAATGGTCTCAAGAGAAATAAGTTTAAACAGTATATCTGCATTAAACCAAGCATGTGGAATTGCAATGCTTGAGATAAATTCACCAAAGAAAAATCCCAGACATTTAGATGAGCATACAAAAGTCCCACCGACTTGATCATATTTACCTGAGGGCAAAGTTTAACTTCTAAAGAGTAGTAATTTAGGAGATGTCATACAGGTAATACCTACCTAGCAAATTAATGCCATCATTTACAATGAGCTGTCCGTGACGCAAATAGTTCAAAATTGGCTCAAAATACTCTGGACTGCGGTCAATTAGGAATGCTCCTCTATGATCTTGCTTATTTCCCCAAGCATCTGTTTCCACAACATATATATAATTAAATTTGATATATTAATAGAAGAGCATTTGCTTCAGTTTCAGATTTTTATTACCAAAGGGTACTGGATTATGAAACATTCCACTCGAAAGGGCGTTTCTTAAGAGAAAAGGAAGGAAAAGAGGAGCGAGGTGGGGGGGAAATCACCTTAAAACACTCGCTCCTGCTATAACTAACTAAAACATTTTATCACATACAAAAGACTCATTGCTAGAATAAAAGCAGCATTAAGATTTTAGTCTGGCCCTGTTTCCTAAAGGCTGTCTCATACAGTGTTTGCTCATTGATTCCGTTGACAAAACTGAGCAAGATGCAACAGTAAGATGAAAACCTAAAATCAAACAAAGACCCCAAAATATTAACTACGGATGGAAGTTATATTTTCAGTTTGTGAGATGACAAGCACTACATGGGCAACAGAGAAATAAACAATTATTAAAAAAAAAGATGATACGTTCTGCTTTTATACTTTAACATACTTTTGATATTTCAACTTATGAACAAGAGTCTCAACTGGATAGTGCCTTTTGCCTACTTGGCTAATTTGATACTTAAAAAATAAAGTTTATTTCAATATACTAACCTTTATCTTTAAACATGTGGGCCAACATACTGTCAGGTTCTTTGTTAACCAAAGTGCTCCTAGAAAACAAAGGCAGCACAATTTTGTTTTTACAATGGAATGTTTTGCTCAAGAGACAAACTTGCTGGTTGGAGTGTATTTTCTGCCCTTGACAGCTTGAAGGTAACAATGGTGTGTGATATGCATTCCAACAGCTACAACACTGTACTGATTTAATTTCATAGAGCATGATAGCAAAATACATTCCTGACCTGAGGGATCGTAAAGGTACTTTAAATACAAAGCACTTAGTTAACTGAAATATTCCAAGGATAAATCCAGGCCTGTTCAGAGTTTTCGCCAGTGTTACTTCATATGTAAACTATTTTAAGAATTAATTTGTTGCAAAATTGTGGTAGCAAATACAAAATACAGAGGAAGTTGCAGAAGTCTAAGACCTCCTACTCCATAGTAAGTTATTTTTCCAGCTCTTTTGCAAGAGCGTCTGAAGCCTCACCAACTGAATGTACACTACCAGCTGCTATAACTGCTTTATGGAAATCAAGTCCTTTAAGAACAAAACCAACTTGTTGCATTTTTACCGTGTAGTGGTGAAGTATCGGCCTCCAACATTGAGCGTTAACCAATCTGTGTGTGACCCTGTTAGTTCTTCATGAGGTCTCCCATCAGTCTGAGGATCTACACAGAAAGAGACAGTAATTATTAGAAAAATTGTGAATATTTCTGAATCCTCCATATGGTAAGAGGTATCTTCTGAAAACACCAGAGAATAAAATTTTAGATTTACATTAAAGCAAAATAAAACTTCTTTACATTAAACAAAAGGTTAAACTTAAAAATTAGAGACTTACCAATGAATGGTTCCCCTTCACAGACAAACAAAACATCATCATCCCTGAGAGAGGAGCAGGCAGGGGGACGAGAAGGAGGAAGAAAAAAACCCAAAAAGATTAATCATTTTTTGTTCATCTAATTGACAGTGGGAACCCCTCCCGATTAGTTTCAGGTAAACGATAATCGGTTGCCACTAGTTAGAACTTCAGTATCTGATTTTTATCTTAATTTTGCAGGTTCCAGTGGACTGTAATACGATTTCTTCACTGGAGATGTTATCTGTATCAACCAGGTAGGGATCACTTCTGTTACTCAACAAGTTTAGTTTTACAAAATAGTTGCTTTTCTCCCCACTCTGGGAGTATTCTATGAAGCCAAAGCAATGCTAGAGTTTGTCTCCTTTTCAAAAAAAACTCCTCCAAGTGCTGATTAGAATAGTGGGATTTTCCTGGTACACACACTGCACTGTGAATCAACACAGCAGGACGTTAAAAGGCATAAAGTGCAGCTTGTATCAAGTTCTGATTCATCAAGATAGAAATGCTTTGAAGTTCAAAAAACAGCATTACTTTTCCTTGAGGCATGAAAGCATCTTTGGGCACACTGGCTGGAAATGATAATATCTGTTTTTAAGGAAAGCACTGGTTATTGATTAAGGTCAGAGGATTAATAGGCTAGTAAGTCTCTTAATCTGCATCTGTGATTAGACTTTTATTGGATAAGCCTTACCTAATCAAAGCGATATCATCAATGAGTCCACCTTTTCCATTGTATACACTGGTCGCTTTTATTCCAAGCTTATTACTAGCCACAGACAGCAAATCCGATAAAGTCCCATACACAGCCACAACCTGTGGAAGAGAGGTAGCTATAGGCACTGTGTTCATACAGTTTCTGCCATTTCAGACTTATTACCGGAGCTATCAGTAGCTTCGGGGGGGGGGGGGGGGGAGGGGTGAAGGAAGAAGATATGTATGGATCTTTACTAAAAAAAGGAAAAAAACCCACCAACTTTGATGTTAGAACCATAGCTGCCTTAAAACGGGGTGGCTTGCACGTCTCTCACCAAGGCTCAACATACTGAGGTGGCAATAGCAGTTAAAGAATGAGTGTTGGTACTGTAAGAATATTATGATTCAATTATTTATTTCTCTAAAGAAACACTGCTATTTGTTCTGTTCCGAGTCTCTCCCGAATTTATTTCCCTCTCTAAACGCAAAGATTAAACTACAGCCACACGAACTGCCTTAACGCCAGAGATGTGGATGGGAAAAATCAGAGATGATGGACAGCGTTTAGTAGAGCTGCTTGGCAGGGCCTTTGCCGATGCCAGTCGTGCACAGGTTGAGGCTAGAAATCTAACTATCTTCACTCTTGGGGCATTACTACATAGGTTTTAAACAAGCGAGCAGGGTTGAAGCGTTATTCGTTGGCTCTCCAGTAGCGTACACATGCGATATTGCTTCGACGCGGCAGAGACCTGACATCCTGCAGCATTTAATCTACACGCTTCCCGCCGTTACCTAGGACGTGCACAGCAGGACCCGAATCAATAATGACGATGTGAAGGTGACTTTAACTGCGACTCCAGCAACAAGTTCTCGGCTTGTCGCGATTCCCCTCAGCGTTCACACGCAGAAACGCCGGCAGCCGCCGACTGTATTTTCTGGTGAATAACACCCCGGCTCCCCCGCGGGCCGTGCGGGGCTTTCGGCCGCTCCAGCAGCGCAAGGACTAGGC
>NW_008794601.1:1664470-1668668 GCF_000699145.1 Aptenodytes forsteri | reverse complement strand
GCGGGGTGGGGCGCGCTGCGGGGGTGCAAGGGGGTGGGTGCTGAGGGAATTGGGGTGCCTGGGGAAGGGGGGTAGGTGGCAAGGGGTGCGCCCCGGGAACGGCCGATGTTGGGCCCTGATCCCTCGCACAGTCACGCCTGTCGCTTGTTTAACCGGGTGGATGGAGGCCCCAGCTGTTAGTGTGGACCTGGGGGGGTCGGAGCTGCGCACGCGGCGTTTAACAGCTTAATTGGCGTTAGGCAAAGTACAGAAAAATGCATATATTCGGGGAACCAACGTTTCAGACTGATATTGCTGAATTCTACGTGCTTACCTTAAAATCCAAGAAACCAAATGCAAAAAACGTTAGCGTCTTAAATTTTGGAATTAAACTGCTAATACTTGTTGCAACACTTACAGCAAAACGATCACAGTGTGATTGTGCTTAACGTATTTTATACTAACATGAAGTTTAAGTTTGATAAAGAGTGAAAGCATAGCCTTGTATTTCCTTGCTCGTGAAACACTTCTGTTGCAGGTTTATATTGCTGTGCATTTTTCTTCATAGTGCTAGCCTTTTGTGTCCTTTCTGTGTAGCTTTTTGGGGAGAAGGACTTTCCCTTTCCACCACGCTGTGAAACACCTTGTTCCAGGAAAAACCTAGATTTGGTAGAAGTTTGAGAATGGCAACGAACTCTTGCTCTTACCAAATACCTATTAAAAATCTCTTTTTCTTTTTGATAGGTGTCTGTAATTGCAGGAGAGCAAAGGCTGACTGAAAGTTTCTTAAAATAAATCACTAGCAATGCACAGACGATCTAAGAATATAAATGCTCCCCTGGAAGTTAAAGAAAATGAGAGTAGATATACTGAAGAGAAGGAAGGGGCCTCTTTCCCTCATCTGTCAAAAGACCAGAAGGTTTCCAAAGTGACTAAATCAAAAGTCATAAAGGCATCCAAGAAGGAGAATTTAAGTGATGGGAACCATGTGCAGTTGCAAAAATGCACCCTGAAATGCACCAAAGGCCTCAAGAAGGAATCATACCACAGCAAGAAGGATGTTGTTAGCTGTCAGTTTACTGAATGCTTCTTTGATGCGCTAAAAGGGGATGTGGTTGGTGAACCTACCTTGCCTTTGAACAATAAGGAAAATTTTTCAAGAAGTAGACCTGTTTCTTTGGGGGATGAATGCTACTTGACACCTAGTAGGGACAAAGCAGAAGAAAAATCTGATTGTGGAATATTGGAGAAACAGAGGAAAAAACCTGTTGATTTTGCAACTGTAACAATTGCTGAATTTGGGATTACTCAAGAAAGCTTTACTAAACGATCTATAGGTAAGGCTGGAGTGACTAATGACTGTTGTCCTTCTCAGAGGGACATCTGGAGGTAATCTAGTCCAACCTCTTATCAAAATCTTCAATTTAGGTCAGGTTCAAGCCATCTGGCTGAGTTTGAATATGTCCAAGGATAGGACTGTGATAGGAAGTTGCTTTAATTCCCTATTTAACTTTTTTCTCTCCAGTTGATTAGGTGTCAGTGAGTTTCACAAGGGAGTAGTAGGACAAATTCTGCAAGTATTGGTAGACAGTTCCTTAACTAGCAATTGAAAAAGTAAAAGAAGACAGGTCCTCACTTGGGATATAGTTTAGTTAAATATTAACTTGCTTTTAGGAAGTTAATTTGCTTTTGCTCAGGAAGGTTTCTTGAGCTGAGCAGCTAACTTCGGATGTTTTCATAAATAGCATAAATCACTCTTAAAACAAAAAGAAAAAAAATTACCATTTTAAAGCTGTAGGTATTCTTACAAAAAAAATTATTTTTTTCTCTCTCTCTTCCTGTCCCCGTTTCAGGGAAGTCTCCGACTTCATTAAAATTCAGACGAAGATCAACAGTTGGGGTACGGGGGTCACCAGAAAATAATGCCCTTATTCGATACCTTGCCCAACAGAGAAGCAACAGGCAAAAAGAAGCTTTTACACAGGTGAGAGTCAGTCTCAGTTTAGTTCCCCCAGGAATCAACATAGACTGGCAGAAAGAGAAGGCAATTCTCAGGAAGAAGCCAGTAGAAGGAGTAACCATGGCCTTAATTTCGTTGACTTCCCTTGGACACCTTACTCTAGAATAAGGGCATGTTACAGGTTTGTTTGTGTAGAGTCTGGAGTCTTTTCTCCATGTCTAGCTTGCTCATATATTTTAAGTTTTGTTTACCATAACCTTTACTTTCCTGCATTTGCCATGCTTGATTTTTGGCGAATTAAAGTGTTGATAGTTCAAAGTGAAGTAAATACTAGCATGGGTGACTTGTTTTTTAATCGGACTTGTTCTTAACTCAAACTGGCACAGACTGTCAGAAAACAAATTCTGGATATGGCCTAGAGGGACAGATTATGAAAGGCAGTAAGACTTAACAGATTTCTTGATACAGTTCCTTTTTTGCATGGCTTTACCGTACAACTAAAATTGTGGCCAGATTAAATACAAGATTTGCTTTTTCTCCGAGTTTGTTTTATGCCAAAGTACAAATACAAAGTAATAAAGCCCATGTCATCTTGCGGGGGGGAAAAAGTCTCATGAGGTTAATTTTATTTCAGCAGGTTAGTCCTTTTCAACATGAAAATGTCAGGTCGTTGAAGGACAAAATAGATGCCTTTCAAACATCTTTTAAATCAGTACAAGAAGCTGAAGGGGAGACTGGCTTCTCTGGACTGCCACAGGTGGATGATGCTTCCTGGGAAGCAGTCTGTTGTAAGTTGATTATATTTCTGGTCAATGATTTATCTTAAACATTAAGTCTTCCTTTAGGCCAAAAAGTACAAAAATACAAACATTTAATATAAAACAAAAAAAAATTTCCTTTATAAGGGTTGGCACAGGTTTTTTTGTGTTTGGTTTGAGGTTTTTTGTTTGTTTAAACCTATCTTATTTCTTAGTGCATCCTGAATAGTGGTTTCTCAGAATAACCCCCGAAGAAAAATGAAGACTAGTATTTTTTGTGACTGTCGCGAGCCAGGAACTTAATCCCAATTTCCTAGTTCCCAGTCCAATGCTCCTCTCCATCCATAAAGCCACATCGCCTCTGTTTTGCTTTAATTCATGTTTGGCAGTGGTATATGTCGGATTTACTTTTCACTAACCATTAGTGTTTTCACACTTTTTCCATGAAACTGATAATGGTTTTTATGACGGCTGGTTTCAGCCGAACAGTAACTGTTCTGTCCTTTGATCGTGATGTGCAAACTTTTGTTTAATAACTTTTAAGTGCAGTAATTTTAGAAATCATGTTACATTACTGTGGTGTTAACATCCTTATTTCTTAATGAAAATAGTAAGTATTGCAAAAGCAAGTCAGGGCAGTACTGTGTTAACTGTGAGAAGATGACAGTGTAAACCAAACTACAATGCTTTACTTCTCTGGTATTGGTGGTCTTAACGTTTATATGAAAAGAATAACTTGCTTTGTTTTGAAGTTTTAGTAATGTTATTTTCAAAGTAGAAGTAAAAAAAAAAAGCATGTGTTTTTCTTTTTCCTGACTAGAAAATTACCTAGCTTTTTGAATCTCACCGTACTTTTGGTGAAGAAACACAAAAAGAGCATTCATTGAAAAATCTCAAGTTTGTTTTTGTGGTTTGTTGTTTGGTATTTGGTTTGTGTTTTTTTAATTGATGCAGCTCAGAACAAAGTACCTTTTACAAAAGAGTGGAACGTGGATCAGTGGAGTGAAAAGTTCATGTCAGACAACAGTGGAGCTGATTTGAAAGAAAATTTAAGACAAAATTTGACCAACAGCAGCAAGTCTGATACCAAGATATGCACCATCTTGTCTTCACACCAAGATGTGACTATCACAGAACCTGCTGCTGCTGTTTCAAAGGTACTTCTATAAGTAGAAGAACATGGGCAAAGAACATGGAGAAAACAAATAGCACAGCAAATCTCCCTTGCAAGAATTTTATGTCTTATTATGACAAGTGAAGGGAAGCAAAATCTGGCATGGACACTGATCTATTTGGACTGATAGTGAACATAGCCTAACCTCAGATACCTGCTGCTGGCTATCCTGAGGCTGTGCTCAGTTTTCTTTTACGTGCTGTCGTGGTTTAACCCCAGCCGGCAGCTAAGCCCCACACAGCCGCTGGCTCACTCCCCCCACAGCAGGATGGGGGAGAGAATTGGAAGAGTCAAAGTGAGAAAACTCATGGGTTGAGATAAAAACAG
>NW_008794601.1:1632739-1664289 GCF_000699145.1 Aptenodytes forsteri | reverse complement strand
TCAACTGTCCTGGCTGTGTCCCCTCCCAGCTTCTTGTGCCCCCCCAGCCTGCTCGCTGGTGGGGTGGGGTGAGGCAGAAAAGGCCTTGACTGTGTGTCAGCACTGCTCAGCAGTAACGAAAACATCCCTGCGTTATCAACACTGTTTCCAGCACAAATCCAGCACACAGCCCCATACCAGCTACTGGGAAGAAGATTAACTCTATCCCAGCCAAAACCAGCACACATGCAAATGTTCGATGTGGATGCTATAAGCTGTTCTAGTCAGTAAGATTATACTCTTTTCTGATAATCACATGGAAAAGCTTATTTTATTCTATTCATAAAATTTAAATATGTCTTAATTCTTTTGAATGTGCAGCTGTAACTATGTGAGATGTCAGATTCACAGATATGGCAAATACAGCTTTTTCCAGATGTCAAAACCAACTTTGTTGATCATTGGGATGACTCTGAATGCAATTTTTAATCTTCACCTTATATCTGTTTGGCAGTTATTTGATATTCCATGCAGAAAAAAGGATGTACTTGTGTACAGGTGGAGAATTTAATTTGTCTTCTATATAAATATCTCTAGTGACCCTTTTATTAGTCTCATATATAAAAACAGTGAGGATGGGGTCCATTTTGCTAGGTGTGTCCTCTGATGCTGCTGGACCTAGCAGCTTCTGAGTTGTAAAACAGCTGTGATAGCGTAACAGTTGTATGGAGGTTAGGAAGAAACTTCCTAAATTGGTGATTAAAATATACCGGTTTTTCATTCCATCTTTTTTCATTTCTGATGTCTAATCCTTTTAAGCCTTTAGCCTTGGTGTTTTGGGAAAATAAATTCAACTAAAGTAGTAGATGATTGAGAACTCCGCGATCCTTGTCTATGGGATTAAAAAAACTCTGTAATTGATGCTATTTTAAAAGGTGGCATTTGCAAGTAGTTTATTTCTTTATCATGTTGTGTGGGTGTGTATATAAATAGATGCTCTCCCTATATATATAATCTTGTAACTTTTTCTCTAGGAATGGGTTTATGAGCAACACAATCCTATTGAGTCATTGGAGGCTGTTGTAATTAGAGATATCTTAGAAACAGGCCATGGTAAGAGGATTTATCACTGTTATAATCTTTGTTATATTCTTATTAGGAAGTAAAAGTACTTAGAATATTTGTAAGGAAATGTTTCACAAGCAGTCATCCCATGTCTGTCGTCTTGTCTACAATTTATAATGCAGTAGAACCTGATATAACTGACATAAAGGCTGGTGAGGGAACAAAAAAAAAAGTACTGCAAATAACGATCTATTCAAGTGCTGCTGCAGAGGAGGCTCGAGTCCCAGTTTAAAAACTGAATTCAGAGCTTATTCAGTACAGCATAGCATTAAACATGTTTTTACTTAAGCACAATTCATAGGAAGGAAATAGCTTTTATGAGAGGAGCTGAAATATTTGGAATGTAGGGTAGGGCCTCTTGGGTGGTATGTTAGCAGTTTGATTCTGATAGAAAAAGCGAGCTCAAACTGAGATGCGGGCTGGGAATAATTGTTTAGACTTTTCCTTAATTTTGCTAGTCAGGCCATTTTTAGGGAAAAGTATAGTTGAGTAGTTCATGCCTGTGAAGGAGAGAGGGATGTTAATGTAGAGAGTCCCTCTCTGTACATTAGAGAATGCTTCCCCCCCCGCCCTCAATTTACATGGATGAGAGAGAAATCCTTATGCAAAATGTCTTTTCCTTCATGCAATGCTCCCTTTTTACTTTTGTATGTTTTGTAAATTTCTCAAAATATGAAATGTAAATGTGGCACAATAATAGCAGAAATTTAGAAACGAATGGATTTTTTTGTGATGTTGATGCACAGAATCTATGGAGATGTGTACATTTATAGTTCATGTTGCTAATACTAAAGTCTTCTAAATTTTAATGCTGTCTTTAATTGTCATATCTGTCTATTTGCTCTAAAGATTTCAGTTCTGACCACATGACTGAAGACGTTAGAAGTAATGTTAAATCAGATCTAAGCAGAAAGAAAGTTATTTTTGTGGAAGAACAGAGCCTGGAAATATTTGATGAAAGCAAGCCACCTATCACGCCACTACAAACGGGAAATATTTCATTAAATGAACATACGCAGAGTGGCTCCTGTTTGCGATCTGTGTTGAAGAAAACGCTGATGAAGCAACTAATGGATAGCGTGAAGGTTGGTTAACTGAATTACATGGAGGTACTAATACTAAGGATGAACTTCTGCAGTCATTATTGAACTACCAGAAGTTGAATCGTGGTTAAAGATAATTTTTGTCTAATTGACATGCATCGGAAATAATTTAATGCTATCAATGGATATCTGTTTGCTGTTTGGTCATCTTTGGAAGTTCTGTTTGAAGCTTTCATGTTATGAGAAGATTTGTATGGATGTTGTTGAGTTTTATTCATTTAGAAAACAAGTAGTTTTTTTAAACAATAGGACTGATTATTAAATGTTGCTTACAGAAAAAGTTATTTTCACTTTTGATTTGTACAAGGACAACATTTTAACTAAATGGTATTGAATAGGTGATTGTATCATTTAAATTTGATAGGAATACTCGCACGATGCAGTTGACAGAGGAGGAGGTGAATCTTTCGCAGTCTCCAGTTGTGCAGAAATCTCTGAAGCATTGCAAACAGGTCAGATTCCCCTTTTGTTTTTTAAATAGGCAGAGCATTATGTGGGATCACAAAGTCTTGCCTCTTTGGTAAATCTGAAGAATGATATGCATTAACCTCCACTGAAGTAGCTTGTGTGTGGCATCCTACTGTGTGAAGTGGAAAATAAGGTTGCCAAGGAAAATAATGTCTGTTTAAAAAAAAAAACCAAAAAACCCCAAAAAAAACCAAAAAAAAAATAATGTAATGTCTGTTTAAAAAAAAAAACCAAAAAACCCCAAAAAAAAAAAAAAAAACAAAAAACCCCCCAAAAAAACCCCAAAAAACCCCCCCACAAACACACCAAGACTTCAGAAAGCCTCTAATACCAGAATAGAATCACCTATTTTTCAAGAAATTTTACACTTGTCAACTGGAACTTGTGGAACAGCTAGTCATTTCTAGTCTTCTATTTTCTTTCTTCCTTAATTCTTGATACTGTAATAAAGCTGCACTGAAAATTCTGGTTGAATCCACAGGACATGTAAAGGTGGTATTTTGCTGTTTGGTTGGGGGAGGGTGTGATTTTTAAGAGAATGTTAATGCCCATAAAAAGACCTTGAAAAGTCTCTGGTCTGTGAAAGCTCTGTTTTCAATTCATTAAGCAGTCTATGTATTTTATTACCGTAGAGAAAACTGAAACACATAGCTCTGAAAAGCCAAAGAAGAAAAGAGTTACTTTTGGAGAAGTTCTAAGCCCAGAAATATTTGACGAAACTTTGCCTGCAAATACTCCATTGCGCAAAGGAGCAACGCCAGTCCGTCATCCAGGATTACAAAGTAATAGCCCTTTTGCAAGGTTAAGTCTCATTGAAGGGCCATTATCCCAGCCGAACTTTGATTGCAGTGATGTAAGTTTTTTGTTGGGTTTTTTAAAGCTATAAAAACAGCCTCTTAGTCTCTGAATGTTCAATTTTTGTTTAAGTTTTTCCCCAGTCTGCTTGGTTTTGAAAAGAAATTGCTAAAATATTAAAATACAGTCTGCTTGAAGCATTAGAATGACATTGAGAACTTTTGCTTTTGCTTTATGAATTCTAAATAGCATTTTGGCCTGTAGAGCTATGTTCAAAGTTGAGTACTGGTAGCACATGAAATGTTTTTTGTCTTGGCTTATTCATACACTTTTGATAGTGTATTTCTTTTTGCCATATATAGCAAATGAGCTGCCTCACTCTTTAAGGAAAAAAAATAAAATCGCCTGGGTGTTCCAAACACTAGTGGACAAGGTGTTCTTCAGTGTATATCTGGTATACTATATTGCTAAAAAATTTAACTACTTTTTTTAAAGGAATGTGTTGAGCCTCTTCAAGAGTTAATGGAGGGTTCTGTTGCTGCAGAAGACGTCTTACCTGTTGAAAACACAGAAGGTAACCCCAACTTGTATTTTTGTCATTAGATAACACATCTTTCTGTATCTGAAAATTGAGAGATGACACAGGGTTTTTTGTTTGTTTGCTTTTTATACAGGGGATATATTTCAGTTATGCTAAAATTTAAATGCTCTTGCTTTCTCCTAAAGGTCTTTGCAGTAGCAGCAGTGTTTACATGTTGTTTAGGTTAACTGGATGTTAATTTGACCTTGTGGTATTTTTCTGTGAAAGTGGCTGATCTCATTAGACTTACTGCTTTAAGTAACTGGGCTTACTGTCTTGATTCTGATACTGTAATTTTGATGTTAAAATAGCAAGCAAGACAACAACAACAAAAAAAATTGAAAGGGGGTTGTGTGTATGTATGTATCTCTATGAAAGCTGTGCAAGTGCTAATTATTTTGTTACCAAATCCTCACATCTTGTTTTCCTCTGTTTTGTAAAGCAAGCTGTTAAGTTTTTTTATCTTGCCATGTTTGATAGTCCTTTATGCAGAAAACATTACTCAAGACTAAGATGACTAAACATGCTGTGCATAATGTTAGAAATTATGTGGATAATTTCCTCAAAAGGTGATTAACTTTTTGTGTTGAAACTGAATCAATATTCTTATTTTCTTCATATATAATAGCAGAAACTGACAAATCTGTTATGATAAGAACTCGTTCTTCTACTAAAAGGAAGGTAAGTTTCTTTAGTGATGATGTTTGGTTTTTTGTTTTTTTGGTTTTTTAACTTCTTCAGGCAGAATTGTTATCTTTTATACCTCCTGATGCTTATAAGAGTTTTTACAGCCTCAGGTATGAGGATTGTATATATCCAGGTATATGGAAATACTCATGTAGTGCAGGTAACTGTCTTAAGGAAATCCCATTTTTGAGTGAAAGTGGTTTCCAGTTATTAAAAACACTTTTGGTTATAGCCTGATATTTAAATTTACTATTTCTATTGAATTTTCTAGGAACTTTCCCAAATAGTCTGTCAAAATTTAGAAGAGATTTATTGATAGACTTTCATTCGTAGGATCAGGGGCTTCACTCATGGGAATCTAAGAAGTTACAATCACAGAAAATTGACGAGAATGGAAACAAAGTTTTCTGTCTAATTTTTCTATTTGGTTTAATTTCTTTGAGATATAGGAACATGAGATAGAGGCTAATAAAGTGAAGTTTATTCTGCAACTTGTGATGACTTTCGGTATCACTGAAAATGTGATTGTGTTCCCAAGTCCAGTGCTAAAGATCTTCAGTCTTGTTAACCTTTTTGTCTGCTAGCCATAAGGCAGATATAAGAATATTATATAATGATCCGAAACCAGCAGACAAACAGAATATCATACGTGTATCTCTTCCGGTTGCTGGAATCTCAAGGCGCATAGAATTTATTGTACAACAATTTCTGTAAGAAGTGCTTTCAGTGTTGTACAGTTCTAGTGTGCTTTATTGGAGGGGGAAGGCAAAAAAAAAAGTAATATGAAAAAAGTAACCTATCTTAGCTGAAAGAAATAGCTGAAGATGAAAACTTACTATTTTCTCATACGGAGACTAATTTACATTGTCATTCTTATGACTGTTGGACTGTGGTGTATTTTTAAAAAAAGCAAGCATATGCATGCGCACATAAACATGCACCCCAACAACTTAAAATTCATGTTCCTCAACAGTGTAGCACAATTTCAGAGGGGACTGCTTTTAGCGTCTCAAGAGCCACAAATACTAAGAATGCTAAAGGTACTAAAAATCCAAGAAAGAACAAGTTTCAAAGACTAAAGAATATAACCACGTCTGCTGCCAAAAAGACACAAGTAAGTGACAGCCCACTGCAGTTCGTGAATACTACTTTTATTTCTCTATCCAAGTGTCTCTTCTTTCTTACGTGTTTTACATGATTATTTTGATCTTTGTAGTAAAGATTTCCTGAAGGGTGTTATGTTTCCTGTTGCTGCCAATATTCTCTTCTTCATGCCTATCTTGTTTTCCTACACTTACTGCCACACCTCTCTTTCTTACTGTTCGTTAAGGCTGACGAGCAGGGTTTAAATACTTGTAGGGCAAAAAGGATACTTTATGGAGGTGGTGGGGGGTGGTGGTGTCACTTTTCAGACTTCAGGGACAGAAAATGAGTTTATGGTGGTTTTCTTACCAAGTGTATGCAGTAATAGTTCTTTGAACTTGTCCAGTTATGTGCTAGTTAAGTATTGTAAAGGTGTGAGACTTCTAAAAGATTTTTGCCTTCATGTATTGGAAGAGAAAGCACATACTCCTTTTCAAACTAAGCATGAATGAAGAATCTGTAGTTTTGAGCTGAAAGACTAATTTCTTGGACTTCTAGATTTGGTTAAATGAAACAAAAATCAGATCTCGTGTTTGAGAAGTAATTCTCCTTTACTTTGAGTTTTTAGGTTAATTTGTAGATGGCAGAACAAGTGGAACCTTCATTTTAGGGGAAACAATTGTTATCTATCAAAATCCAGTAATGGTGTCGCTTATTTGTTGGAAAATATTGTACAGGATCATTGCAATTACATCGTGCTCTCTTCAGTCTTCTCAATCTTTTCAGAAAATAAAACATACAAGCTATGGGAAAAGAAGAAAGAAAAAAGTAAAAAAATCTTTGTATGGGGAAAGAGAGATGGCTTCTAAGAAACCTCTTCTCAGCCCTATCCCTGAAATTCCAGAGGCTTTCTCTTCTCCCTCGTCTCCAAACTCACCAAAGGCAAATGCGTTTTTTTCAGGTAATGTGGTTTTCAGTTTTGTCTCGCCTTGCTCTTGCTGTTGCTTCTAATTTTTTTATTTCAACAGTTACATAAAAAAACCTGTTGATAGTTATCTTGAGTTCTGTGCACAGGTAAAGAGCCCAGTATACATATTTTACTTTTAATTACTTCTGTAATAGTAGAGTCCAGAGGATCTGATAGATTATTAATCTCCAACTGGATAAATTTAACTCTTGTTGGACTCCAGTGTAAAACTGAAAAAAAAAAAAAAAAAAAGCCCCTTTGTACTTTGACTGGATACTGATATTTTCTTAGTCTTTAAAACTGGTAAGTTGGGCATGAATAGTTAAGTGCAGTAGCTTTCTGTTGGTTGTTGGGTTTTTTTTTTACACTAATCATAGAATCATAGAATCATTGAGGTTGGAATTCCTTATCTGGAATGGTTGTTTAGAAGGTTACTTTAAGTAAAGTACTTTAAGTAAAATACTACAAAGCTTTTATTGTAATATTTAAAAATAGATTTTGTACATTCACAAGTAGAGTCAAGTAACCATGTGTTTATTCTAATTCAGGGGACATATTTTTAGATAATACCAAATCCAGGAATGCTTGCAAGGATGTTCAACAGAAGCTAGTGGTTGAAAGAATGAGAGGGAAAAACATCCGTGCAGTTCATATGTATTCAAGCTCTAAGGACCTGGACGTTGTAGAAGCCAGCAGCTCCAATGATACAGTCTTTCAGGTGTCAGATGATGATCTGAAGTCTGTTTCTGGCCTTGATCATAAGGTAACTGATACGCTTAAGGATACTGCTAGAAAATAAGTCAGAACTGTGCGTGATGTTGTTGAATCAAAAAAGTAATGTTTTGGGGGAAGAAAAAAACTAACTCTAAGAGTGATTAAACATTGGAACAGGCTGCCTGGAGAGGCCACGGAATCTCCATCATTGGAAGGAGGTATTCAGAACTCAACTGAACAAGGTCTCAAGCAGCATAAGTTTGGTCCCACATTGGAGCAGATTCCAAAGTACAGGATTCTCTGTGGTTGGTTGGGGTTTTCTGAGAATGACTAGATTTGGTGAGGAAAACAGTAGCAGTTGTTTAGTTGTCAGCTGTTTGAAACCATTTTTTTTGTGGATTACCTTTTGCCTATATTTAAAAAAAAAAAACTTCCTTTTTTTCCAGTTTTCAAATATTGTGCCAGATGCGAAGTGTGTTTTTGATACATCTGACTATTTCCAGCAAGCTGAAGAGACTGCATGTATAAAAGAGGCAGAAGAAAGTGGTTCCTTGATAGAAAACGAGAAATTACAAGGAAATCTCCTAAATAAGGCAGAGTGGCAAACTGGGCTAGAATTTCTAGAACAACAGGACACTAGTGTACATGAGGGTGCCCAAAGAACTCAGTGTCCACAAAAAGATTCTATAAGAGGTAGTCCACCAAGAAGAAGAAGAAGTAGTGCCATCTATTTTCCTCCTGTTGAAAAATCGGAAATAACTGGAAACAATCTTCCAGTTTCTTTTAATGTGGAAGAAGTCTTATCTGCTCCTCAGCTAAAAAGTGACTCCTTAGGGCCTTTTAGCACCAAGAGCGATACCAGTGGCAAAAAAAGAGTGAGGCGCAGCATGAGATTACATAAAGATGCAGAAATTGAAGGACTTGCATGGATTCAAGTACCCGATGAGATTCAGAAGAACCCTCCCCTGCTATCTTCTGCTTGCAAAATCAGGGGAACAATAAGCACATCCATCCTTACAGAATCTGAGAATATTCACCATAGAGAAGAAGATCTCATCCAGTTTTCAGCACCAGGGAAGGAGAACGATGACTCTGTTCATCTTGCTGGTGGTCCTTGCGAAAGATGGAGGAGGAAAAGCATGTGTGTATCCACACCTCAAGAAACCAGAACTCGGTCTCAGACCCAGAAAAGGAGAATAACAAATTCTGTATATAGGAAGGACAGAAGTAACCAAAAACACTCTGAAGAAGTAGAAATACCTCTTGAAAAGAACTGTAACATTTAGCGAGGTTTCAGCTACCTCTGGTTTTCTAAAGTGAAGGTCAGTATTAGATTCTTACGTTCTCTCTCTTAAGTGCTGTTTTTCTCTCTCTCACTTGTATTTCCTTACTTACTATTTCCTTATTCATTTTCTGGATAACTTAGAACTGATTTTTCTTGTCTTGATGCCTAAAATGCTTGAAGATCAGAACTGCATGGAAGACCTAGCTTGGCTCAGAGCATTGGTCTGGTAGACAGTCATGGCAGGTAATCAAGAGGATAAAAAAAATTTTCTCGCATGATGAACTGAATTTGACATCACCTCTATTGTAGTCTACATCCTTGCTTACGTGTTCTCATACTTTAATGCTGTCTATAGAGCAATAGCAATTAAACACTGCTAATATTATAAAAAAACTCGACAAAAGACCAACTTTCTCTGCAATACCAAGTTGAGTCATTTCAAGAAGGCAAAGACTAATTTTTCTCAGCTGGAAGGATTGCTCTAGGGGCTAGTGAGTTTTGTTGCAAGACACAACAGTAAGACAATATACAAAAATAATGTTTATGAATGCGTTTGTTTTCATGTTACCACAATCTGGGATTTTCTTGTGTTTAGATGAATGTTTACAGTTGTGGTACCTGCACAGTAGCGTGGGATTTTTGCCTCTGAAACTTAGTCATGATTGTTAGACTGGATGTGTTTAGTAGACCATCTTGCTACCTTTGCTCTGCTCTCAAATGCACAATCAATGTATGAAGTTGCTAAATGGAGACATGTCAGCAAACACGTGTGAGACTCTGTTTTAAGTAAAGAAGAACAGATCTGATAGTTCAAAAAAGATGATCTGTGGTGACAAGTTACTTTTTAGACGATTGGGAGTTGATACTAATCCATATTTTGCTGATAGGGCTCTTTCCTTTTTTTGAAAGAACAGGATTCAAGCTTAAGATTTTGTTATGTTTTTGAAGTTTAATTGAAGTAGGTAAAAAGTGAATTTGTCTTTTGTGGTTAAACCATGATGTTGTAAGGTATGCCCTTTCAGCTAGAATTGCTTGAAGTGTTGATATTTCCCATGTGCTTGATCATTCCTTAAATTGCTTTTGAAATCTGCATGAATTTTCTTCCAGATTTCAAAAATATCCTAAAAAACCCGCTGAGATTCTCTGCAAATAAGAAAAAAATCACTTCTGGCTTGAAGGGGAGGAGTAGAAGGTGGGGAAGCTGTTACCATCTCCTGAAAAGACTTCGCTTTACCTTCTGGGCACGAGCAGGGGTAGAGTTCCTATAAGTAAGACTGAATTTTGTGTTAGAAAGAGTTAATGAATTCTGCTTCTCTGGTGTCAAGGTTGGTCATTTTAAAAAAAGAAAAGCTTTTAAATCTTTATTGTATATAACATTAATTTTAAAAAATTAAATTGGCTAAAGAAAGTGAAACATTCATCAAACAATAACGCTGTACTTCATTTCTGGATGCTTCCAATCTTCGGTGTATGTGTACTAAATACAGTGCATATTATTCAGTAGTTGACCTGTCATCTTACTGTTTTCATTTTTCTAGTTTGAACAATGTAATAAAAAGTGATGGCTGTAGGTGGTCTACTTAAACATTTGCTGTTGCTTTCATTTTTCATACTGTTCTGTTTCAGCCCTAGTGAAATACCTGTGCCAGCTTGAAGGAAATAGCTTTGTGTTGAAAATGATCTCTTCTGTGACCTTGTTTTTAACATTATTGATGTGGAATAAAATACTTTATGTACTTGGCTGCTTTTATACAGCTTAAAAGCAAACAGAACAGTTTCATTTTTATGCATGTTTTACTTTCTCTACAGACATCATCAGTTTTTCCCAAGACAAGAACTCCTAAGGCAACTTGAAAGAAACTTCACTACTTAAATGCTGTTCATCTTATGCTGCTTTAGAAACATTACTGAAGTTATGAAAACAGTCTCCTTGATGTTTTATTTTGGGGTTTGCTTTTGTGTCACAATGAAAATTTTAGATTTGGAAACAGAATGGCAATAGTTACTTGGGTTGAATCTTGTTGTGATAGCAGTATGTTGGCTTACCAGGAGAGGGCAGTCTGACATGAGTTTTTATGGTTGTAACTGAATTTGAAAATAGTATCATAATGTACAAAATCTCTGAAGATATACTAGCTAAGGTTAAAATCTAAAGCTCCTTGAGATTAAAACTACTAATAGCTGCTACTTCTACCATTCAAAAAAAGTCAAAACAGCAACTGAACTATGCACTGAAATTAATCTGGAAAGGTGAAACACTTACGCACTGTATTCAGATACGACTTTCTATATGGAAATCACATTGCATTCTTAACCAGTTGCAGCTGAGACGTTAGGGTTTACCTAACAGGTTTTAGATATCAAATCTAGCAGTGAGTGAAACCTTTGGAGACCGTGGGTGTTGGGTACTGAATGCCAGACTTGAATAGTCAGGTCAAGTAAAGAGTTGTCCTGGAGGAAGAGGCAATAAACTAGTATGTATGATACTAGAGGGCTTAATCTAAAATGTTGCCTAGAACGTGGTTTTTCTGATGTTGCTGTCTTATGTGTCAGTCACAGCAGCACTAGAAGAGAATTCTCCCTTGAGGTTTCTTGAGCGGATAGGCCAAGTGCACTTTAGATGTGAAGTGTTAAGTAAAGTCAGAAATAGAAAAGCAAGGGTAAGGAGAAGAAAAGCAAAGCTTGGATTTTCCTCCTGGCACAGCTTGGTTGAAAAGGGTTGTTAGGAATTATACATAGATGCTTGACAGCAGTTTGCGTGGCTTGTGAGGGTGAGGTTAGAACCTACAGAGAAATAGAGGTTGCAGTTAACAGGACTTAATCTGGAGAGGACTAGAGAGGAGACAAGTCTTCAATTATGCAGAAGGTTGTTGTAAGGGAGAGGGGGGTAATAATCTCTTTGCCATGTCTGTACTGAATGGGACAAGAAATAACGTGTTTAAATTAGAGAAAAACATCTCTGTTAAACATTAAAAAAAAGTTCCAGCAGCAGAGATAGTTGAGCATGGGAATACATTGCCTCGGAAAGTTGTGGAATCTCCATCACTGGAGGCTTTTAAGAACAGATTAAACAAATATCTGTCAGGAATGACATATGGTCCTTTCTAGGGGTAAGGATAGGCCCTGGATGGCCTCTCGAGGTCTCTTCTGGCTGTGTTTTCTGATTGCTAGAGATTAGGATTGCAAGAGGTGATTTGGGACTTGCCTAATAGTTAAGACCTGAGATAGAATCTGTCACGGAATAGGGAGCCGGAGAATTGCTAACACTGGGGGCTGTTTAGCATGGAAAGGAGCTGGGGAATTTGGGAGAGGGCTCTTCATGCAAGGCTAGCAAAATGGTCTTAGCACTTTAAACATTCAGATCTCATGTGGCTTGCTGCTCTTCCTCAGAAGAGTATCTCTACAGACTCCTGAAATAGCGTAACCTACAACTTGGTGGCCGTGCTGTTACACTGGAAGTGCGAACAGCAGAGCGAACAATGCTGTTCCATTTTCAGATTTGCTTTTCTAAAACCGAGTTAACATTAACCTTTGAATGACCAGCAGCTTCGCTATCCCTATTCAATCAACAGAAGAACTTTGTGAATGGTCTCTTGTTTTTATTGCCATGTTGGGGTGTAGGAATTAAAATAAAGGTATATTCCGTGTGAGTGCAGACAGGTGTCGATATTTTGAGTTTGTGGTTCTAGTTTTCAGCTGTTAATTGCAGCACTATCTGGAGTAGATTTTAACGGTGGTCTGTCACATTAGGTTAGCTTAGTCACTCTAATACAACCCGCAGTTTTATTTGCAACAGAGTCATTGGACAGAAGAATGCACAAAGTCAGCAGTGTAAAACTGAGTTGTGTTTTAGTTTGATCGGTGGAGCATCACTACGCAGTATGTTAGACTGGGGAGTTGGCTGGTGCAGTCTCCCAGTGTGAAGGCAGCCTTTGTAGCCTTCAATTTAAGTCACTGTTTTTTGACCTTTTTATTTTGTGCAGTACTGACCTCCATGTCAGTCTCTGTATTATAGTGGCATCTAAATAAATCTATGGTGTTGGCCAGTCTCTTTCACCTCTCATTTACTCTCCCTACTCTTCTAAAGGGAGGCTTTTTCTCTCTTTAGAGGGTTGTTATAAAGATTACTTTGTGTTTAAAAGTACTTCACTAATGTTAAGTGCTGTATTGTATAGACTTTAAATGGTTTTGAATATGGTAACAGCTAGCACTAAGTGTATATTGCTGAATAATTGCATTTAGCGGATTGCCATGTAATTATCATGCTCTGACTGACATAGAGGATAAGTGATGGGTCCTAGAAAGACTGATTATTTTGCCACTCTAATTATGATGTCGTTAATAAGTAAGAGTAATTACATATCACTTTTGCTTGCACTATCCTATGAAGTGCTGTCTTGATACATTTTCAGATAGCTGAGTATCTGACAGCTAGCGGTAAGGAGTATTTCACAATTAGAATGGTTATATTTGCTTAATGTTAATTAAGCATATTTGCTTGATTTTGCTTAATGTTAGTGAGCTGAAGATACAAAGAACAACAATACTTATACTTGAATTCTTCAGAAAGTTTTAAAGGGAAAGTGTTAGTGTTTTCCAGGAATTATTTTATGCCAATATTTTGCCATAATTAAGATGCACACAAGTTACAAAAGTGGAGACGACATGACCAAGTTTTCTCACATGTGAGTTAACAGAAGTAAAATAGTTTTCTCAACCTGACACTCATGGTAAGCAGGGGAAAGAAAATAACAAGAATAGTATAAGCCTTTTTTTAACCTTTAAAATAATCAATTGTAAATAAAGCTTCATCTAGTCTTCAGCTTATTTTTCTCTACTTGCTTCTGACTAATTGGGCAATAGAAGGGGATACTGAAACACCTAAGGGTTGCCTATAAATTTCACTACTGTGTGGTCATCTAGTCATCTAGTCTAGTTGCTGTTTAGAAATGCACTAAAATGTGTGTGCTCTATAGTTGCTGTTTAGAAATGCACTAAAATGTTTGTGCTCTATTCTTCTTCCTCCTCCTCACTCTGAATCCTCTAGCACTCTGAGTTCACTTAGACCTGGAAAGACTTTAGTGATGAACTGATCTATGCACAAGGAAGCAAACAGAAAAGCATTGTTAGAGCTATGTATAAGGAAATGGAGAGAGGGAAAAAAAAAAAGCCATTGAAGTATGCCAAGTATAGCTTAACCACACAGGAACAGGAGTGGGCAGTGAAAGAAATCTCATTTTCAAGCTGCTAACAGGTAGGTAAGCAATGGAAATAAATCTAAAAACAAACTGTAAAGTGTAGTTGGGTATTCCTTCAAATATGTTTTTAAATTTAAAATTAGGAGGTAAACAGTGCAAGTCAAAATGTTTTAACTTGAAATAAGGTAAGGTCTAATTTCACTGTGTCCCAGTGGAAAAGATGAAGTTGTGCCTGTGACTTATAGACAAGAAGGCTAATGTATTAGTTTTGTAATTAAGTCCTGTAAATTGTGCATAACAGAGCAATTAACTACTTTAACTAAGCTTTGGAGGGGGAAGAAGAAAAACCTGTGTGCACTGGGAATGAGGGCATGGAACATATTCCCTAACTCAAACCTGAAAAACCTGGTGTTAGTCTTGGGTTATTTCCAGTGACCCCTTGACTCCCATCTTCCTGCCCCCTGCACAGATTTGGAACTGGTCAGCCATTTTTGTTTTTGGAAGGGAGAGGAGACAGATATAATGAATGGCTTTTATTGTGCAATATTTCAAAACCTTTTTGACTGCATTCGGATGGGATGGAAAATGTTCTACCCTGCGCTGCAGCCAAAATAAACAAAACATATTCCCTAAACCTGGATGTGTGTTTCACTCAAACTGGCAGTAGTTAGAGCTCTACTCTTGAACAAGAATTTAGTTTGACAATTTTTAGGCCTTGTTCAGCTGAATATAACAGCCAAAGAAAATACTTGGGAAAAAATTAAATAATACACATATTTACAGCTTGCAGGTGGCATTAATTTTTGTGGTTCATAGTGTTTAGTTTTAAGAATCCCTGTTAGTTGGGCTATATTGTAGATTAAAAAAAAATATTCTTAATTGTCTTTTTTTTTTTTAAATTAGGGTTTTTATGAGAATAGTCATTCTGAAGGAAAATACATTTTATGTAGCTCCCTGATGGGTGATAAATAGTTGTGATTCAAGGCTTTAAAAGTTTAGGGTCTACCAAGAAACTGAAAATTCTACAAACAAGACCCAGCTAACTAGCAGTAAAACCTCTTGACAGAAGCCTGCTATGGACTGGCTTCCAACTCCACTAAAGTTTAGTTTAAATACCCTCTTTATGGTGCAGGCTTACTGCTGTTTTTTAGCATTGCCAATCAGTTCAGTGAAGACCTTGCAGTGTGTAACTGAGATATTTCATGTTGTGCAACGTGTTTTATACTCTGAACAACCATATTTAATAATAATAATAACAACTTTAAATTAAGTCACCTATGCCCAGAGGCCTCCGAGTATTGTAACAATGAAGGACCAAACCTAAATTATCAAAACAGACACCATGCCTGGACAACCCCCACCCTGCAAACAAATCTTTTATTCCTCACAATCCCACCCTACAAGCAAAAATCCCTTTGAACAAATAACATGCAAAACTCTTAAATGTTTTAAGTAGATAAATGAGCCTCAATTTTTAAATCATTATGATTAAATCATTAAAGATTACGAACAAGGTATCTCAAAAGTCTGAAGAGAAGTTGCGAGAACAAATAGTGATCATTCCTCAAAAGCCCTAATGATGTAGTAAACTAAACAAGCTAGGAATCAGAAAACTGGGCTTTTTGTTCCCTCTGTGGTCTGGGTTTGGTTTTGTGCTGTTCTTGAATTAAGTTGTTACTCAGTTTCCTTGTTCTTTGTCTTTCATTTGTTTGCCAGCACTTGTAACATCAGGGTGAAAAATACGGATCTAATATCACCATCCATTAAATCAACTGAGTTATACTGAAGATACTTTTGAAGCCACGCTTCACTCTGTCATAAATAACCTGCCTATGTCATGCAAATGTTTGGACAAACAAATGCACTTAGTTCCATGGTTAGAAGGTCAGTAATGCTGAGTTTTGGTAGTAAATAATATTCACTAATGCAAACCGATTAAGGTTGTAAGGGAATTCATGTTTGAACTGTGACTTGGATATGTCGAGTATCCTCGTGTGTGCAATTGAGGAAAAAGTAATTGTGTGGGTACAAATATTAATGATGAATAAAAAGGTCATTTTACTCTCCCCTCAAGAAGAAAATCTAAGTACCCATAGTATGTTTTGCAAGGAAAGCTTTGTAAGGTTTATATAAGGAGTAGGTAATGTACATGTAGCTTATCTTAATGCTGAGCATTACATAATACAAGCTATGGAATATAAGCCTCAAATGTTCACTTTACATTTGTTTTTTGCATCTCTCCCGCTGCTTGCTTCTCTCAGTAGATAGAGGTCTATCGTACCTTGCTGAGTTTTCCTGCATTGCTGTGTTCCACTGCCTCGGGTTTGGAGTGTGCTGCCTTCTGGTCTGCCTCGCTTATCTTGCTTCTGTCTTCCCAATGCTTCCTGCTGTTGCTTAATACACTGATGTCTGGCTCTTGCCAGTCACAAAAATGACAAGTAGGTTCACAGAGTGATGATCCAAAAAGGGAAGCAAAGCAGTTGGTAGCACAGAGAATGTATGCATATGCAAGATATTGGGAGTTAAGCAAATTAAAGCATTGCTGCCAGGAACTCTTTCTAATGCTTGGCATAGTGCCTCTTAATAGAGCCACAAAAAGCCTTAGTCACAGCCAGATCTGTGGTGTTAAGTGCCTTGGAACTGCACCTTTATGTAAGAGTTAAAGAGAATGATAAGGCTATAGGCAGAATTAAATATGTGGTTTCATACTGACACGCAGAATAGCCAAAGCCTTAAATTGTTCCTCTTTTATTAGCAAAGAAAATCTCTGCTTCTGAAAATTTCTTTTTTCTCATTCCACTAAGGATCAGCAAGGGCTAGGGACTTGGGGTGGTAGTTGAGGAGAAGTCTTAAACTAAATCCTAAAACTTTCCGTTTCCATATTTCTAGCCTGCCTTTCTTCTGCTTTCAGTATTGAACGCAGCGCAACAAGTATGACCGTGCCAAAAGCTGTTTAAACAATATTAAGATGTTTTCTTCAAACTTCTCCCTAGGAAGATACTCTTTTTCGAGAGGAATGTTTTCCCTGGAGCATTACATCATGAATTGGTTCAGTTCTTGGAGTAAGAAATTGGACCAAATGGTGGAGAAGGTCTCCAGGGGAAACATACTTATGCTGTTAAGTATTCCCACCAGAAAGCTTAGAAACCGCTTACATATTACCATTCTGTCCACATTTAGCCTTTCACCTTACTGCAGCTGAACAGAGGGAAGGGGGGTGGTTAGACTTTTTTAAGGAAACTTGAACCTTCTTTGTTTTTGTCATTACATTTTTCCCCGCTCTTATTGTATCTTGTGAACTGAACTCTGGTAATGGAATGTCTCATTTTTGACAGTAATGCTGCATAAAGATGCATTTGTTTTGTATGCAAACTGTTAATGAAATCTTAATTATGAAAGCTTCCTTGGAAACTCTGAATTTAGAGGTTTTTTGAGGATTAAAATGAGAGGAACCTCTGAGAAGACCAGAGGATGGAGGGATTTGGGTGGATTAATGGGACAGCAGCCATATGAACAATGTCTGAGCTCTAACAGTATTGTGTTTCCTCTTGTGTACGGACTGGTTCCCCGTCAAAGATGGAGGCACTTGATATGGTTTCCTATATCAAATGAAAATCTCAGAACAAGGAGAAGTATACTCCTGTAAATTTAGTAGTGCAGATCAACAGATTTTTTTTTTAATATAGCAGTTCCACTCTGTAGAATTAATCTTTGAAAGCTGATAAACTTGCAATTTCACAAAGGTCTGCATTTTGTTTTGCAGACAGTTAAGTACCTAAAAGCATATTCCAGGTGCAAGTTGGATTTGGAAAGTTTTGAATTGTTCATCTTCAGTTCACATAATTACCTTACAGGATATAAAATGAAAATACATACCAGTGTAATAAAACTTGGAAGAATAACTTCCTGGACAAACATGTCCCAGGGCAGCACGGTTAGTGGTTCACGAGTGGCTTGAATTGGACCATGGAGCTGAAGTAGAAAGGAGCCTCCTGTGGTACTTCTGAGTCACGTTCCTATCGGTATTTTGGGCAAACCGTGTTCTACTGCCCCAGATTTGGTTGATGGGCAAAGAGAGAATTTTTGTATCCCAAATCTTTTGTTTGGCACCTTCAATCACTCCTTAGAAAAACAAAAACAAGCAAAAGCTTAATTGAATTTGCTTTTCTCACTCAAAGGGTATGATACTCTACAATCGTGAGAGGCTGAAGAGAAGGTCAAACCCTACAGATGCTTTCTCTATTCCTATTTGATATCTAATCTTTCTAAAAAGTGGGTTTGTTTTGTTTTGTTTTTAAAGAGAAAAATCACAGGCAGGCTTTAAGTGTTCATAACAAGAAGGACCATTAAGCTGGTCCAGCTGCTGAGGGACTGGCACTAAAATTGGTGACTGGAAATTGGCACAGGATTGTAAAAGACTTCTGCCAAAACATATTTAAATTATGTAATCATATTAAATACACACCAGTTACACTATGCATATTATTGCTACATTCAGGTTATGAAATCATTCAATAACAAAGTGTATAGTAGATAATGCAAGATTGTAAGAAGAGAGACTGTTCTGAAGCATGCTGAAATCAGTGGAAATACTCGTGTTGGCTGCAGTGGGTTCTAGATGAGAGCATGTAAGTGGTACTATATTATTCCAGTAGGGGGAAAAGGCATGATTGTAAGATCAGCACTTGGACCTGTTGTCCAGAACCCTGATGCAACCAGCTCTTTAGATGTTTCATTTCTGCCGTAGAACAAATGCAGCAAAGTCGGTAATGGTACAGACTTCTGACATTGGCAATTCCCAGCGCTTCTGAAGCCCCGAATGCAGCAGATGGGCTGTTTGGTCTGCAATACTTATGCCATCTCCAGAGCAAGTGGCAAGTCATGTTAGTGTTCTTTATCATTGGTGCTTCGCTGAAAATAAAGCTCAGTCACCTGCACAGCATAATCAGCTATGAGGCGGGACCAGAACTTCTCCTGGAGTTCCCTGTATACTCCATGCAAAATAGTAGTCCTGCAAAGGTTTCCACTTGGAAATTACCTGGGTTTGGAGAATTTGTGTTCTTAGGAGTTTGAGAGACATTATCACCAGCAATTAAATTTAGATTCTACCGACACTTTAATTCACAAACTTGTTCCAATTCAAAAATTGTCTTTTGCAGCAGCCCTTTTTTTTTCCCCCATGTCTCCCAGAATATGTGGCTCATAATACACTTCTGCTTAAAAATTCTGAACTCTTATGAATATTTAGTAGAATGGCCACTTAATCTTCCTGCTGCTGTTAACAAAATGTAAAGAGATATATTTACTTTTGCCTCCTTTCTCAGCCGTTTTTTCACTGCAGAACAAACTTTTAAAACTGATTACACGAGATGATTTAGCGGTATGGCCAAATAGTCCCTGCTTGATTAAGATGGATGGTAGCAGTATTTGGAGCAATAGTAATTAAGACTCCCATGGCAAGCAAGGAAAAATAACAAATTAATCTAATAAGAGCTTATGGGGAAACTCTTAAATTGAAAAGTGTTCTTAAAATCCAAAATTCCATAACACTAGTAAAATCTTAGTTTATTAAAGCTCTCAGAATTATTAAAATCAAAATTATTTTTATTGTATTTGTTTTAATATTTTGGTATTTGTACACTTCTAATTTTAAAAATTATTTCAAATGTAGCAGAAACTTAGGACCTGAATTTTTCAACACAGAATAGACACTTCCAGTTAAATCACAAGATTTCTTTAAAATGAAATGAACTATGGTCATAGTCTATTTTTAATAGTCTTTTTAGCTGATACATGCAGATGACAAAACGTCTTTCTATCACAAGAACATTTCATTTCTAGATTGCATCATCTATCTTGGTCAGGAATACCTTCTCAAAATGCACTGGAAATAAAGACTGCACGGTCTAATAAACGTTGCGAGGACTCCTAGTCCTGAGCTTGTTTTGCTCATGACATCCTAGGGCTTTCTTGATATTGCACAAATCCTTTCATAGTTTGGTGCCTCAGTTTCTACATATGTGAAATGAGATGTCCACCTCCAGAAGGCATTGGAAAGTATATTTACAGTGTGCAAAACCTTTGACACAATCACTGAGCTATTACAGTTTTTAACTATTTCTATGCCAATTCTATCTCAGTGTATGGAGGTGAAGCATTTAATGTCTGCTGATCAACAGCATTGATGTTATTGCTGTTCAGGTGCAACTGACAGAAAAAGCCCAAATGATTTAAGGGTGGTACTACTTTTAGAACTAAGAGGTGGTTTGTTCAGCTTTTTAAAGTCCTTAAGATAATGTCTTTTATATCTATGATTGATTTATTTGATATTTATGCAGTTGGCAGTGGGATTTGAAATATAACATAAGCACTTCCTGAGATGTCAGTACTCCGATGTTAGTGGTCTGAACAAGGATGTAATTCATATCTGCAGGTGCTTACTCTGGTATCAAACACTTCAATAACATCATGCTTGTGGAATCCGGCACTCCCCAGTGTCCCATTTGTATCCTGATATGCCCACGTCTTTCCTATGTGTGTTTTTCTTTCTTAAGGAGCTCTCATTTCCTTCAATAGGATATGTTTTATTTCATCCTTTTTCCTGCATTTACTCATATTAATGTCACCGCATTCACTGGTAATAGCTCGGCTTGGAAATAACCCGTATATCCCTGAAAACACTGGGCCTGAAATTCAATGCCTGGGATACTTTATTAAGAAAGAATAGATGTTTAAGTGAAGGGAGGTAATAATTTCTTTTTGGATTCTTAATTTGATCTAACTCGTTTAAAGGCGCATCAAGCATGCTCAACCACAGCCTGATGGCCCTCTGCATTGTTCTGTTAGGCAGCACTTGAGAGTCCTGGGATGAAAGTTTTCTGGGGCTTTTCTGCTAAATGGCCATACAATTTGAAACTGGATGCTGTCAGAGGAATTTACACCTTTTCTAAGATAAAGAGACTGTAGACACCTTTCAGGCTTCTCTTACGAGAATTTCTTCAGAATGAAAAGGACCGAAGTCAGGTGATGGGTTCTTGATCATGACCAAGTTCTGGGAAGGGACTCCATCATGGTGGTTGGATCAGCTGACACTCTTGGGATGGTATTTTCAGCTACACAGCTGATAGGGAGTTTTGCTTGCACTTTTTGTGCCATGAAACATTATCTTTTTGTAACTCCGTTCCTTCGTCCCTTTCTCCCATTTTGCTCTATTTATGAGAAGTGTGAGTTTAGCTTACAATCTGTTTAAATGATAGTAGTCTCTTCACTTGCTTTGCAAAGCACATTTGCACATTTTATGGGATCTAAGGATAAAGTCTTGTGAAAAGAAGTGATAGGTTGCACTTCTCTGAAACTGCATTGTCCCTTTTCCAATTGCTTTGTAGACATGAGTCTTAATAAGCCTCCTGTAGACCCGGAAAAAGTATCTGACGTGGAAGGACTTCACACTTATGTAGGTGATAGGGTTGATTACCAAATAGGACAGTGACAGGAGGGATCTCAGAAGCTCCAAAATGCCAGAGCAAGTTTTTAGTTAGGAGGCCACTTTGGAGAAGCATTTTGATTAAATATACTAGAGTGCTCAGTGCATGAAATCTTTTTATTTCCTGTCATTATCTTGGTACAATCACGAGTGCCTTTTTTATTATTTTTATGGATGTGCTCATCAGCTGTAGCTTTTCCTGTCCCTGTGAGAATTTCCCTGCCCTGAAAAGCTGAACTTCACAATATCTAGTAGAAACTAAATTTTTTTCCCAGCTGGTAAGTAGTGCAGCACCGGAGTCTCTAGTTAACAGTGCTCTACTTGGGGAAATTTTACAAGCCGTAATCTGTTTGAACAACTCACTTGGGTAAGTTAGTGCTTTGTTGCAAGCTCTCATAGGTGACTCATCTGGGAAATTGCAATGAGCAGAAATGCTACAGAATAAAGACTCTTGCTTGCAACTTGAGCTACCCCCTTTACAAGGTATAGGATCTGTATGTATACATTTTACTGTAATGCCAGCCTAAGTTTAATGTTTGTTTGCAGCATGAAGTGATATGTGTTACTAATCTTTAGCTGGTGGAGTAACCCCATATTTACAGTGGAAGAAGACCCATTCATGTTTATTGCCGCAACATTTACATTGCAGTGTCACATAGATTTTCTTTCTGAGACGTGTGCATTAGGCTACATACAAACTGGATTGATTTAGAGAGAATCCTTGGCGTGTTAGGCTGACTTTGCCTGAGACTGTATGCTTTGTTCTTATGTTGTGTTTTTGATATACATGAAGGTACAAAGCGTAAGTCCAGGAGAAAATAAGCCCTGTAAACAAGTCTGTAGCCCTCTTGGGATTTTATGACTGTCGTTCAACGAGCCATGTGGTAGCAAAGTCAATGCAGATAAAGCAGCCATCTTGTTCCGAAAGCAGTGGCTCCTACTACTTGAATTAAAGAGAACCACTTTAGCTTGAGCTGTACAGGAGCTGTGACCCAAAAGGTAATTTCTCCAACTTAATATAATGGAAGACAATGGTGCAATTACGCTGAACCATGTTATGGGTCGGTATGATGAGAATGCCCTTATAAGATCTGAGAAGCACAATCTATTGGGGCTTATAAGATACTTAAAACCCCACAGGTGGGGATCAGGAGAGGCATACAGTATTCATGTTATTTCACTCTCACAGTTTATAAATAGCGAAAATGCAATTTCCTGCTTTCATTCAGGGCAGCTGCAAGTCACACTGGCCTGTGGAAAATGGCCCGTTTGACTCACGATTAAGCCCAAGTGCCACATGCATCTTACCTGCTTCAGCCAAAGCTGTACTTCAGCAAAGTGCTTAATATCTCTGTCTTTCTCAAATGTCTTCCTTCTTCCCATCTCCATACAACTTGGTTTTTCATTTTAAGCATTTTCTTCTATGATCCAGCCTAGAAAATAGGTAATTCTCTGCTACCAGCAGGTGGGGACAGGGAATACAAGACATAAGCTATACCATAAAGGAGGAATTAATTTCATTTCCTCTCTTCAGCAGGTGGAACAAGTCTGCCTGCCTGAATAAAGTGTATGTTCCTATCCTCCCCTCCGTGTAGCCTCTTCTTACTCCTTAGGTTTTTTTCTTTTAGCTGGCAGGACTTCAGTTAATCTCTCCAGAGGAGTAAGCAAATGCGATTTTTTGTTTTGTCTTTATAGTGTTTCAAATATCCTAGAGCTTCTAATTTCTGGGAGAGGACAAGTTTTCCCTTCACAATTAGTTACTGACTGTGCTGAAGGGAAGCAAAGAAATAAACAAGTACAGAAATCAAACTTTCATGATTGCCAAGGGTGTGCACTTCCTCTGTGATGTGCTGCATGAAAGCCACACCTCAAAACAGTAAATCTCTGCAGACAAAAGCTTCTTAAAGATTTAGCAGTTACTATGCATAGAGAAAAAGAACGTTGGGACATCTTTGACTTTGTCCCTTTCAGACAGATTTAACCAAGTAAGAGAGTAATGCATGCAGAGAGATGTATACACGTGCATATAAATCAATAATGTAATGATCAAATGACTGTGAGGAACCCAAAACAAATTCAAAAAATTCATAAGTTTTTAACTCCCCCTTTCACAACAGAGGTGGCTGTAACTCCAGATACACTAAAATTCAGAAAGCAAACTACTGTATTCTCATTTTCTCCTTTTTTCTGCTTGAATTTTGGGGCTATATGGCCTTGCGGATGCTTTTTGTGGCCAAAGCCCACCCTTTTCACAAAGGAGGGGAATGGCTAGGCCAGAAGGGACTGCAAGAGGCGGCAGTTGTGCCGTGACCTGATGAGTCACCTGTGGAGCAGGCTGGGCTCAGGTGCCCTTGGTTAGCCCTAACGGCAGTCTCCTCCTCAGCACGGGGTCTGGTGACACTGGGCTTTGCAGAGGGTAAGTTCTGAGAGGATTTTCCCCTCAAATTACTTTTTATATTTACCTTTCCCCATTTCTGTGACTTAATGAACGTAGTTTTGATACCTGAAAGCAGGAGGGGAGAAGCTGTAAGCTTCCTGTTGTTGGGGGTGCTGTATGGGGGACAAATTGTCACCCCACAGCTGGCTCAGAGCAAATCCTGCTTTGCGCTTGGTGAATGGGATATGGTGTTGCTTTGTGTGTGAAGAAAGCTGAGTTTTAGATATGAACGTAGTTTTGATACCTGAAAGCAGGAGGGGAGAAGCTGTAAGCTTCCTGTTGTTGGGGGTGCTGTATGGGGGACAAATTGTCACCCCACAGCTGGCTCAGAGCAAATCCTGCTTTGCGCTTGGTGAATGGGATATGGTGTTGCTTTGTGTGTGAAGAAAGCTGTAGTTTTAGATAATAGTGATAACGCTTGTCTTCTTCCCCACAATGGTTCTGCTCAGTGGGTGCTGCAAGTTGTCTGAATGGTGTGGCTCTTTGGCTTTTCATGAAATCTGTTCCTTGAAGTGATTTTCCTGACTAAATAATGCCTGAAATGAAAACAGACCCCAGCTCTGATAGCAGGGTTACCCTTATCCTGCTTTGAGTTTCATTTGGTTTTACTAGGCTGCCTAGGCTTATTTCCTTCTTGGAAGGTTGTAGAGGAACTATGAAGTTTTGCTGGTCGTGCAGTGGAAAAACTCCAATGCGAAATGCTCTTAGCTACTACCCACAGCCACGATAAGCTATGGGGTGTCTCTCAGTAGTACCTTGACTCATCTCCAGTGATTTTGCTTCAGTTGTAGTTCTGGTTTAACTTCCCTTGGGTTCACAGTCTCTTCTGCTGGAAGCTTCCAGAGCAAGCCATGAAGTCCACTTTCAGATTCTCCCCAAATTTCAGTCTGAGGCCTCATTTCAGTCTGCTTGCAATTAGGACAGCAGGGTATTGGGGTGTATGGGCAGCGAAGATACAAGCCAAACATGACATTAGACTTTGAATGAAGTCCAAACATGAATTTGAGCTTTGAAGGCCTTAGAGGGCATATTTTTGCTTCTGTGGTGCATGTTGTCTGTAGAAGAGCAAAAGGAGAGGCCTCATTTTGGTTTGGGTTTTAGCATAAGACCTAGGAAAATTAGGTAATGTTACTTTCTCTGTACACTGCTGGGTTTGAGGTAAGCTAAATTCAGGCAACCATCTTGTTTTTCCATCCCCTTCTCCACCTTTTGTGCTGTAAATCACCAGCTGCAAAAGGGGTGTATTACTTCAGATTTAAGACACCTGGGTACTTGGTATTTTGAGGGGGAGGGAAGCAAGCAGATACACATCTTATGAAGAACAACTTTTCACAAAAAAATTGCCATAACTAAGCAATTATATATATCTGGGAAGTCTAATGAAATAGAAGGTTAAGCACTAAGCTGATCCAATGTTACGCAATTGTTAACTCCAAATATAGCCTGTAAACAGTTGGTAGCGTGTACCTGTCCTTAATCCTCTGCGTATGCAGGAGCTAGATACTAATAAACAGGAACTGCCTTTTGTGGAAAGAGGATGATTTAACTATGTCACTGTACAATATTGATGAAACTGCTAAAAGCCTATAGATATCAAAGGAGAGACAGCAGGGAAGGCTTTATTTCCCATGTTGATTTGTTATGAAATGGAGACTCAGAAGTATCTAATGGATCAACTTCGAAGGCCTCAGTGTTGCTCCCAGATCTGTAGGGAAGGACTTCTGTGGGTATTTTGGCTCTTCTACATGGGCCTAGAGAACTCATGAGGACACATTTTCTTGTCTTGTTTGCAGCACCACACCCTGACTAAGGTGCGAAGTTGTGTTGCATTTTCTTACAGTTGTCCACTTCTTACCTTTGTTTCTCTCTACATCAAAATGTTTTGAATAAAATTGGTAGGTACTTCCCTTTGGTTCATTTTCTTGCAATGCACTAAGGTACAGACACACTCCTGCAGTGGATTTCAGCAGAATGGCTTCCCCCCAGTTGTACTGATGTAGCAAAATAGCCAAAAAATAAAACACTAAGTAGTAGTGCTGAAGGTATAGTTCTGTCCCTACTGTCTTTCTCTGGGAACTCTTAAAAAACATAATGTGATGCTGTTCAGTGATAAGCGTTTTAGCTTAGCTTCTAAAAGCTGAAGAGCTGTATTGGCATGATGCTTTGCTCAGACTAATTAGCCCTTCTGCCTAGCAGGTATATTAGCCTGAGCAGAGTGGCTTGCTGGTGGGACTAAACTGCTTCCTGTAACAGCAAGGTTTTTAGAACTAGTTCAGGTATCTCTGGACAGTTGTTGCATTGTGCCGTGTGGACGTGACTACCATGACGTAGGGCAAGTTAATTCACCTTTCTGTCCATCTATTTTCCCTTTCACCCTTTGCATGTTTTGTTCCTAGTCTCATAATGACTTAAACACGTGCTTAACTTTATGTACTGTGCGTAACCCTATTGATGTGCATAAATCTTGTGAGAATAGGGCTTACACATGTGCTTCAGTAAATTTATTCAGTGTATAAACTCAAGCACATGGGTATGTTTTCACAGGATCAGGGCCTCGGATGCAGGGCAGGATGGTCTTTTACTGTGTGCCTGGACAGTGCAATTTATCATAGCAGGGAACAAAACACATACATAAATGAGTGCAAGGTGTCTGCCAGCACAAATCCAGTTGCCTTAAATTGCAAAGGTGGAAGTAATCTTTGAGGATGGGGAGGGGTGGAGGGGAATGAAAAGTTATTAAAAGCAGAAGAGATCTCAAGGAGCCCAACTTCGTTTCATTCTTATGAAGAAGCTTTGAATACAATAGGGAAAAAGCATTGGGAGTAATTATCCAAAATGGGTGGCATAAATCCGAGCAGAAAGTAATACATCAGTTTTAAAGCTACTCATTTCAAACTGTGAGTTAGATTTATTTGACCTGCATTTGGGAGCAAATATTAATGAAAGGGCGAAGGCAGCTTATGGCTCTTTCAGTTCTTTCATTTCCCACTAGATGTCTCCGGTGTAAAAACTAATTATGAATGTTCTTGATTTAATTTGGAAAAAAAATTGGATGAAGCTTTTTTTTTATTATTTCTTTTAAAGTCTTGTTCTATTGTGCAGTGTGCAGCTTAACCCTTGATCTTTCTTCAGTAACTACTTCAGCCTCAAGTATGACAAGAGGCCACTTAGAAATGATGTAGTTAATGGAATAGTTTGTTGTTTGTTTTTTTTTTAAAATAAAGAGTTGTCCAAGTATTATGAGAATCAAATCTTTATTCCCACTAAGTCTTTGGCTGTTATCTGTAACATGTAACTTATTTTCCAGCTCTGATGACACATGTTCAGTAGTCTGTGAAACTTCCCTGGTTTTTTATTTATCACTATGTTGGCATGCTGTATTTGAACTTGGACCTCCTTTTGGAGTTATTCTTTTCAGGAGCAGCTTTATAAGAAAAAAGTTCTGGGTGAATCTACAGAAGAGGTTTCTTTTGTCTCACTGTTTGTTAAAATTAATGGGGCTCTAAATAGATACAAGGATCCGCCCATGTGGATCTCGCTGCGGAGTTGAGGCTTTATCCTAGAAGAAAGCAGAATTCCTGTTGGCGTTTTTCTGTTGCCTGCAGATGAGAAGCCATTAGAAATGCACAAAGTGGGGTAGCACTTTGTGTAACAGTGGTTTGGTACTGTAGCGTCATTTACCTGTTCACACTTCATTTAAAACAAGTTTGGTTGATTTTTCTTTCTTTCTTTTTTTTTTTTAAAGCATGGATCTTGGTACTATCTGCATGATATTTTTAGCCCACTGCTATCTGCTGAATATCTAGCTACAGAGGACTGGACAGTTTATGTTTGGAACAAGCAAAAAATCCATCTCCACACTGTTTTGAGGTAAGGAACAAAATCAAAACGTCAAGCTTGGACTAAAGCGTAGTTAGTTCCATTCTTGTAGACCTGCAGTTATGTATTTGCTTTACCATTGTGCATGTCTTTTCCTAGTCCGAGTTGACAGATTGTCAGAGTCTGCGATCAGGTGTGAAATTTGTCCATTGAGTTTGGCCTGTACTGATGATTTGCATTTTTAGGGAAGACCTTCAAGGTGTGTTTTGGAAACTCATTGTTGAAACGTTTCCATTAGCACTGATGGTGCTATTATTACTGGAGTTTCATTGTCCTCATGTCCATTATTATCTTCAGCAGAAGAAAAATTAGGCCAGTACAAGACACTTCTGAAAAACTTTGTATTTGTTTCTTTCCTGCACTTCTCAGCGTTTAGCTACAAGCCTGCTTGATAGTTACAGGTTTGAGCAAGACCACTGCGGCTAACTGTTAGTGTCAGAACCACGGCTGAAGCTCAGATATTACCAAGGCCCTTGCCAGGCCCTACCAGGTTGGTGACAGCTCCTCAAATGGAATGTAGGGATGTACAAATTCAACAGCTGTTTTACTGTCCTTTCCAGTCCCCTCTTATACTTGGCTATGCTCTCTCAGGATAGACATGCCATTAAACACAGTGTAATCACTGGCACAGCAGGTGTATTGAGATACAGACATCTAGCAATGTTTTAAATAAAAGGCATGAGTAATAACTATAATAATATAAAAAAGCAAACAAAAAACCCACTGCCAGTCACCAATAGAAAAGGTATCCACTGGGAAATTAATAATTGCCCTCTGTGGACTACATAGCATATGCTGGCTGCATCCTGCTGCCATTTTCATTTAAAAACGTTGAAGTTAAGTTATAGCATTATAAAGAAACACACTTCAAAACCTATGCTTAAAGGTACAAAGGCAACAACAATCCAAACTGAAATGTCTTCATAGCTATTACATAAATATAAGACTTATGATGGATAGCAGGAAAAAAGTGAACAAATGATTCTTCTCTCCAAAGAACCACAAATATTTTTTTCCAATTAATGACAATTGGAAAATTGTCCACAAACAAACATTTCAAAAGAGCTGGTGACATTTTTCTGATCGCTTTATTTTACTCTGCTCTTCATATTACTGGGTGCTGGGATGCAATTTGTAGCAAATGAATGTTCTGTGGTCAGATCTGTGTTAAACATCTCAAAGATAATTTCCCAAAATGGTCAGGAAAAAGACTTGCTGTCCCATCTAATTCCATGCTCCTAAATTTCATCTCTGTTTAAGCCGTGTAATATTTGTGAGCAGTTGACTTCATTGAATATGCTAGAAAAGATATTTCAAACTTCTTACGCATTTTTCCATTTGTTTGCTTGGGTTTTAAAATCTGGCTGCTTAAATGGGAATGGAGTTCCTAAACAGTCTAGTCTTTCCCCTTCAATGGCTTCACTACTGTTTGCTTGTGCAAATATGTAATGAGGAAAGGTGATTCCTTCCAATCCACCTCCCCTTCACTCCAGAAATCAAAGGCTTCATAATTCAGTGAAGCACCTAGGCATATAGTTACGTTCACATGGTGTTAAGACAAATGTGATATATCCTGCCTCTTGGCAACACTTCCTAGCTTGAACTCGGAACTGTATTAACGGTGCTTGGCATATGGTCTGTTTGAAGCATAGGCAAAGCAAGCTCCTATCTGCTTGTAAAAGGCATAGTCTCAGCTATATGAAGTGTGTGGAGTACAGATTACACCATGCAATTACAGCTGAATCAAAAGCAGTGTATCTGTGATTTATAGCCAGCATGGATACTCCACTTACAGGACGGACCTGTTACATGATGAAACTTTGGGCGGCTCTTCCAGCATGCGTGGTGCTAGCTGGGACATTCCTGTACAGTGCTTTGTTTAACAGTATCGATGTACACTAAGCAGCTTTGTTTTCAGCTACTGCGGGGGATGGTACTGATTAAATAGCACACAGTCAGCCTAAAACACCTCCATCAGGGACCTGTCCTTCTTTTGCTTTCTTTCTTAAGCTTACATATTTCTTTCACTTCTCTTTCTTATACTAATTTACGGTATTGTAGTTCAAAATGAACCCTGTTCTTCAGTCTGGCCTTCCAGAGTCATGGCGAGGTAGTCACAGGTCTCAACACTTGCACAGTATGCTGCTGGGAAACCAGAGGACTGCGTATGCATCTGTTCTCCCTATAGCACCTCACAGAATCCCTAAGCTTGACAGGAATCTGTGGGCACTATTATAATTAGATAATAGAATAATTTCATATGCAATTGAAAGTGCTGCAGGGAAAGAAGAGGGGTGTTTGGGAAAGTGGATTGTAATTACTGGAGCTGGAATTTGGCCAGGATACAGAGGTTAGTCTTGCGAAAAGTACCGAGGGACCTTCAATGAACATAACTAGTTAGGATCTCGGTTAGACTCCTGATTTAAAAGATGCAGCCATCACAGCCTGGTGCCCCCACAGTGTACTCGTTCAGGACTGAACAGAGCTACCAGAAAAAGTCACAAGCAATTTTCCATGATAAAGGTAAAAAGGAAATAGAGGTGACTGGGAATGATTTTTATTCTGCCCCAAATTGTCCTTGGCATTTTCTCCAACACTTTCCACATGAAACAAAAAATTTGATTCAATGTAAAATGATGTGGGGAGGGAAGCACGTCTCTGCTGAAGGGAGCTGAAATTTTAAGTCTAGTGGCTAAAGTGATTTTATGTTCACGTGAGAGACCTCAAAAAATTGGGAATTTGACACCATTTTCAGTGGAAGATGAGCACAAACCCTGTGTGACCTAATAGAAAATCCCAGCATAAAATTTGAGCCTTAATCAGACTGAGCAGTCCAGTAATGAATGGTTCAGTTTTCAATCATGGAGAAGATGCTGGTGTCATTAAGGGAGACTCTGACTTTTACTCTCTGAAAAGGACCCTTCGTATTTTCATCTTTACTGCTAGTCAGAAAGATATATACTCTCCAAATAATAGCAGTTTCCTTGTGCTGGAGTTATAGTGGCTTTGTGATACAATAAACAGCACCCTGTCATAAGTCTTGTATAAAAAATGGCCTGACATTTCTTTAAAAGTAAAGAGAAACACTACTGCAGTGATGACCTCTGTGCAAGGTCACAGATGTTTTGCATGGTAGGGGAAACTATGGTTACATACTTATACACTAGGATATATTGCTTACTTTTCACAAAGCGTTTTCCTGAGAAATTACAGTACATTAAAAAAACGTCGGGTGAGCTCCACTCAGCCTTTTAGTGCTCATTTTTTTAAATGATACAAAACAGAATAAATATGGTGGGGTGGGTTGCTAAGTTTTTGTTCCCCCTTCCTTTCACTCACTTTGCACTTTTAAAAAAAGTCTTAAACGCCTAACCGTAGAATAGAATCATAGAATCGTTTAGGTTGGAAAAGACCTCGAAGATCATCAAGTCCAACCGTTAACCTAGCACTGCCAAGTCCACCACTAAACCATGGCCCTAAGCACCACATCTACACGTCTTTCAAATACCTCCAGGGATGGTGACTCCACCACTTCCCTGGGCAGCCTGTTCCAATGCTTGACAACCCTTTTGGTGAAGAAATTTTTCCCAATACCCAATCTAAACCTCCCCTGGTGCAACTTGAGGCCATTTCCTCTTGTCCTATCGCTTGTTACTTGGGAGAAGAGACCGACCCCCACCTCGCTACAATCTCCTTTCAGGTAGTTGTGGAGAGCGATCAGGTCTCCCCTGAGCCTCCTTTTCTCCAGGCTAAACAACCCCAGTTCC
>NW_008794601.1:1593988-1632007 GCF_000699145.1 Aptenodytes forsteri | reverse complement strand
CTTGGCCCATCGATCCAGCCTGTCCAGATCCCTCTGTAGAGCCTTCCCACTCTCAAGCAGATCAACACTCCCGCCCAGCTTGGTGTCATCTGCATACTTACTGAGGGTGCACTCGATCCCCTCGTCCAGATCATTGATAAAGATATTAAACAGAACTGGCCGTAATACTGAGCCCTGGGGAACATCACTTGTGGCCGGCCACCAACTGGATTTAACTCCATTCACCACAACTCTTTGGGCCTGGCCATCCAGCCAGTTTTTTACCCAGCGAAGAGTACGCCCGTCCAAGCCATGGGCAGCCAGTTTCTCCAGGAGAATGCTGTGGGAAACGGTATCAAAGGCCTGTCCAAATTGCATGGAATTTTGAAGAATAACAGTGGAGCAGGTCTTGAGAAGGTTTGTAATTCAGCATAACTTTGGAGAACTGCCTAAATGTTTGGATATTTATCAGGACATCTGCAGAAATTGAATTGGAGATCTTGCCATAGTAGTTCACTTATTAAATTTCTTGTACTTCCGAGCATGTAGGCAGTCAGTTGGTGGAACTCACTGCCACCATCCACTGCTGAAGTGCTGTGTTTGGTGTGTGCAAATCCTGGTTATACCCTGCAGTGGTGTAAATGGAGCTACCTGATTAGAGAGGACTGTTTCATTTGATGCTGATGGATCCAGTTGTGCATTTGACCCCTGTATATACATCTATTGAATGCATCATCAACGAAGAACTCGCTAGGGTCACCAAAAAACATTTCCCTTAGGACGTTTTACTTTACTGATCCATTCCCTTGAGATGCTGTGCAGCTGGGTTCCTACTCCTGTGTCAGCTTAGGCTGAGGGTAACAGAACTCCCTGAGCTCTGGGGGAATAGTGAAAACCTTGCTGATTTACCAACTGAAAATGTTCCTGGACACTTAAATCACATGGAAATAAGTGTGCCAGGAACTCCGTCCATTCTGGCAAAGTAAGGATTCTGACTGATGAATTTAAATTGAAATAGCTGTGACAATTCCCTTTTCAAACTGTCTAATCTTAGGTATTAGGGTAATCCAAAATCAGTGCCGGTTTATCTTAATACGGTGAGTTGAAAACTACATCGGTTCAACAGCTGCTCCGTGAATATTTGGAGATCCCTACAGTAAAACCAAGAACTAGATCTGAGGTCAGGAGCCCTCTTCAGAAGTTAGAGCCTAGGTTGCCACACAAATAGTACCAGCTGAAAGACAAATGGGCATGAATGAAGATTTTAGTTATTTATCCAGGTTATCGCAGCAAGTTCATCTGAGCTATTAGCCCAAGTTTCTCCATGGAACACATTAACTGTCATACAGCAAGGCCATTTTTCCATTTCCAGTTCTACAGTTGGCTTCTTCAGGGTAGTTCACTGCCTCTAAATGAGTCTGCATTGGAAGAAGTGTTGGTTTGTACGTACCATAAGAAGCATTTCTTCCCCAAACAGTGTAGCATCTTAAGAAATGTTATGAAGGACACAGGAAACACAAAGAATGTTGTATTTCTTTTTTTCCTAAGATCATACAGCAAAACCAAGAAAAGAACACAGTTCCATAGACTTTTGCTCTGGTGTTTTATCTGTTGGATGAGGCTTTTTCAGATGCTTTCAGCTAGTTGAAAGGCCAGGTAGCAAAGGAAGGTGAATAAAAACCAGATTCTGCTGAATAGCATGTTCTTTGGCAAGTACTCCCTTTGAACCTGATGGCATATTTGCAGTGTAAGGCACCAAGGTAAGCAAGGATGTTCTTGTGTAAGCCATTTTGAGGCTTGATTCTGGTCCAGCAATGAGCAAGGAGTAATCACCGTTCTCTGAGTCTGTCCCACTGTATACTCGGAACCGTTTCTGATTTGTTTTGCAGTCAGATAACGTAGAAGTTTTAGGTACCTTGTGGGACTAGTAAAGCACATAACCCAAAACTAAATTTGTCACAATTTAATGGTATGATGCTCTTCCTAGTAGGGTAGAAAATTATCATCTCCATTGCCTGAGGACATAATATAATGAGGAAACATTTTCCCTGCTCCTTAAATACCGTCCATTGGACATTAATTTACTTAACTGACATTCTGTTTAAAGGACAAGCAGTGTTAAACATCAATACGCTTATTCTCGGAGATCTGTGGGTGTTCGATATTTGGCTAATAGGTAGTGGTGGTGATCTGGTCATTTCAAATGAAGATTTTTCTTTAAATGATATTGTATTGTGTGTTCCCAGCATGTCAACTGAGGGTAGCGATGCCCTTAGGAAGGACTTCCCCTGGTTTTGTGCCAGAAGTGCTTTAGAAGTACCAAATAAACCATTATGAGCAAGCCCTAGTTAGTACTGCCAGGTAAGATGTAGGAGTTCTGTGCGTTTGTATTCTGAGCATGGGTATGTGGACAGATATTCCCAGCCAGTGAAGATCCCACTAACTTTAGTATATTATTACATCTATATGGTAATGTTCCAGACTTGGGCATGGAACTGTGTTAGCCCCCCTGGTTTTTAGAGAGTTAAATTTCTGCTTAGAGCTATGCCATGTATGGATACCAGCTTGATTTGACATTAGCTTGGATAATCCCCTTGTTCTCCCTTGCATGCACTTTAAAGCATACCCGTTGCAGCTGGGTTTCTGTGTGATTGACCCAAGTGGTCAAAAATGGCCTATGGCTTTGGGGGGGGATCCCTTCTTTGACTGCCTAAGTATGAACGAGTCTCTGTTGGATTTTTATCAGTGCCTGACTTGTGGCATATTCCTTATATCTTTCTCTTTCCTTATTTTTCTAATTTGGATACTATCATTGATATTACCATCATCTTGACCTCATGTTGGCACCAAAGTTTAGAGGGTCTTTACAAAAGAGAGCATGTTAATAATAGTTAACTTTTAGTAGGACTCTGCACTTACAAAGTTCAAAGGGTTTAATAAGTCAAGGTATCAGTTGCAATTTCTTCTGTGGGGAAACTGAGGCAGTTTTATTTTCTGGATTATATGGCAAGTGATGTAAATGTATTAGCTGTTTTTATTGGCAGACTGCTGAGACAGTCTGATCTTCTGATGATGCATAATATGCATAAATCTCAAAGGGTGGGATTAGGAATAACAACTCTTACAAGCAGAGTTCGCTCTTGTGAACTGGTGACTTGAAAAGGGCTGCCAGGCATAAAAAGCTCCTATTTTACAGAATTAGTCAACATAGTCCCATGGCTTGGCATTGCATAAATTACACTAAACACTTACATCCCTGGGTAAACTGTAACAGGAGAGGAAGAGCCAGGAGGTAACTTGAATCACAACTGTTAATGACAAAAGAAAACTTTTAGCCGGCTTTCCAGTGTATGTTAATTTAGTGCCATTTAAAATTTTTCAGTTAGGGTTTTCACCCCTTGACCACTGCTTGATCCGTGAAATTGCAAAGCAAACCCTTTGTTTGCCATTTGGTGCAAGAGTTTCATCCGCTTTTCCTTTCTCTTTCATCCCTCCCCCTTCTTCCTCTCAGCCTGTCTTTCAAACTAATTAAAGGAACTCTAGAGTTGATCCAAGCTGTTCTTTCACTGGATTTTTCAGTCAACAAGAAAAAATTCTCTTTATCTGAAAAGTAAACAACAAGCAGCTGATAACATAGTGGAACAGGAGTTCAGAGATAATCCAGAAGGAAAGATACTGAATTTTCTTGAGAAGGGGACTCCGGACCCTTACTTACTGCTCTGATTTTGGCATATATTTTTTTGTCCACTAGATGGCAACAGACAGCTACCTACAGAGCCCTCTCTCATCACAACTGGCAGTCTCTAGTTTAGGTTTCTCCCCTTTATCTCGGTTACTTTATTTAAAGGTATAGTATACAGTGACCTTTGCTGCCTTGGACTCTATGGAGAAATGTCTGAGACATGTACAATGTGCTTCCTTTGTTTAAATAGACACTGTCAGGGTGTCGTACGCTCTGTCATTCAAAACCCCCTGGGAAGCTCACCAGTAGAACAAATTTTCTTATAGGTATTTTATCCCCTTTGCACATGTAGAATTGTTTGGAAAGGACTGTCATTTCATGTGTTGAGGGAAAGGATGCATTTCCAACTCATCAGTAATTTAAGATATGACCTTGGGGGATGTCTCTTTGTTCATGTGTCTCTTTGCCCAGCCTCAATCTCCCACCTGTAAAATGGGGATGCTCATGACTCATTTTTGTGAAAATGTGTAGAAAACCTGGACCGTAATGTTGCTATATGAGTAAGATGACTGAGCATATCCTGGGGGGTTGGTTTGTTTGTTTGCTTGGTTTTTTAGAAGGTCGTGTGTGAAGGGAGTTTAAAAGCATGGCTTGCTGAAAGATGCTGTGGAATGGCAAAATACCATAGTGTATATTTGAGAATCAAAAGCATGAACAATATGAGAAATACCTTTCCTGCAACTACCCTGGAAGGAATATCTCTACTGAGGCACATACATTTTCCAAGCTGTTCTATCACGAGAGCCAACAGGGTATACCCAATTTTGTCTTCAGGTGGACTTCAGCACTGTCCGCTAGAGAGCAAAAGCTGTCTGTGTGATACATCTTCTGTGTAGGCCTGAGGCCATTATCTCTTATCCCCTGATCTACAGAAGTGCAGGCTAGAAATGGAAAATTCTGCCTATTTCCGCAATTATTTGCAACTGAGATAATCTTGTGATTTTTCTTTATTTAGATTGAGCTGTATGCTATCACTTTAAAAACAATAGGCTCTTGGGTGGGGAGGGGGGGATGTATAGCCTTCAATAATTAGACTAGAAAGTGCCAAGGGACATGGCAAATGAATCTTCACTGAAAGATTGGCTGAATATTTAAACTGAATGCACACAGCTGGTGATCTTGTTCTTCACCATGAGGCCAAAACCTGCTCACCTTGTTCAGAAGAGTCCTACTGACTGGCAGATGAACAAGCTGTAGAGGGTTTGGCCCACATAGTGGTCTTAACCGTATATCTGCTTACATATGAATCATCTTGATATCAGAATGTCAGTTACTTGATTAAATCTGTCCAGTTTGGGGGACTGTAGCAGAGATTTTGTGAGGGACTCTCAAGTCTTTTAGTAGCAATAGTTATAGTCTAGCCAGAGACCATAGGCCAAGCTTTTCAACAGTAACCTTGATTACCGGTACTGAATCTGAGACCCTTAAAAAGGCTTGATATCCAAAACAAGGAAAGAAGGCAGCCTTAAAATCAGGCAGATCTGTTTATGTCAGGCCACTGATGTATGAGGCACTGAGAATCTTTAGCTGTGTTTTCAATCTCTAAACATAGTGTGCAGAGGTTGCTGTGCTTGTGTAGGAGATGCTTTGGTAGGGCTCAGTCCAGACCTATGTGGATGGCACATCTGCTTCAGTGTTAATCTCTACAGAGCTCCTGCTGGAGATCTGGGAATGGATGGACATGGTTTCTTTGGCTTTTCTGCCTTAGATACAATGCCTTCAGAAAAAAATAAGAGTTCTGTTCACAGGCTGAGTAAGGGAAGCTACCTCCTCTGTGCCTAAAGAGAAATACTGTGCCTTCAGGGCTCTTAACAGATGGTTTCCACCATTACAATTATGCTGTCCATGCAGTGTTTGTACATATGCTGAAATGAGTGGAGGTTCATGGTAACTATACACTCTGAAACTGTATAGTTACACTAACTTGATGAGTGAGCGTGATCTTAATATAAATATACGTGTCCTTTTGTTGGGGTTCTCGTAACGTGTGTTAGGTGTGAGATCAAGGGTATAATAGTATCTTGTTTTCTAATATAGTTTACCTTCCAGTTATATGAACTAGTGGTAATTATTGAATAAGAAATCTAGCTGCCATGTAATTGCACAGTTTTTCATTGAGATGCTATTCACTATTAACCACTATACCCCAATGTGTTTTGTGAAATCAATAAAATAAAATTTCTATCTTGTTTGAAGCCAGTTAGATTTCTTTACTATGTAAGCATTGACAGTGTGCTCCTGGGCAAATAGCAGAGCTAGGCAAATGATTTGCCAGGGTGTATTATTTCACTCTCCAAATTCTGCAGTGTGTTTACTTGTCAAAGTTTGAGGGTTGCTTTTTGTTTGTTTTTTTTTAAGAAAAAATTTTGGTTCTCAGGCTCTTCTTGCTGCATTCAGTGTGTGTTTGTAATCTGTGCCCTCCATAAGTACCACAGGCATTACGCTCCAAGAGAGGAGCAACTCCTTTCGTGGTTGATAAATGCAGTGATAGTACCAGTGCAGTACAAATGATGCAATATTGACTTCATAATTGAAGTGTTCTGTTTCACTATTATGATGAAACTGCGCCCAGTGCAAAGAACTGCCCTGAGAGCTATGCACTAATTAAATTCCATTTAAGGGTTTCTTTCTGTAAAGTATATTTTATATCTAATATCTGACAAGCTGACCATCAGGCACAAGAATTTCTGCCAGAAAAATGTGAATATCATAAAAATCCACAAAAAATATGATAAGCTTTAGTTACGTTTTGTTTCTTTTACTCCAAATGCATACACTTCCATTGAATAAAAGAAAAAGAAAAAAAAAAAGGACATTTCCTCATTAGGACCTGATTTTTCTGTCCTATTAATATGAGAAGAAATTCAGTATTTTTTCAGTTTTTGGCTTTTGAATCTAACGTGCTTTGATTTTCCTTTTTGGTTGTATTCTGGTCTGTTGCCTTCTGCCGCAACTGCCATTGCACTGACTCCGAGAGTAAGTCAGCATAAATGAGCACAACTGTGCACGCTGCTTTAGTGTAGTTCCAGGTGTTGTTGGTATTTTAAACAATTGTTGGAGAGACCTCAAAGCTGAAGACAGGGCTTCACAGAGGGGACGCATGTTCAAACCACTTTTAAATAATTAAAAAGTACAAAGCAAGTGAGCAAAGGTATCAAAAGCAAACCCTTTCAATGTGGTGAACTCTCCGTAGCACTTGGTGTGAATGTGAGAACCTTAACTTGGCCCCCTGCACTGCCACACATATGGTCTCACACATAATAATGTGACATGCTGCACACTGAGAAAATATTTTGTTGAAAATATGAGTAAAGCAGCATCTTTCCTTGTCCTGGATAATTAGTGGTGGAATATGTTTGCTTTTCTTGGAGAGGTTTTGCATAAAAACTACCTCTGTTTAATATGGCGAATACAGATGTAATCTGGTCATTTGCTTTATCTTGTCCATGCAATTACCACATTCTTTGGGACATGGATTGTCGTCTTCATATTTAAACAGCTTGGTTACTTGACTAGTAGTTGTCCTTTATATTTATATTCACCACTAGGCTTTGTATTACCACTAGGCATCAGCAAGCTTGCCTAGTGGTAATGCCTATTTCTAGGAAAAGAAAAAGAATAATAAAAACTAAGAAACATACAGTTGAATTCTATGGTCCTTTCTTATGTTTGACATCATGTTTTTTTCCTTTGGGCCTCAGATTCTTGTCTTGAAAAACTGGGATTATTTTCTTTTCCCTCCCCTTTTAAAGTTCTCTGGGATTTGCAGGTGAAGTGTCATAAGTTTATCTCTGATGATCTCAGATCTGAATGTTCCTTTTGAGAAGGAGAAAGAAATTGACATCTGGCCTGGATACCTATTGCGCTGTAAAGATGTTTGGACTCTGAATTAAAAAATGTCAGGCTCTTGGAAATGTGCGTTAGAATCTGGATTTTGCAGCTGGAGTCTGGAGGGGGGGGGGTTTGGAATCATGGGAAAGGTCTGGATTGAATATTTGGTCTTGGTCTTTAACTGGTAGAGGTTAAGGATGGTGTTTTAAGGTTCAGTAGCTCAGGGAATGCTTTAGTTGCTCAGTAGTGTAGCAGTGCAGTGTTCTGACAGCATTTTCATTTGAATATTCTGATGCTAAAATGTGGCCGTGACTCGAGGCCTGAAACAGTGTTTTGGGGTAGCGAGCAAGAGAGAAACTTACAGTGGATAAGGTGTCTTCACCTATGCAAAACACCTTAAGATATGGAAAGTAAACTCTGTCAATTGGGTCCAGATTTATCACCCACATGCTGCATTGTCTACATGCACAGAAGGGGATTTGTTAGCATTATCATTTACCTAGGTAGTGCTGAGAAGTGTGATATTGTGGAACATATGGGCTGCAATATCATGGCAGAGTAGCCTGTGTGAATGATGCAGCAGCTCAGAAAATATTCTTGGTTTTGTCTGTTTAAATACATGCTGTTTAAAACTGAATTGAAGCAAAACATTTGGAGTACTATGGTTTGAAGAAAATGCTTTACAGTGCCTGTCTTGAATAGATTCCTCCCTCCTTCCTAACTCGTTACATTTCAGTGGCTACAATTAAGAACGAAAAATCCAAGGCAAACCCAGAAAAGTTTGTTACTCTAAAAAACATTGTTCTAGTGCAAGAAAGTAACAATGGTGATGAAGATCTTAGCAAAGTGAAGTCGATGAGAGTCTTCGTTGCCTGACATGAATGAACTCCAAAGAACAAACGAAGGGTCTGGTTCTGAAAGATGATGAGCTCTTTCTTTACTGTCAGTAACACTCGAACGAGTGCAAGCGTACCTTGCATGTAGAGGTTTGGATTCAAAACCTGTTATTTGGAGGATATTCCATTTATGTCAGTATGGGTTAAATTGTTGCTTTCTGAGTAACTAGCAAGAAATTTTATGATTTTAAGAGATGTTGTGTTTTCAACTGTTTAAGGGTCTGATCCTGTGTCACTGAAATCAGTGGGAAGCATGTAGTTCCAGTACTATTCTGCCACTTGTTCTCTGTGCATTAGCAAAGCCACGATGTAGCTGAACCAAACTCTAGCTATTGTCACTTCTTTGGAGAATTTGTCTTCACATGCCTTTTGCATTATTGTAACCGACAAGTCTAAGACACTGTCTAATGTTAATTCTGCTCATTGCTGCCAATTATAATCAGAGCTAGTCAAAATAAACAAATTAAACAAATAAACATGTCAAAACATCTCAGCCGTAGAGAAAATAAGCCAAGTCTGAACTCTATCAGTGCTGCAGTATAACCGATGTGCTGCATATTGTAAAATGTTCTATCACATTTTTCACCTTTTGCCGAGGAAAGGAAAGAAAAGGTGGGTCAGTTTAGAATTACAGTTTAGTTCTACCCTGCTAAGGAGTCTGCAACTGAAACCAAATGAAACCCAAATGTTCCTTTAGCTCCTTCACCCAACCTAATGATCATCTGCTGTATGTTTTAAATGTTTTTTTAGGGTTTGGGGTTGGGTTTTTTTGAGTTGATTCTTTGCTGTCGGAGTGCCAAGATGCTAAATCATTGTAGGATTCGGACAAGATGCAGGTGAAAATATACCAAATGCAGATATACACTTCAATATAAAACATGCTGCTGCTGTGACATAACACCGTCCAAAATTGTAAAATACTATGCAATTTAAATTAGAAAGTACCCCAGGTTTAAAAGAGAAATACATAAAACATGCTTTTACTACATGGAGGGGACATCATAGCCTGGATTTGCTAAGAATCAGTGGTAATGGGAGGAGGGGGCAATTTTTTTTTTTTTTTTAGTGGTATGTTAACCTTAAAAATATGTTCTGAGGTTAAAGGAAAAAGCTGTCGCTTTAGACAGGTGGTTCTTGTAAAGAGGTGATCTTTTAAAGTGCAGTCTTACAATGTCAAAAACAACGTCTCGGCAGAGATAAAGCTATAATGCAGGTGATTGCTGGGACTCTTCTGTTGTCTGTCACATAGCTTCAAAATCTGTTTCAAAACTTGCATTTGGAAAGGGACTTGCTTTTTTAATATAAGACACATGCACCAAATACCTGTTTCAAATAGTTAGCGAGTTAGAAATGGATCCTTGAAATGTAATGCATAGAAACTATGGCCTTGCTTTTACAAATCTTAGAATATCCCTTGTTATTGTCTGTAATCAAAAGACTAACTCCATGCTGGTAACTGCTGGTGGGATTGTGCCTGAATTTCTTGGGTATAAACAATTGTCTGTTGTAAATTGGTGTGATCCCACTGAGCTCAGGTATGCCAAGTTCTCCAAGGGTATGGGAGGCATGAGATGGAAAGAGAGACATCCTTAACATAAAATTAAGGGGAATGCCTCAACAAATGACCACAGAGATTGACAGAGCTGTTTAACAAATAGTTGCTTGCTCATCCTGAAATAATTTTGGAAAAAATGTAGCAGTATTTTGCTCAGCCCTGAAGGAAAATCCAAGCAACTTCCTTGAGGTGCGTTGGATTTTGCAAGGCAGTTTGAAGAGAGTGTGAACTCGCCACAAAAATACACAGGACTCTTAACTGCCGAGGTTCTTCCTTCTCTCCCTCCCTTCCTTTTTCTCCCCCCACAATGTTTTTAATGTACATAGGGTCTGGGGAGAAAAGGAACACTGTGCCTTTGAAATGTTGTTTGCTGAAGACAGTATATAGAATCTTGGTTATAAACAGCCTCTCACAAGACAGTTATTTTTGGAGTGGCCTCTGAGGAGGCAACCTCTTGGAATCGAACTCATTTATTCTGCGTTTCACTGTCCTGCCATTTCCTGCAGAGAGAGGGGAAAAGTGAAACCACATGTTTTGAGGAGCGAGCGTAGGAAACCCCACTGAAGACAAATGACTGCTCCTCTCCCCTGGCAATTAGTCAAACCCGGGCTGCGTGCCAGCCCAGGTGTTCCCGACTGTGTATAAATTTGCCAAAGAACAATGAAAATAGCAGCTGATTGTGCTGACAGATTCTTCTGGTAATTTCCTGTTGTTTGGCATCTTCAGGTTACTTTCCCACAATTATGGATCCTGATGAAGTCCGGGGCCTTCAAATCCACTTTTTAACTGGAAACAAAGTAATTGTGTGTGTGTGTGTGTGTATGCACATGCATAGCCCTGTTCTCCTCTCAAGCCCCTAGCCTTTTCCCCTAGTTCCCAGATGTTTTAATTTAATTCGTTTTGCAAAATACATATTTTAATGAGTCTGAATTTAAAAAACTATTTGCACCTGCATCATATAGAATTTCTTGGCAGTCCCACCATGGCTTTTGCCAGGATTCATGCTTATTCTATCACTGAAACCTACCACTTGGAAGGCTTTCCTCTTGTGCCTTCCATTATCTTCTAAATCAGGGCTGCTCAAGAAACACTTGCTAATGGAACGGAGCCTTGAGCTGGCCACGGGAGGGGGAGAGAGTGATTTGACAGCTTGAGATGCTGACAACAAGGTGGTGTTAAAAGTGAGGGGTGTCTTCAGATGCCAGGCATTGATTCTGGATCTGGGGGAGAAACGGCTGTCCCTGAAGAGTTACAAGTTTTATCGTCTAGAAGGAGAGAGGGAGAGAAAGGAGGGAAGGCAGACTTTACAGTGATCTTAAAGCTTCATGCAATCCAGTCTGTCAGGAAGTTATAAATACTCGTTTGGGTTTCTTGAGCAACTCAAATTCTTTGAGTTGGAACAGAGCTGGATGGGCACCAAGGGACATTAGCCCCAGGTCCGTTGTCTCGTTTCTTCTCGGTGTGCATTCCAAACAGAGGGAGAACGGAGCACATGGGAGTGTGTGTTGCTGCAGTATGTATAAAAGGGAGGGGGAGAATTCTGTCCAGCCTTTCCTCTGTGCATTTCCTGCTAGTTTAGTTATTCCTAGAAGATCAATTCTAAGAGTAACTCTGAGTTTTGAAATATTTTGCAAACCTTCAGTGATTTCTTTTTGGGTTGGGGTTTTTTTTTGGTAGTTTAAATCTGCATTCCAGAGAGGTCTGACGTTTGTGATTTAAAATGAATAAACGTCCTGCCTTGGCTAGATAATTTTCTACCTTTTTGTTTTCCTTGAAGGGAGGAAATTTCTCATTATTTGTGGGGCAGGTGAATTAGAACTAAGGTTGATCAAATCCACCCTGCTTTTTAACTCTCTTTCACAGAAAATTGCATTTTTGACTAAGTGAAAATTTCTGCCAAGTATCTGCCTTCCATTAAAAAAATCAAACCAAACAAAACAAATCCCCAGCCAGAAATCTCAGGTAGATTCTCTTAGTCTTGTTCCTTTGGAGGAGGGGAAGGATACATATTTCAGCAGGTTGAGGACCTTTTCTTTTTGCCTCAGGTTAAGGCAACAGCAACTCCCAGCTGCACTGTGCTGGGCTACTCACAGATATGAAGGGAATTGTTGAGGTGCTAAGGTTGTGTTCAGTATCCCAAAGAGTCCCCTTCTTTGAGGCTACCATGTTGATCCACTCATGTAAACAACTCTCAAAGTGTCTTCTGTCTCACTGTACCGTCTAGCCCACTAGATTCCTTTTAAACTCCCTGGTAGAGATCTCTATTTGTTCCAGAAGGTCTCTGGTTCAGATTCTGCTGACAGCCTTTGCAGGGACCATCACAGTTCCCTCAGTGATAATGGCTGTTACCAATGAGTGTCCCATGTGTATTTCACTGAGCAGGTTAGGAAAAGGAGGGAAATAATGTTGTGAAATTCCCCCCTCACCCTCTGGTTTTCATCAAAAAATTCTTTTCGGTGGAAATCTTCTCCCAGCTGGAGTGTCGCCTTCTGTTCAAATCCCTAAAATTAGACTGAGAATCTTCTCTCACTTAAACAAATCCATGCTGTCTGCTTTACGGTAATTATCCTTCTGTAGCAGTGGCAAAGAGATGCAGGTTTGCAAAATTCTTTGAAGATGAAAAGCCCTGTGCGGCTCGTCTTGGTCCTCACGCACATTGGTAAATAGGTAGACCACATGGGAAATGCAGGAGGGTTTGAAATGCTTCTCCCCGTAAGCAGAAATGTACTACCCATGCTGTGAATCCACCTTACAGTGACTATTTCGGATTTTTGGCTCTGGGGAACTGCCAGCTATCTACCCACTCAGCCTGATTCAAAGCCTACTAAAGGCAATTAGAACTTTGTCGCTAATTACCAATGAGATCTAAAGTGTCTTGTGTTACCCAAGTATTCCTGTCTGCAGGTCCCACCTTGGTGTGCATCTCTTCCATGTGTCCCATCCCCCTATTCAGGAGTTGTGACTCCATTGCACGGGGGGCTTCTTGTCCCTGGGAAGGCTGATCCCAATTAATGGTCTCTCTGCGTGCTTGTGTGAGATCAGGCAATAAATATTGCATGAATATGACATCTCTCTAATAGGACCTCGCTGTCTCCTAATCGATTTACAGTGAGTGAGTGACATGGAATCATCCAGCCTCCATAAATCAAGGCTTGTGTTCTAATTTCATACTGTTAATGGCATGTCGGGGGGCTTACTCCTGTCGGGCTAAGCATTGCTGGCATCATGATTTGCAGTCTCTTGATAGCCTTGTGGAGCATTTGTAAGCTCTGCAACACATCAGGTGTGGGAGGTCTACCCTGTTGCTGGGACAGATACACTGTTCACACCATCCCTAGTGAGGGCTCTTGTTTAGAGGGTTTTTTGATGGGTTTTTTTGAGCTGTCTGTCGTTTCAGAGAGTTTTGTGGGTTTTTTTTTTTCTTTTTTTCTTTCTTTTTTGACTTACCCTTAGTGAGTCAGACAGGCCTCAGACTGGATTGCTTCCATTTTGATGAAGCAGTGAATAGAGGAGGTTCATTTCTGTTCCGTATCTCCTGTTGACCAATTCTCCCTCCCCGCCCTCCCCATTTTATCTGCCTCTGTTTTCCTCTTTCCTCTCTGTTTGTTTGGAGCCTTGCTTTCCAGGACAAGGACACTCTCCCAGTGCTTGTTCAGTTCTTAATGCAATGAGATCACCATTTCATCTGTGTATTTATGATATTCCAAAGACTTCAAACACTGTTGGATTCTGCCTGAGCCGGTGGAGGGAACTGGAATGTGGATCTGTCAGGATCTACTTCTGCTTCTTTTACAAACTTCCTATATGGCTTTGGACAGGTCATTGTGCAGCTCGCTGCCTCCATTTCCCTCTCTATGACACAGAGACAGGACCTCTGTCCTACACACTGCTTTAAAAGCTACAGAAGAAAGAGATTTTTGCCAGAGCTGAGCATTGTTTTATTCAAATCGAATGAAAACATAAATGTTTAGGACTTTATCCTAGTCTGTCTTGTGGTTCAATTCTTTGACTATTATCTTTAACCTTAAAAAAAGAAACTTGATGAACAGTGGTGCATAATGAAGGCCCTGGGTCATAAATTTGCCCCTAGACTAACAAACCTAACAATCAGAGAGTTCTTGTGAAACGAAACCACTCTAGCAGGTGGTTGGCAGAAGTCGAACGATAGACTTCAGCACCAACACAGACTTCTGTGAATCGTGTGCTGAAGGTGTCGTTTTGTTAACTGCTGCGGAAGCAAGCTTTTAAAGACTATTTCAACCAACCACTGCAGCTGAGGAGGTGACATGTTCTTTACAAGTATTTTACTTTCACCAACTGGGATTTTTATTCTCGTTATAATTCAGTGAAAATGTTGCTTTCAGAATGTCCCACGCTGCCCAAGGAATTTGATCACCCAGTTCCTAATAAAATGAATGCAACTGGAAGTCTAAACCCTGGTGGTTGCAGTAAAAATTAGTATTGGTGTTTTGTTCTTTTTAGGTAACAGCCCTGCTTAACTGGGAGATAGGGCTAAAGGAGCTAAGTGGGGCCCTTTGTCCAAATAAACTTGCTGTTTCTGAGCAGTTTTCTGGTTTTAAATCATGCTTACCGTGTAATTCTGAAAAACACACAGGACTTCCCCAACAAACAGCAGGCTGGGTAGCTAAAGAGAGTTTCTCTTCAGAAAAATATCTTAAAATAACCTTCATATTAAAAAAAGAAAAAAAACCCTCTTTTTATTAGACTTTGTATAAAATGCAGCATTCTGGCAGATAGTTAACTTTTGTTTCTAGAAAGAAAAGGGAAAGATGCACATACTTTCTATTATCTAAGTAGGACAATACATCAGATTCTACAACATACTTCCTGTTTATGACTATGAAAAAAAGAGGGGATGATCTCTACTCTTTCTTTTCCATATACTATTATCTTTGGATCAAGCAAAGAATGTTGGAATACCTGGGAAAGCATTATCCTGGCAAAAGCAGAGTTGGCATAGGCAGGGGAAGGAAGATCACTGGGGCACTGTGTAATGCCAGACATAAAATGATACTCCATAAGTCTGTCGTTTCATCTGGCTGTTCAAGATTGTGGAAAAGCTGCCCAGCTTTTTTGTATGGGTACATCAGGCTATCCCCAGCCATTGACCTCGCTTAAGTATCTGTCTTCCCCTGAATTACTGCCTTTGCTCTAAGAATGCATTGACGGGATTTGATTTTTTTCTTGCTGTTGCTGAGCATTCTCACCGTGGATCTTGTGAATGGGAATAGTGGGGATGGGAGAACTAACTGGAAAGTTACATTCCTGTATAGAAAAGCTGACTGCGATAAAATGCAAAATCTTAAATGATGTCTAGGTTCTGCTTTTTTGTAGGCATTTGCAAATAAGCTGCTGGACTCCTTGTAGTCTAATCCACTTCTATGGACGTTCCAGATTTATGTTAACAATCTCCTTTAAAAGAGGACGTGGTAGTATGTTATTGATGTACTTTTCCCATACTTACCCTCTCCACACAAGAGTGAATTTATAGGATTTGATTTAATTAAACTTTTCTGCTAGAAAGTTTTTACCACTACAACTAGACAAGTGCAATTTCTTCGCATGTACACTCCTAGAAGATCCATAAAAGAGTCATACTGGAAGAATAGATTCCATGGGGAAATTTATATTAGTGTAATTATTAAGAGTCATCCATTGGCTTATGCTAGCACGGCTTTTCCATGTAAAAAAGTTACTAATGATTAGGCTTGTAAAATAGGTAGGAATGCTAATAAAGATTTTAAAGAAGTGCTGATTTTGGTGTCATTTTGAAAACTGTAGTGTACTGAAAATCAGTGTTATTTAGGTCCTGAAGTAACTGCAATTTTGAAGCACAGATTTTCAAAACAAATGAACTTGTTAAGAAAAAAGGGAAACTTGTAAGTGAAACTGAGTTATTTAGTAGAAGGTAATCTCTCACAGTAACGGGGCACGTGTCTAATATGAGGAGGTGCCATATGCTGCTACTGCTGTAGCATAAAAGGCTCGGAGGTGCAGACTACACTGCAAGTTGATTGTGCTTAGGTGACGTAGTCGATTTTTGGTGGAATTGTTTTCTGTTTAGAAGAAGCAATTCTGTTGAAATCTAAACTTCTGTTGCGGACAGGTCAGGTACTAAAAATTTTTAAAGGAAGACTTCAATGCAAAAACAATTGCAGAAACTCAGGTTCATTTTGGATTTGATACTAGCCTATTAATGTCTTTCAACCTTAATAAGACAGACTCTTTTCTCTACTGCAAATGAAACATCCTTAAAAAATTACGAAAACGATCATTTTCCCCTCTCAAACTAGTAGGAATTTCCATTCCAGATCTGCTTCTTTCAGCTGTAGAATTGGCTGCATAATTTTCACTGGTGTCTTGGAGGGGGGGAATTCCAGTGTCCTGTGAACGAGATGTATTCAAGGTGTGGTTGTCAGAGATCCTAGCTGAGGCCTGCAACTTTGAATTTTTTGAAACAACTTTCATAAACAGATCCGTGTGCAATATATTACTTACTGCTAAATTATCAGAGGAATCATTCTAGCTTTATATCGCTGTAAGAAAGATCAGAATCTTTCCCTCCCTGTCTGCGTGTGTTAATGTTCTTCCACTACCTTTCAACCTCAGGCTTATGACCTCTGAACACAAGCTCAGAAATTAATGATTTTTTTTTTTTATTTTTTTTTTAGCCAGTGCCTGCATTTCTTCAAGTCTGTTATCATGTGTTGCATGACAAATGAGCTTCTAGAGCACTGAAACTTCTAATAATATTATTTTTCTTTTTTACTCTATGCTGTCTGAAAAACAACTTGCTGCCTCTTAGTCTTGGACAGAAACCTCATGTACAGAAAATCCTTCAGGCTGTAGCTCAGTGAATTTCTTTAACTGTGCTTTTAGGTGTGTTCTCCAGATTTTGTCGTTTCTCGCCTCTGATAGATGTATTTAGCTCCTGGTTAAGAAGGTGAATATTCCTGTAAACCTGAATGGAAAAAAAATGCTTAGGTTTGGTTTGATCTTCTTGTACTGCCTGCGCTGATTTCCTCAAATATAGCTGTAGTCAGCCTTTCATTAGCGGGGCAGCTGATAATAGTTTTATATCATGTGTTGAAGAGCTCAGTACAGGGGTAAAAGATGGTAGGCAAGCAGCAGTCGGAGTGCAGGAGGTTCATTTCAGTGCTTGTGTCTACTGACAGAAGCTAGCTCTTGCAGAACACTGAAGCGTGGGTCTCCCAGTAGCGTTTGCAGCATGTACCGTGTCAATGCATCTCTAGAAAGTCTGTTGAACTGGTGCTGGCTACTCAAGTGTGGCTATGGGTGGGAGGCTTAGGCAGGCGTTACTTTAATTGAGGAAAGCGTGAACCATGTGGTCATTGAAAAACTTATAAACCTTTTCATGGGTGTGGATACTGGACCTGTCACGCTGGTGAAACTTTATGCTAGTTAACGGTATTCTACGTTCTTAGTTTTTCTCTGCACTTCCACTTGGCTGAAATACTCTGATCTGCTAAATGGGCTGAGCAGCATTGCTGTGTGTTGTTTAACAGCTGCTGCTTGTCACCCAAGTGGCAGCTGGACTTCACTTGAGCATAGAGGTTCCCTTGTGCACTGGTTCTGAAACACTTTATGGCTCCGTTAGGGATAAAAAAGATTGATGTTATTTTAATGGAAAATCTGGGAGCTAAGATTTTTTTCAAAGTGAAAAATTTCACTGTAGGTGAATCTGTTCCAGGCAGTCCAGTTTGACATATCTTAAAGGGAATCAGTTATTAGTAAGGCAGGTGTTTTTCAGTGTATTTCAGTCTGGGTCCCTGAAAATCATTACTCATGGCTGGAAATCTTGTTCCTGTGTTTTAAATTTTCCTTTTTCCTTCCCCCCCCCCTCAATTTTTGAAGCTAAGCAGCCAAATGTTGGGAATTACTAGTCTCTTGGAGACACAGAAGATTTTCAAATGGTTTTCATGTTTTTTGGAACAGTTTAAATTTGGCTGATCTCTTTTAGTAGGGTTTTCATGTTTTTTGTTAAATTTTAAATTTGGCTGATCTCTTTTAGTAGGAATTCCTGGATTCCCCCCCTTTCTCTTTGCAGTTATGAAAAACAGGTTTGCTGCCTTGGGAAGGGAGAGCGGGATGAGGAAACAGAAGATGAATTTATTCTGATTTTATCTTTATTTCATTCTCCCAAGTTAAATTCTATGCTGTTTCACTGAGGCCAGCTGGTTTTAATCATTTCAAGAGAACACTATTTATTAAGTGTCTGTTTCAGGCAGTGTCAAATCCTTCAGCTCCTTCTCTATTCTCCATTGTAAGCAAGAACATCAGTAGCCCAGGTGGGCTTTGAATAGCTTCAGAAAGTAGGTAGGTGAGAATCTATTTATTACTTACTGTAGATCTCAGTAGACAGAGACTCCAATTAAGGCAGGAAACTGACATACTTAGCCAACTCTTTCCAAGCAGAGGATGCAAAATGAGTGAATAAAAAATTAAATAAAATAACCCAAACTTCTCTGCATTTTCTTATACAGTCTGGAACCGTAATTCCTCTGTGCTTTTCTTTTCATTCTTTCTTTTCTGCACGTATGAATGCAGAAAGCAGTGAGGAAGCATGTTTTGTTAAGCTTCACCAAAGCACAGGTGATACTAACTAGTGTAGAAGCCCATGATCCAGTGGATAACCTTCAAATTCATTTGCTATAGGACTTTGTCCCCCTTTGTCCTTGTGCCTGAAGTAAATGAATTTATACTACTGAAACTGCTACAATTGACACCATTGTAACTTAAGATCTAAACCAGGTTTACAGTATCTCAATTTTAGAACCTAAAATAACATTTTGTATTCTTATTTGGTCAATATCTGCATTCAAATCCACAAAAGAAGCCTAAAATATTGAAAGACAGATCATTTATTGTAGTAACAAATGTGCAGATCGTAAATATACTGAATAGCATAAATTAAAAAAAAAAAATTGTGGGTCGAATTTACATCCCTCCCCTAACATCTAATCCAGAGACGACAGAACCTGCTGCAGCTCTGATAACTCCTGCTTTCATTCTGAAGAACTCTAATTCAGTAATAGGAGTATCAGCCCAAGGTAGTTACTGTAATCTCATTTAAAACAACTTGACTGGTAGAAGTAAGCTTTTGTTAAAATATATTATTGTTTTGTGTAACAGCAGATATAATTGGAATTTCAACATTTAGCATATCTGCTTTCATGCTAAGACTGGTTAAATATAGGAGAATTTTTTTTTCATGCTCATATCTATTGAAACTTTGATTTTCTGTAGCATTTCAACCTCTTTTAAATTGCTTTGAAAACAAAGCAGAAACAAACAGGGGAAAAAAAAACAGAGGAAAAAAACCCACCCATCATCAAAATTTCAAACTCTGGATGCTTTCCAGCAAACTGTTCTTGAATGAAAACAGTATTCTGTCTTCAGTTTAACATTGGCTCTAACACAGATAAATCAGTGCATTCAGTTACACTGCAAAAATCTTTAACTGTAAGGGAGAGGGGAAAAACCAAAGAAAAGAATGAACATAATCATTAGGATTTATATAGTAGCTCAGTAGGAATTTGTGTTTGTTAAAGCATAAAATGCAGCTGCTGGTACTTGAGGAGGAAGCAAACGCTAAAGGTACTTTCTGATTCTCTTTTTCTGGAAAACTTGCAGGACTAAATTACTTGCATTAAGCCCTAATCTTGGCCAATAGTGCAATACAAGATGGTCTATATGTCTTCCTCCTTCCTCCCTCCAGCTCCTCCAAAAGGCTATTTTTTCAGTTAAAAATAAATCTAAAGATACTGCATTAAAAGATTTCTTGAAGTGCTTTCCCAGACCTACATTTTGGTGGTTTCTTTCTGCATGTGTTGTTCAAACATAAATTCCCTGTTTTGAACATAAGTCCTTGACTCAGGATTTGAATGCTTTCCCAAGCTTTGAAATGCTTAAAATTCAGCTCCAAATTTTCTGCCATTAGCACTCTGCTTCAATCTGTGAAATAAATACATAAAAATAGGGAAAGCTGTAGAAAAAGCAGCATAAAATAAGAGAATAATTTTCAAACAAATTCACAGAAAGACTATTTCAAGGACTGAGGAAAACAAATGCTCATTTTTTTTGAGGCATTTAAGTAACATTTGATTCTTCAAATTGGTGTTGATAATATTGGGGATAACTATCTTTAAAAACACATTGGAGACAATTTTTTAATTGTAGAGGTGAACTGCGTTGAAGTCATTTGAGCTACAGCCACTGGGTTTATACTCCAGCCACTTTGCTTTCCAGAGTCAGGTGTAACCTGATTTTCAGGAATTTAAAGTACTCAGAATGCCCAGCAACTTCTGCAAGAGTTGAAAATGAGCCCAACAATTCTTGCTGGAAAGTCTCCCTCTGACAGATCCCCAGCTGGTATCCGTTTGAGCATCGTCTACCAGCTGAGAATCTCCTGGAGCCCCTGTGTGAGGGCCTGACGTTTTTATGCAACTTACTTTGTTTTGTTTTGTTTTGTTTTTTTTGTTAAGGGAGAGCTGGTGTGGTCCAGAAACACAACAATATATAAATTATTGAAACACATCAGCATGTTGAGAGGACTTCATTGTTCACACACATCTCCTCCGCTTGACATTTCTGCAACCTTGTGTCATTCTGTAGCATATCCTCTTCATATTAATAGCAATTTATCATTAATCCATTTGAATAATACGTTTTTTTTTTCCCAACGGAAAGAGACAGAAAACATCTGCATATTGAGTAATATTAGCTACAGTTTGTGTCTCAAGTGAGACTAACTGACAACCCTCATTTATTATGACTGTGTAGGCTTAATTGGGTTGACGTAGGATTTGGACTTTGTGAAAGGAGAAGCAGTTTGAAGATCTTTTCAGAAAAAAAAGGACACTTTTAGAGAGGCAGAGGGTAGGGAGAGGAGTGGGGGAGGAGGGTATAAAAGAATAAATATGTAAAATAATGATGCTGAGATGTTCTGTTAAGGCCCAAACATTTAGGAGGTGTTTTAATAACGATGCTTAAATGAGAGATTAGTTATTAAGCCATATGGTTTGTATTACAGCTCTCATCTTTTGTTTCCTGCTTATGCTGTCAAGCATTAATGTGATTGTTTTGATTCTTAATGTCTTAATGCATCATTCCTCCCGATGCATTAGGCTAATAACTTTGGTCCTCTTAAGGGCAGTGTCGCCATTCATTACTCTTCCTGTTTTGGCTGACCATAGAAGTTGAAATGAGGGACTTAAAAATATCTACATGTTCCAACATTTCTGAAGCCAGCACATTGAGATCATTGAGGAAATCTGAAGTGCATTAAAGGCTGCTGACTTCCGCTATGCTGATGACATGCATGTAATGCCTAAGTTAGTCTTCCCCCAAGGCAGTTTACAAGCTCTTCTGTTATAAGTGAATGTGATTTGAGTTTGTCGTCTTAACTCTGGACTAGGTTTCAGGTAGTTCTTTGTAAAACTTCAGGAAAATAGCATATTAAATTAATTGTAATTTCTTACTGTTTGGGCAAGTGACTGCATCTGTGTATACGTAGTGCATGATTTTATATTAAAAGATGCATTTTATACATTGATACAGGTCACCTTTTGGGTGAAGCATAGTAGTGACAACCCAACATTAGAAGATGATTCCGGTCTGCTTTTCCAGTGCTGCCATTGTTGAGAAGCTCTGAAGTCAATGTGCTTGATTAAGCTTGATTTTAAAGAGCACGTACAAAGCTTTGTGTTCAAACGTTTTCCCCAGATGACAGCTGGGATTTCCAGTAGAATGGTCATCTCTGAGGCTGGTAATAGTCCACGTTGCTTACCCTTCACAGCATAAGAATTTCAGTGTATCCAAGCAGAGTAAATTGGGAGCTTTGGTGGAGCCGATTTCTTGAGGAAGAGTTTATTTTTTTTATATTCTAATAAATTAGAACAGTAGTGAAACAGGTAGCTTTATTTTGCAGGGTCTGCTGTGAAGGCTTGACCTTGAAATGATAAAGTTTTGATAAATGATAAAAGTTTTGATTAAATTATTAAGTTTGAATGCCTGTGTATATGTATACGTAGACAGAATATATAGACAAAACAGACACACACAAAATATTTTGGCTGTTTGTAGATACATTTCATTATCTGCCTCTACCTCTTGACAGCTCAAATGCTTTGTCCTCCTTGTCTGATGCCCAGAGCATGGTTTGCTTGAGCATGAATCATAAACTGTCCTTAGCAGTTGGGATTTTAAAAAAACCCCATGCATTTTCTTCAGGGGCATTTTGACTGGCTTATTTTTCTGATGGGGTTATTCACATTCTTTCTTTCTGAAACCTATCTTGCAATTTCAAATGGTGATAGCTTCACCTAATATGAGCATTGGTTCAGCCTATGTTCTGTCACAGAAATGATGCAGTGAATCATATGTGAAATCTGTAAATCACTTAGGAATCCAGTGGGATGAAAAGTGGTGCATCAATGTGAGATTATTGTCATTCTATGGTCACCCCAATTTATACAGTAGAAATAGCAAATGCAGCAAGGTGGAAGGAGGATGAAAGGTGTGACGAGCTGTTCACAACATTAAAATGACCAGTGTCCGCTAGGGAGTCTGTTATATATTCAACATGTCACTGAAGCACTTGTGTGATGGGATTGCATTTGAGAAAGTGTCAATATGAAAGACAAGTAAATGATTTAAGTACAGGATATACCCAGTAGTATTGTCACAGAGACTGAAATTTAAATATACAACAGTTCACACAATAGGAAGAGTCAGGATAGAAGCTTTAGGGAGGTGTAGCAAGTGCGTGGGATAAATGTTTTGCCAGGAGAATTATCCAGATGGTTGGGTGCTGGGTTTGGGTGTTTTGGGGGTGGGGGTGGTTTGGTTGTGGGTTTTTTTTCCTTTTCTTTTTTTTTGCACTTGTGTGATGGGATTGCATTTGAGAAAGTGTCAATATGAAAGACAAGTAAATGATTTAAGTACAGGATATACCCAGTAGTATTGTCACAGAGACTGAAATTTAAATATACAACAGTTCACACAATAGGAAGAGTCAGGATAGAAGCTTTAGGGAGGTGTAGCAAGTGCGTGGGATAAATGTTTTGCCAGGAGAATTATCCAGATGGTTGGGTGCTGGGTTTGGGTGTTTTGGGGGTGGGGGTGGTTTGGTTGTGGGTTTTTTTTCCTTTTCTTTTTTTTTGTGTGTTTTTTTTTCTCTCCAGGGAAAGTTTCTAGTGTATCCATAAACAAATTGGGTGTGTTAGATGCAGGAATGCAACAGACTTACATATAGAGACTTTAAGGAACTGAAGCTGAAGTATTCAACCTGTTGAGCAGAAGATGAACCTCAGACAGATAATACAACATGTTGTTGGGCCCAACAGTTGTGTGTGCTCAGTTCAAAGGAAAGTGGGTTCCTGTACTTTGATTTTGTTGTATCAGTGTTGACATTTCCTGTTGCTTGGCAGAACAATACAGGGGCAGTGGAGGTGAAAATGCTTGTAAGATGGAGAAATATAGAACGCAGTGAGTACAATCAGCACTGCCTCTCTCCCCTTGAGCCTGATTTACAACCCAGCATTCCTTTCCCAATGAATGATGTTTCTGTTGATCAGGTCCTAGGTGTAGTTATTAAAAATCTGTGATGTGTGAGGGGGAAGAAAAAAAAAAAGGTTTCACCATAAGTGAAAAAGTCTCTCCTTTCTATTTTTTTTCCCCAATGGAAATAATTCTGCGAATTCTAATGCAATACAAAAGTGGCCCCCTGTTATTGCCAAAGGAGAGAAAGGTAGATCGGAAAGTATCTATCAGGCAGGATTCACTTGAAATCTCTTCAGGCTGCTCAGTATTGCGGGAGGAGGAGGGGAGGATCAGATTCGAGAGAGGAGAGGGTTAAGACAGCCCCAGAAGCACAAGCTGAAGTGATAGTTTTCCAGTTGGGGATAAGGGCTTGATCTTCTCACCAGCCATCTTCACACAGTTCATCAGTTCTGCAGAGCGTGTCATTTCCCTAAAGCTCTGCACTCCTTTTCACCCACAAAATTGAATCTTGCACAGGTGTGGGCAGCATGTAGAGGATTAAAGGCTTGTTTCCCCTAAAATCTAGACCTGTCTGTTTAAATGAGCGCCTTCATCCTGTGAGTCCTTGCTGTGTGTGAGAGTTTGAGATAGTTTGCTCAAGACAATAGCATTAAGTCATCTCCCACACTGACTCTACATGGCTGAGACCCTGGAGAGAAATGCTTCAGACTCTAGTGGCTGACGAATTAAACATTGAGGAATATATGCCAGCTCTTTCCATTTGCTTATTAATAGGTTCTGCGTCTCACGCTCCAAGGGGATTGTCCTTTCTTTTGAATTGCTAGCGGGGAAGCATTCAAGCATTCAGTCACTGTAAATGGAGAAAAATGGAGAAGGAAGGAAGAATGTTTCAGGAAAGATCGGAGCATGTCTTCAAACATGTAAGACTACGGACCTGACTTTGCAGAAATGCCGATACTCTTGTTTCCAGTAACTTGGTTCAAGTACTCGGGGTCTTCGAATATCAAGCACTGCAAATTCTGTAATTTCCTGATACCCCAGTACAGTAGCAATTGCTTGAGCTAGAAGATGATTCCAAATCTGTGTATTCATGGGACGCTACACTGAAATCCCTGCAATGTAATAGTGCTTGCTTAGGTGAGCAAGTTGAGTAGGACATATTGTATGAAGACAGGACTGTAGAGCTCCGAAATATTTTATCCTCTTCCTGAATTTTCAGTGATTTGTGAATATGGTTAATATTCTTTGTGGCTGATACTTGTGGATACGTACACGAGTTTTGAGCTCCTTACTCACTTTAAATCCTTGGTTTTCAGTAAATCCTTTAGGTAGTTTTGAAGATCTGGGCTTTGTGGTGTTTGTTCCCCCGAAATTCCTAGTGATTTAACAAACAATTGTGTGTTCATGTTGAGATCACTCCAATTTCAGTGTTTAAAAGGCTTATTTCTGGCTATCTTAACCCTTTTCTAATAGAGTTATAGGATAATTTAGGTTGGAAAGGATGTCTGAAGGTCATCTGCTCCAATCCCCCACTCAAAGCAGGGCCACTTTAAAGTTAGATCATGTTGTTCACAGCCTATAAACAGATTTATACCAAATGAAAATAAAGCAGGCATAATCCTAAATAAACACAGGATAAAAATTTGAAGTGCTTATGTGTTCCTTTTTCAATAGAGATTTCAGAGATTAAATTCCATTGGCTCTCAATTTCTTTTTTTACCCTGATTTTAAATAACATTGTTAACATAACCATTTTGGAACCCAAAAATTCATTTTCTCTGGGAAATGGAACACAGGCTCACAGTCTACACACAGACTTTAGCTCTACATTAATGAGGTCATTTCCTTAAGTTAAATTGTTGAAATTCTTCACAATGGCCACAAGTCTCTAGATGATTGTTCTAAATTATTAGATAAATAGATAAACTTTCAGGTGATGTTAGTTTTAGGTGCAAAACAGTGTTTTTAAATCTTGAATGAAAATTGGTAAGAGGTGACGTGGCAAGTCCAGGGCTAGCTTCATAGTTTTCCAATGTGTTCTTGCGCAATATGCTTTTGACAAAATGTGTATAAGAAACCCTATGCAGATCTAGCAGTAATTTCATTTACTCTGGTCTTGTGTAAATGACAGCAGGGTCATGCATGGAATTGAGCTCAGAATATTGGAAGTGAAGTTTTTATGAATGGGTGGTGTGATTTACGCTGGGCACTCAAACATCGCTGTAGCTTTACTGTACTCTCCGCTCTCTTTGTACCGCTTGGTACCAGGGGGTTGTTCGCATCTACTTTTATTTGCTGTGTTGGGCATCCATGGGCTAAGAGAACACAAACTGGACAAACCATGCATATTGTTCTTGATATTCCATTGGTGAAATAGTGACATCTAACAAAGCAGGAAATCCAGTGAGTTAATTAAGGAAGAATTGTCTATGATTTCATCTTACCTTTTATTTCCACCCCCACTTCGTGAAAGTCTATGCAGTGGAGCTGCCTCTTGCCCCTTGTGCCAGAATGATTAATGGTGGGACCACAATGAGGTCAATTAGCTGGGGTCGGCTTGAAGCTGAAAGGTGGAGTGTGTTTCTTTATTGAACGCTGCATTCACACTCCAAACCGTGACCTGGACTACAGTGATTTATTACAGGGGCAGTGTTTTGATCACTTACCTTCAGTACCTTACCGTGGCTTCAGAAATCAGGTTTTCACTGTCAATTAAAATCCAGAAAGAGAGATCCATTCAAAATCTGAAGTGTGAACCCCAAGAAAAGGATGGGGAGCCTGATGATGGTTTTCAAAACTGTCTTTTACGTGACAAAGAAATTAGATTACGTTCTTTCTCAGAGAGGAAAAATTTCATCGCTAGCTGAACTTTTACAGCCTTTTTCCTATAACAGTTGAAACAGAGGAACCAAATCTGTCCTAACAAATTTTGAAGAGGTGCTAGGGAAAAAACTCTGCACCTAATATCTACATGGGTGTGTGGTGGAAGAAGCAGGAAAACAACCTCCTATTATTTTTGAAGGGTTAAAAAATTCTTGTGTATATATAAGGTATTTATTAATGAATAATGTTTAGCAGTTATGAGGCATCTTTCAACAGCGGACGTTGAACTGTGCTACATACGTTAATGAAGCCTCTTGATGATGAAACAAATCACTGCTTGTGCTTGTTGTAGTGGTCCAACTAAGATATAGAAAGACTACATGGTAGGCTGGGTTGTTTTGGATCCTGAAAGTTGCTGAGCCCCAGGTTGCCTTGGATAGAGGCTGTTTGTGACTTAATCCAAGGACTTGCAGGACTAGTCCAAAAGTATGAATTGTTTGGAATTCGTTCATCGTGATAATGAATCGTATCTTCCACTTGGTACTTTTAATCTTGTTGGCTGCAAAGCACTTCACAAAGGAGGTCAGGAATATCGCTTATTTTGAGAAAGGAGGAATTGAGGCACTAGGCGCAGTGTTTGGTTTTTTGTTTGGGTTTTTTGGGGGGGTTGGTTTGTTTTTTGGGTTGTGGGTTTTGGGATTTTTTTGTAGCCTCAGTTTCCACTTCTGTTTGCTTATGATTGTCCAAACACTTGTTCTCTTAAAGCTTAAATATATTATCTTTCAAAATGTCCTTAATGCAAACACTGTAGGAATCACTAAGTAGCAAATTGTCAGAGAGGACTAGCAAGAGGAAAAACATAGTTAGCTGTATCTGGGGGGAGGAATTGGGGAAGAGGTCATTTTGTTTGCCTGAAAATGCTGCATTTTCCACTGTTTATTCTCCCCCCTCCTTTCCCCTTGGTTTGAAGAACATTTCAGTCACGTTAATTTCATCCCATCTATTAAAAATAATTGTGAACAAAAAATCTACTGGCAGATGTTTTGAAAGAGTTTATTTGACAGCATGACTATGGCTTAAATTATTTCTAAAATCAAGATTCTGTTATGTTAGCCCCTGTATGCAAAAGAAGAGAGTCCCGTACCCAAATGGCTTTCAGTCAGAGGATGGAATTTTGTAGTGTGTAGAAAGGAGATACCCAGTTATTTTTGCCTTTGAAAGTCCAAGGTTATCTTGACAGAGGCTGTGAGAGGTAAAACCATGCAGTGAGGGAAGTGTGGCTAGCCTAAAATTTCCAAGTGACTGATAGTAGATGTGGGGGTTCAGTCAGGGTCCCCTTTGCTGGACCACGGAACATCTTGGAATCATGGGCAGGCGGAAAGCACAGTATTTAATGCTGGTCTAGACAGAAACCTGCTTTGTAAAGATCAAGAAAGTCTTGTGTGATAGTATAGAAAAATGCTTTGATAGTATCTTCCAAAATGTTTTTGGTTTGTTCCTGTGTTCCTCTCATCCCCTCCTATCCCCTGCCCAAGCCTAATGATTAGAGACAGAAAATGCCTATTAGATAATCGGGTCCATCCCTCCCTCTGATGCAGCATTACTCCCAGCAGATTACTTTTCCAGTGCATCATCCAGAGAGTTTTTAAATGACTCTTGTGATAGACAACTAGCTCTCATGGGGTGCGTATTCCATATAATACCGCTGTCTATTTGCATGGCACGGCAGCTTTCTTACAATACACCATATTCTTTTTTTTTAAACTCCTAGTAGAAAAGGATGTGGGCATCTATTGCCGTGCATTAGTTTTATTTTATTGTCAATATCTGTGTTACCCTTATGGGAACAGAATACCTTCAGTGAAAACAAAGCAGGAGTTATCGATATGTGGTGTCGTACCCAGGCATATATTTGATCTACATCTATTCTAATATTCACTATCCTTTCGGGCAATTGTCACACCTTGTCTGCTTTATGTTACAAAACGGGTTCATATGAGACAGGCTGCATAGCTTTGCAGTGCATTAATCTATCCTGTCTCATGGTGGTGGGGTGGGGGTGTTTGTTTACCTACATCTCTTTACTGTTTGAAAAATTGTGGCAAGCATCTTATTTGCCATAGAGGACAGGCTGATCATCCAGGAGGCCCATTGCCTCTGGCAATGTTCAATACCATATCTTCCAGAGGAAGATGAAATACCCACAGTGCACCTGGAGGGCTGCGTAATACTGTGTGTTGTTACACGAGGCTGGACTTGGCGTTTGGAGACTTTAGTGTATCAATATAGAACAGGTAACGTTATTGACAAAGCAGCATAAATGCACATAGTGCTGTACAGGTTATAAAAGATAGCATAGCAGCATTTCTGTCTTCAAATAGCTTGGGCCTTGTTTCAGTGGGACTGCGGATAGATATAATACTGGTTTTCAGATCAAGTTCTAAATATCAACTGTCCAGTGGTAATCAGGTTATGCCCTGAAATTTAAGGTTTAACTTTATTTTAGCTTGAAGAGATGTAAGTATTGCTTGCTTATGAATCAGTTTAATTTATGCAGCAGATTCTGTTTTCTTGCAGAATTTAATCTCTGTCTATGGTCATGTGTAAACCAAATGACTCGCAGTGTTTGCTGTGTTTATCTTCACAACGCCTCTGTAATACAGTGATATGAATCATGGCAGGGTGTGGCCTTGAACTAAGGCTTCCTATCATCCCGGTAAGCATCTTGGCCATTTGTCTCACAGTCTCATTCCCTAACTTATGAAGCATTAGCTTTTTCTTGGGTCTGAGGTACCTATTGTTAAATGTGTGCAGAACCTCTCCTGTATCACAGAACAAAATAAAGATAACGCTAATAGATTAAAGATGCCATTTAAGTGATTTTCTTCTAGGGTTTATCAAGAACAGTAGGATACCATTCAGATTCATCTGAGATGTAACTCAGGAGTAAAATTCTACTAGCTATGGGCAAGTAATTTTTTTTCAAGGCAAGTACAATAGCGTTTTCCCCCCTGTATCTTAATGAGATTTAATTGTAAATTATTTCCTCTTCTAGACTTCTCTTAGGCTTTTATTTCTATTGCAGAATTTAGAATACGAGCATTTAAAAAAAGAAAACATATTTAAAACTTCACCTATCCTTGTAGATTTTGGAGTAATTTCTGTGGCACCCTGTTTTATTCTTATAGACTGCTATTGATTCAGTGCCTATTAATTTTTATAAGACTTTCTCCGTGAGGCTTTGTAAGGGAGAGACATATATTTAGTCCCTGGCCTGGTAAATTTTAATGACAATTTTGCATGCTTGACTTAATTCCTATTTTTCATGTCCCAGTCGTTCGTGTCCCTCACCTTGTTCTTTTAGGGCTTGATTCTTGTCTTTTGAGTCTGATCCAATAACACACATAAGCATCAAACTAGTCCCACAGATGTTAACAGAGAGGATTTTTCCAAGGCAAGTTAGTCCCCAAATCTCACTGACTTCCAGTGGGAGTTTCCAAGCTGCCCTCTTTGCCTTACATGTCAGTAGTATTCTGACACAATGACTAAAAGAGCTATAAAACTGAGGATGAGAGAGAGAGATCTCTTAGTGCTAGTCGAAACCTTCTGGAGTCCTGTATTAAATCCTACAGGATGGATGTGAAATAGTGTAAAAGGAAATAATTTTCCACTACTTTCTGTACAGACAAAAATATAATGAAAAGACAATTTTTTTTCACCTGCTCACTGAAAACAGTCCTACCTCACTGAGGTTACTGATGCTTAAATGCAAGTTGCTGTTCTGCAATGGGGCCACCATACTTGGCATCTTTCAAGATCTTGCTGTCAATGGCAGTCTGATTGCCAAAGGGGTTTCAACTGTCTTGAAGAGATGCGCCAGCTCAGTCTGTCTCCTATCTATCCATTAATCATACATAACAAAACCTTTGCAGTGTGAGTATGTTTGAACTTATGGGAAAACCTCCCATATAGAGATATTAGAATGGCATCACTTCCAGTGCTGAATTAAAATAAGCCGAGCACAGCCATATATTTTAGCAGCAGAATTATTTTTTCTTTTGTCTGTGAGATGATATCTTTGTCTTAAAAAATACTATCGCACAGGTGAAGAATGATTTTTCATGAGTTGCAATCTCTCTTTGAAAGACAATCTTTTAATAAGCTGATTTATTAGGCAGAAACTTCACTTCTGGGGAGAACAAGTTTTGAAGGAAGTTAGTTATGCCCTAACTGGCGTTCAGATCTTCCCATGTACAAACCAGTAGATATGTTACCCGCAATGTCTAGTTCTTGATATGCACTGTAATAACAGTTAAACATGCCTCATCAATGCCTTATGGCAATGTGATTCAGCTCTTCCCCTAGAGTATGGCTGGGAAGTTTTATATTGATAATATGCTTGGTATGCTTAGTTAATCCAGTCAATAGGCCACTTGGCTGAGAGCCGGGAATCTTGAATTCCAGGTTTGGTTCTGTAACTAATTTCCTTATGACTCTGAGAAAGTTATTTTCCCCCTCTGTATTTCATTCATCTTTCTTGCCATTTGTTTGTTTCACGTGGCCTGACGTGATGTTACCTAATCAGAGCCTCAGAATACTACTGCAGTGGAAGAATTAATTCCTAGTAGGACGTTAGGGATGGAGTTGAAGTAAAGCCCAAGTTGTTTTCATCTCTCTAGTGTTATTTACTGCTTGAGTATTAAAACACAGACCTGGGGTTCCAGATAGTCTCCTGTAATTGTTCTGCAAAGAATACTACCAGTTTCCATTTCCAAAGAGTGTTCCGCAGCTTGCAAGCCAAAATTTCAAATTATTAACCCATTGTTTTCCACTGTAGCAAAGACTAGCTTGATAGAATGCTACTGAAACACCTGTATGCTTTTAGGACCTGACCCTACGTGTTTTCCTCATGTGAATATTTACTTGGAAATGGTACTGTAAATATCAACAGTTCATGTGGTTATATGTCATTACATCTTGTGATATTGGGAATTAAAACAGCATCCTGCTGTTGGAAGTAAACAAAAAGAAGCCCGAATAGTAAATAACACCGTAATGAATTTTCCAGTTTGTGACATTCCGATAGAATTTCATTGAGGATTGTATCCAAACCATTAAATTCCATAGGATAGCCTGCAAGCCCCATACTTGAAATAACCCATGGAAATGATCTAATTCAAATCCTGTAGGTTTTGGAGGTATATTTATGTAGGTCCCTTTAGGGTTTCTCCCCAGTAATCACTATAAAACTTTCCCTAAAGGAGACATGAATGTATGTAAACCTTAGTAGGAGCAGAAAAATAAAAATAGAGTTATGAACCAAATTTTGAGCAAATATAAACTGTTTTAAATCTCTTGAAGACAAATAAACCTGCTGAAGATCTGCTTCTCAGTTCATGAAAAAAAGGGTTCTCCCTCTTGCACAGATAAATGTTGCTTTTGCATTGCTGCAAATGAATTTTGGTTTTATTCCTTGTTTTCTGAACAGGCTCGGTGTGCCGATGAACGTGTCTTCTGCCTTTGTGTGGGCATAGAAGCATACTTAGGATAGCTTCTAGCAATCTCTGCACATATATAGTGGTCTTGTTTTAATATTTAATCGCTAATTGGTGTGATGATCAAGGGACAGACGAGGGAGCACTCTGACATCTGATCTCTTGAACTGATTACACGCACTTTGCACTACATGTTGTTTATCATGGTCAGGCTAATTTCCTTCACTGAGTGCCGATTTCGTTCTGTGGAGAAATCTCAATTTGGGGCTTGTGAAGAGACACTTTCCATTTTTGGGAAAGGATTCCAGTGTGCATTGGGCTCCTGTTACTGACCAGACTTCCCAGTAAAAGCAGGGCAAATTCTGTTGGATGAATGGAATCAAATATTCCATGCCTGCGTGCGCTCTCTCTGTGTTAAGGCTTCTTCTGTATTCACTCTCTCTGTGCTTTTATTCATTCCCTTTCTCCCTCTATTAGCTTTCATCTTCTATTTTTCAGCAGAAATTTTAGATTTCAAAGCTCCTTTCAGTCTTAAAGAAAAAATAATTCCACAACCAAATGCAAACTGCTAATCCTAACATGAAAAGAAGGTTTTCTTTCTTTCATTATGATGTTGATGATGATTATTATTATTATTTGGAAGAAGGTGGTGAAAAAAAGAGAATTTGTCATTACTGTATAATTTAAAATTGCACAGCCTACAGCCCACAAAACAGAGCATGTAATTACACACTTACTAGAGGTAACAGCAGTGCTGATAATTATTCTTCAGGTTTGGTTCTGTAACTAATTTCCTTATGACTCTGAGAAAGTTATTTTCCCCCTCTGTATTTCATTCATCTTTCTTGCCATTTGTTTGTTTCACGTGGCCTGACGTGATGTTACCTAATCAGAGCCTCAGAATACTACTGCAGTGGAAGAATTAATTCCTAGTAGGACGTTAGGGATGGAGTTGAAGTAAAGCCCAAGTTGTTTTCATCTCTCTAGTGTTATTTACTGCTTGAGTATTAAAACACAGACCTGGGGTTCCAGGTAGTCTCCTGTAATTGTTCTGCAAAGAATACTACCAGTTTCCATTTCCAAAGAGTGTTCCGCAGCTTGCAAGCCAAAATTTCAAATTATTAACCCATTGTTTTCCACTGTAGCAAAGACTAGCTTGATAGAATGCTACTGAAACACCTGTATGCTTTTAGGACCTGACCCTACGTGTTTTCCTCATGTGAATATTTACTTGGAAATGGTACTGTAAATATCAACAGTTCATGTGGTTATATGTCATTACATCTTGTGATATTGGGAATTAAAACAGCATCCTGCTGTTGGAAGTAAACAAAAAGAAGCCCGAATAGTAAATAACACCGTAATGAATTTTCCAGTTTGTGACATTCCGATAGAATTTCATTGAGGATTGTATCCAAACTATTAAATTCCATAGGATAGCCTGCAAGCCCCATACTTGAAATAACCCATGGAAATGATCTAATTCAAATCCTGTAGGTTTTGGAGGTATATTTATGTAGGTCCCTTTAGGGTTTCTCCCCAGTAATCACTATAAAACTTTCCCTAAAGGAGACATGAATGTATGTAAACCTTAGTAGGAGCAGAAAAATAAAAATAGAGTTATGAACCAAATTTTGAGCAAATATAAACTGTTTTAAATCTCTTGAAGACAAATAAACCTGCTGAAGATCTGCTTCTCAGTTCATGAAAAAAAGGGTTCTCCCTCTTGCACAGATAAATGTTGCTTTTGCATTGCTGCAAATGAATTTTGGTTTTATTCCTTGTTTTCTGAACAGGCTCGGTGTGCCGATGAACGTGTCTTCTGCCTTTGTGTGGGCATAGAAGCATACTTAGGATAGCTTCTAGCAATCTCTGCACATATATAGTGGTCTTGTTTTAATATTTAATCGCTAATTGGTGTGATGATCAAGGGACAGACGAGGGAGCACTCTGACATCTGATCTCTTGAACTGATTACACGCACTTTGCACTACATGTTGTTTATCATGGTCAGGCTAATTTCCTTCACTGAGTGCCGATTTCGTTCTGTGGAGAAATCTCAATTTGGGGCTTGTGAAGAGACACTTTCCATTTTTGGGAAAGGATTCCAGTGTGCATTGGGCTCCTGTTACTGACCAGACTTCCCAGTAAAAGCAGGGCAAATTCTGTTGGATGAATGGAATCAAATATTCCATGCCTGCGTGCGCTCTCTCTGTGTTAAGGCTTCTTCTGTATTCACTCTCTCTGTGCTTTTATTCATTCCCTTTCTCCCTCTATTAGCTTTCATCTTCTATTTTTCAGCAGAAATTTTAGATTTCAAAGCTCCTTTCAGTCTTAAAGAAAAAATAATTCCACAACCAAATGCAAACTGCTAATCCTAACATGAAAAGAAGGTTTTCTTTCTTTCATTATGATGTTGATGATGATTATTATTATTATTTGGAAGAAGGTGGTGAAAAAAAGAGAATTTGTCATTACTGTATAATTGAAAATTGCACAGCCTACAGCCCACAAAACAGAGCATGTAATTACACACTTACTAGAGGTAACAGCAGTGCTGATAATTATTCTTTACACAGGAGAATCTCGCTGATATCCCAGAGTCGGAAAGTGGGAACTACAATATCTTTAATACCATCCTTAGAGACCCTCATAAGCAGAGGAGAAGTATGAGGAGGCACACAGGGTCCAGAGCAATATCTTCATCGCGCCAGAATGTCAGGGGCTTTAGTACAGCAGAAATCAATAGATTCAAGTACATTTTTTTTTTTTTAAGGTACAATATTTTTTTTATGACCCTACCTAGAGAAAGTACAGCAAAGCCAGAGGAACAGCAGTGGTATGAAACAAACATTTTGAATGGAAGCCATGTCGGTTTAGAAGAATAGTGAACTAGGATTTATTCATTTATTTATTTATTTTTAAGACATGTTCTGCTGCAAGAACGTGTTAACCATTTCTGGGCTGTAACCCTAAAATTTCTTTGGCATGAAATACTCAATTACTTCTCTACCCATTTTTTTGTTTATATTGCGCTCTCTAGCTGTTCTCTCTCAGCCTTTTTTTTAGCATGTTGTCCCCTTGATTTAAATAATTACAATGATTCAGATTTCATCTTACCTTTGGCATTTCTCTTGCTGATTCTTAGTCTGAGCTAGAAAACAATCTGATGGAGAATTTTCCCCATCCCTAATTTTTTTAGTAGTTCATTTAAATCAGAGTGTGATTTATGGGCCAAATATCGTTCCCTCTATTTATGCTAAGTGGTATTTTATTTTGCAAGTAATTAATTTGATTTTTAAGGAATAAAATGCTATTTACTATGGAAGCAAACAGAGCAAGGCTTTCCCATGTTTTACCATTTTACTTCGCCCAGATGGCGCAAAGTGATGGGACTTGACCTGTCAATGGCAATTATTCATGGAGGGAGGTTCTAAATTAATGTGTTCTTATACAGGTGTACATTATAGAACAGACAGAAGATCTGGTGGCACCTAATTTTCATGTGCTGTTGGGTCCAATCAGACTGAGTGTCTTATTGTGCCTGTTAGAGTATTCTCTGGGTTACTCTAACTTAAGCCATCAAGTTAGGTCTGGTGTGGCTGCCCGATGTGAATCAGGGAGTCTTACCCTGCTTCTTGATGGTCTCAGTTCTGCCTGATCAAATCTCTGTGTTGGTGAGAATCTGGGTCATGGTCACAGGGAGGCAACGTGAATAATAATGTACAAGAAGCAGTTGGGGAGGAGTCAGGGGACATAAAGTTAATTAAAAAAAAAATCTGTTCTTAATATCCCTAATAACAAACTTAAAATGGCATAAAGATCTCAGCAGTTGGTTTAAAAGGGAAATCAAACTGTTCACTCTCCACCTTTAGCATAGACTGCTAGCTATTGTCACCTGAGTGTGTGAGAGCAGGGCTGATTTTTTGTAAGGAACTTTCTATTATCCTATGTATTTCTCTTATAGTCTGTCTGTATAGGGGGGAGAGAGAATTCAGGTGAAAAACCATGCATGCCACCCTTGTACAGTGTTGTTTCTGTTCCAACTGTGTCCTCTGCTTTGGGATTCTGAGTGAGCAGCAGAAGGAGGTAGTGGAAAGGTCTCAATTGCTGACATTCAGGCACTCTTGGTTCGAGTCCTGGTTCCGGCTCAGGATGCTCATGTGCCAATGCTGTCACTTCGCTGCTTGTGTCTCAGCTTCTCCTGTGTGAAGGTCAATAACTTAGGCGGTGTTCAGCATGAAGGGGTTAGATTTTTTTCTTTTAAGAAAAGCAAAATATATCAGATGCAAAGTGTCTTGAACCAGATCTGAATTAGTAAATGATTTAAAAGAGCAAAACAACAGAGGAAGCCCAGCCTTGTAGCAATCAAGACACAAATGACACTAATTTTTACTTGTTCCAAATCCTTGATGTGGATAAAAAATAGTTGAAAATTCGATAAAGTAGTTGAAAACTTCGACTCTTTACACTTAACAAAGTAGGATAAATGGTCCTCTGGTAACTGTAAAAGAGCAACTAATGTCTTGCAAGTTTTTAGGACTCTTCTTGAGGTTTATTAATAGTGACAGATCTGAAATGAATAAGAGTCTTGGAAGCTGGAGCAATATATATATATTTTATATATGAGTTAAAAATCCACTGGAGTCACTCAGAAATCTTATGTTTACTTGGTAGTTGCTTATGTTCCTTCATTTTGTGATTTGCAGGATAGGTCATAGATGAAAAGGTATTGAATATGAGAGGTCTGGATTCAGCTTGTGACTTTGCTGGAGATTCCCAGGGTGACCTTGAGTAAATCACAAAACCTCTTTGTGCCTAAATTCTCCATTTTCAGAACTTAGTAATTGTATTTGCTTTGATTTTTTTAATGTAAGTTTTTTAAAATATTCTTTGGGCTGTGTACGTGTTTAATTTAACCTATGCCTGTGTAGTGCCTAGCACAAAGGGAGAATAATTAGTAGCAGCTCACAGGTAATAATAATGGATTATTTCTCCCTCATCCTTCTGTAGTCTTCTAAAAACAACAGCTGAATTTTCATGCGTCTATTTGTTAGGCAGGGGCCAAACTATTATTAGGGAAATAAAGTATCATGGAATAACATGGGATTGGGTTATGTAGTGTGTAGGTCTGTGCAAGTGCCTTCTTTTCCATTTGCTTAAAATACAAATGCAACTTCTAGTAACTTTTGAATTGTTGTGGTTTGGTTTTGATTGGCGAAATACTAGAGAACCCTCCCAGGAGGAGGTCTGCATGGGAAAGAGTAGCAAGTATTTTTCATTAAAATGTTCCTCAGAAGTCATCTTGGGATTTTTGCAAAAAGTTCAAGGGATCCGCAGTTCTGCTCTCAACTTTCTGTTCAGCTGATACTAAGGCGTCTGGTGGGATATGAGAAGGTTGATGTCCAGTTGTTTGATGGTATGCTCAGGATCAGGTGGTGGGCACGTGCCTGTGAACAGGTTACGTGAAAGGTATGTTCAGTCATGTGATGGGAAGCACCATTCTCGTTACTGCGGTGTGGAACTGCTACCTTGCTCCTATTTTGCATCTCCTGGTGCTGGAGCAAGAGATAAAGGCCAAAAGAGTAAGTATCGTGCTGAGGGCAGGAGCTGTGACAGGTCTTTTGTCTTCACTTCTTTGCATTTCAGAGTCAGATAAGCAGTTCCACTTTTGGTCTGTCTCTTGATATTTATACCCTCGTCATCTTGGACTATGTGAAATCCCCCTGCAGTTCCATGGCTAAAGCTGATCCTTTTTTCTGAGACTTCCATTGAAGTCTGGTGCCAAAAGTAAGGTGCTATTAACATATTAATGCATGCATACATCAATTGTGATAGTTGCTCTGATATCTGTCTTTGCTTTTTCAGCTGGATTATATCTTTGTGTTTTGTGATTCCCATGTTATATTCCTAATTATTATTATTTCACACTTCATAACATTTTGGTAACTAAAATGCTCTAGGGTTCAAAACTTGTCTATTACATTTTAGCCCAGAGGAAACTTTGCATCCAGTTCCAACTTCTATCCCCAAATATGAATTTATATTGGAAATTCTGATGGATCCTGCCTGGGATTGGTGCAGCTCTGATAGAATATTGTAAAACACTGACTTTGTTACACATTGAGATGGGGTATTTTCTCCCCCCCCTCC
>NW_008794601.1:1562530-1593396 GCF_000699145.1 Aptenodytes forsteri | reverse complement strand
TCCCCCCCCCCCCCCCCCCCCCTTCCTTTCTTTTGTGTAAATCTGTTTTCACCACAGGAGCACATGCTGTCTCTTCTGGCTACAACACTACTTACTAATTCATCGATTCATCTTTAATGAGGCCCCCTGCCAATGTTTAAATAGCATTCGGAACAAAGAAAAAGGCAACATTTCCAAAACAGCTGCTTCTCTCCAATCTTGACATATCAACCTTTCTGAATTTTAAGTAAATTTTTTCCCCCTAAAGTTGGTAATTTATAATTTAGGTGTAGCTTTATAATTAATTGTTTGCAGGATGGAGGAAAAATAGGAAGAGATAGGAATGAAATAAAAAAAGAGTAAAGTTTCCCTCAGGCTGTTACGGTTTCTGTGGATTGCACTAGCATTGCAGATATAACGGTGGGAGAATTCTCCTTTGCAGCCAAATCATTTGTTGTACATTGCAAGTTGGTACAAGGACATGACAGAGCAAAGTTTCTCTGCCCCTGTTACATACAGCTTTACTATGTTGAATAGCTTAACCCTTGTCATATTTGAGTTGGCTTCATAAACTACTCTTATCAGGAACGTGTGTTACCTTGGTCACTACTATTGTTATGCTGGTTTCTATTTTCTCAGAGGACCGGCTGAAAATGCTGCGTAATTGTTTAAGATCAGGAGTCTGCTATCATGAGCACTTGTATCACACTGAATTTTGAAATTCTGCTAAATCCATGTGCTAAGGCCTGTTTTTAGAATTAACTTGGAATTTCTGGATGATGCCTGTAACAGGAGCACTTCTTACATTCAGGTGCTGCACGTTCTTGGAGAATTACATTCAGCATGTACCCCACAGAGTTAACTTTAAATAGGTGGAAAGGTGAACAGTAGAAGACAGGAGAGGATTATTACTCATGTCATGCATGAGATATATGGAGGATGAATGCCCCGGCCTTCACAAAGAGTCTCTTGCAGAGTTATCCCAATGCCTTGAGTCAGTTTGGTGTAATCGCCACCAAAATACTGCCTTTCGCTACAATGCTCCCTGTTAACTATCACCTTTTTAAGGGCTTCTTATGGTTGTCATTTACTAGAGACTGAAGTACTGGCAGTAGCTCAGACTTCCTCTACTGCTCTGTCTTCCTTCCTAAAAGGAGAAGCCTGAATAGTGGGTTTGGTCCCCTGAATCGATACGTAAACTCTCTGAAAATCACCACTGTGGCTATCAAGTGTACATAGTGTTTTTTGTGCACCCAGTGGGATAAAAGCACACTGGCCTGCTTAAAGCGACCCTGTAAGCAGCCATCACCTGGTGGCAGCTTTTTCTTTTACCTGCTGGGCTGCATTCAGATCTGTGACCCAGAGGTTAAGGGCTCTGTGTCTCCTACTTTAATTCTTCAGCCCCTTCAAACCAGTTTATTTTCCTGCACCTTAGTGGTAAATGAAAAGGTTTTATTCTTGTTTCCTCTCTCATGTTGAATAGCAGAGGAAAATTGAGCCAAAGCACTTGAATTATAGTTGGTTGTTATGACTTGGTCCCGGCTAAAAGTTTTTGAATAAATTATCTTTTAGGGAGAAAGCGAAGGATGCCAATGGACTGGCTAAATGTAAAACTAAAGAAAAAAACCTCTTGACTTTGAGTGGAGGCTTCATTTTCTGAAAAAGCAAAAAAAATTGGCAATTTTTATTTTAAGCTATTTGGCTAAAATGAAATAGTTTTCATTTTGCATTTTACATGTATTAGAAGTTAAACTGAAGTAAATATGGTAGCAAAATATAATTTCAATATGAAAACTGAAAATATATTCACTTCTAAGGAATATTTTTAAATATTTTGTCTGAAACCAAATTTTGGAAATTTATGACAAGTTTTAGTTGAACCTGCATTTTTCACGTACAAAAAATTGTCAGTTATAGTAATAACAATGGGTATATAGCAAAATATGCATATATTTCTCCCTTGTTCAGAGTAAATCATGAGAGAACCAGTAGAGAATAGATGAGGCAGAATTTAAGATGACCATATACAAGCAGTAGTGCTATGTGGTGTTCCACTTATTCTGCAATGAACTCCTGAGGAGCAGAGTTCAAAATTTCCGTAGTCCCGTACTCTATTTCTGGTTGCTGTCCTGTAAACCCGGTACGTAAATCATGGCTCAGAGCTGGCAGCTTTGCATAGTGGTATGGATGGAGAGAAACCTGTATTGGATGGGTTAAGCTGATCGTTATCTCTGCAACACTGTGACTTGATATGCTCTGCAGTCTTTTCTATGGACTTCTTTCCTCTTAAATTTCTCCTCAGGTATAAGAGGACCTGCCTGGCTGTAAATCACTGTCAGTGTGCATTATATTGCCTCTTCTGGGCTTGATTCAGTATGTGATGCTGATCTTTCCCAACTTCAAGCGCTAGGATCTGGCTTGGCAGCCCAGGCTGCAGACTGTCAAGTCTTCTGTTCCAGTCCAATCCCCAGCATTGACCAAGGTGGTGGAAAGCGCGTGCCATGTTAATGTGAGAGTTTAGAGGGAACTGCATAGTTGTAACCGGACCTGGTGTGGTAGAGATGCCCCTTCTCTTTCATTGCAACAGAACTGTCTTTCCTTGACCACGACAGATGCAGATAAATCGGTGAATATTTTAATACCCACATGCCATCCAAACTGCAAGACCAATGTTGGCAAAGAAGTCCCAGGCAGAAGAAGGGAAATCCTTTGAAAAAAGAGAGAATATTTTACATTTGTGTTGCACCTAATTTGGTTTCCAAAAGGTTGTTTCTACGTTAAATAGCAGCAAAAGTCCTACAGCCTTAGCATGTACTTGCGCACACAGACTTGCCTAGAAACAACAACAAAACGAAATGAAGGCAGTTTGGAGGCATTTCCTGGGAAAAAGATTCATGATTCTGTTTCCATGGAAGCGACAGCACATCCCAAGTGGCAGTGAGAGCTGACAGAGCGCAGCTAGGAGAGTTAAAGTGCCATCTACTTCTTCCTAGCAGAGTAGGGGGGCAGAGGTGGGGGGAATCGCTTTTAAAAAGAATACAGAAAAATTTAAAAGGACAGATGGACATATGGTTAAATGGAAAGTCTGGAGATCTGGGTTGGTTCTCAGCTCTGCCATAAACTTCCTGTGTCCCTTTGGGCAACTCGCATAAGACATCTTCTAACTCCTGCTGAAATCAATAATTGATTTCATTGGGCACTAAATCAGAGCCTTAAGCATTCTGGACAGTGTTCCGACTGTCTCCTCTGGCACCCAAGCGGTCTATGATGTTTCAAGTTCAAGTCCAACTTAGTTTGCCTGTTGATCTTTTACTCTCTCCTTAGGAATAAAATACCCTCTTCATTTTGTATGGTTTCTGAGCTCCTCAAGACTAGGGCTTTTAATATGCCTGTTCAGATCTTTATACAAAAAATGTTTGTTAAATCCAGTACTAGCAACTTCACAGAACTAAAGATACAGCACCTTCAGAGAAGTCTTTCATTGTCTTTGGATCAGATACTTAAATTTGTCACTGCGTATTTTTTTAATTTTAGATATGACATGATGAGTAGAAGTGTTAAGGAATGAGAAAGGGGTGAGAAGGGGTAAGGGTTTTGGGAAGAAAATCACTCTAGAGTGTGTGCAAATATTAGTGATTGCATTGAAAATTCCTTCTCAGTGCCTGTGACAAGCCGCATCCAGACACAGAAGAACAAACTGAATGGACTGCTGTTCTCACGTGATAGGATCTGAGGTTAATTGACTTTAGAAATAAAAGGACAGGAGAATATCAAACTACAGCTTATTACAAATATCATGTATGTTTTTGTTGCGATCTCCCATGTTCTGCTTTCTAATTGTTCACTTCTTTCAACCTGAAAAAGCACAGTTGGCTCAGAAAAGCTTTTCTTTGTAATGTTTTAGGGGCACAGAGAGCAGATTGCAACAAAATTCTTTCTTTTACAAAATTACTTTGTTATCATTTTGGCTGAAGCTTAGTTGAGGAGCAGAGTTCAAGATTTCCGTAGTCCCGTACTCTATTTCTGGTTGCTGTCCTGTAAACCCGGTACGTAAATCATGGCTCAGAGCTGGCAGCTTTGCATAGTGGTATGGATGGAGAGAAACCTGTATTGGATGGGTTAAGCTGATCGTTATCTCTGCAACACTGTGACTTGATATGCTCTGCAGTCTTTTCTATGGACTTCTTTCCTCTTAAATTTCTCCTCAGGTATAAGAGGACCTGCCTGGCTGTAAATCACTGTCAGTGTGCATTATATTGCCTCTTCTGGGCTTGATTCAGTATGTGATGCTGATCTTTCCCAACTTCAAGCGCTAGGATCTGGCTTGGCAGCCCAGGCTGCAGACTGTCAAGTCTTCTGTTCCAGTCCAATCCCCAGCATTGACCAAGGTGGTGGAAAGCGCGTGCCATGTTAATGTGAGAGTTTAGAGGGAACTGCATAGTTGTAACCGGACCTGGTGTGGTAGAGATGCCCCTTCTCTTTCATTGCAACAGAACTGTCTTTCCTTGACCACGACAGATGCAGATAAATCGGTGAATATTTTAATACCCACATGCCATCCAAACTGCAAGACCAATGTTGGCAAAGAAGTCCCAGGCAGAAGAAGGGAAATCCTTTGAAAAAAGAGAGAATATTTTACATTTGTGTTGCACCTAATTTGGTTTCCAAAAGGTTGTTTCTACGTTAAATAGCAGCAAAAGTCCTACAGCCTTAGCATGTACTTGCGCACACAGACTTGCCTAGAAACAACAACAAAACGAAATGAAGGCAGTTTGGAGGCATTTCCTGGGAAAAAGATTCATGATTCTGTTTCCATGGAAGCGACAGCACATCCCAAGTGGCAGTGAGAGCTGACAGAGCGCAGCTAGGAGAGTTAAAGTGCCATCTACTTCTTCCTAGCAGAGTAGGGGGGCAGAGGTGGGGGGAATCGCTTTTAAAAAGAATACAGAAAAATTTAAAAGGACAGATGGACATATGGTTAAATGGAAAGTCTGGAGATCTGGGTTGGTTCTCAGCTCTGCCATAAACTTCCTGTGTCCCTTTGGGCAACTCGCATAAGACATCTTCTAACTCCTGCTGAAATCAATAATTGATTTCATTGGGCACTAAATCAGAGCCTTAAGCATTCTGGACAGTGTTCCGACTGTCTCCTCTGGCACCCAAGCGGTCTATGATGTTTCAAGTTCAAGTCCAACTTAGTTTGCCTGTTGATCTTTTACTCTCTCCTTAGGAATAAAATACCCTCTTCATTTTGTATGGTTTCTGAGCTCCTCAAGACTAGGGCTTTTAATATGCCTGTTCAGATCTTTATACAAAAAATGTTTGTTAAATCCAGTACTAGCAACTTCACAGAACTAAAGATACAGCACCTTCAGAGAAGTCTTTCATTGTCTTTGGATCAGATACTTAAATTTGTCACTGCGTATTTTTTTAATTTTAGATATGACATGATGAGTAGAAGTGTTAAGGAATGAGAAAGGGGTGAGAAGGGGTAAGGGTTTTGGGAAGAAAATCACTCTAGAGTGTGTGCAAATATTAGTGATTGCATTGAAAATTCCTTCTCAGTGCCTGTGACAAGCCGCATCCAGACACAGAAGAACAAACTGAATGGACTGCTGTTCTCACGTGATAGGATCTGAGGTTAATTGACTTTAGAAATAAAAGGACAGGAGAATATCAAACTACAGCTTATTACAAATATCATGTATGTTTTTGTTGCGATCTCCCATGTTCTGCTTTCTAATTGTTCACTTCTTTCAACCTGAAAAAGCACAGTTGGCTCAGAAAAGCTTTTCTTTGTAATGTTTTAGGGGCACAGAGAGCAGATTGCAACAAAATTCTTTCTTTTACAAAATTACTTTGTTATCATTTTGGCTGAAGCTTAGTTTGTCTGCTGTTTAAAGTTAGCCTTTGACCACTGGGACAAAGTGTATGATCGAATCTCCACCTTTCCTCTTCTCCACAGTTTGACTGAGTGCCTTTTTAGAAGATGTACTTTGATGGAGCAGGAGTAGGTGAGCTGAGTGCAAGGGCAGTTGGTGAAATTCTCTAGTCTGTGCTGTACAGGAGATTGGGCTAAATGTTCTAATGGTACTTGCTGACCTTAAAATCCACGAAATAATTCTACAGGCTCCTGGGCCCATGCAAGGACTTTTGCAGATCCCCACTAATAACAGTGGGCTTGCACAATGTCTGGCTACAAGGACTTCCTTACGTAATAAGAATCAAACCCAGTCTGTTGGCAGTGCACATACTATTCAATGCATTAATACAACTGTTGAATGTCAGTCCTCTTTCAAAGAGGTTTAACTACTGCTACAAAGACATAACTGGAGTGCAGGGCCATATGCAGCAGGCAGGGCAAATAGTTGTAGTGCTCTGGGTTGCTGGTTGTTTTGGGGTTTTTTTAAATGGTTTCTGGCAATGCATTACACTGAGGTAAGTGCTTTGTTCCTCCCTCAAGTGGCACTCGGCTCCCTAGGGTTTCCTTATGAATGCTTGAGGAGAATGTCCACTCGGGTTTATTTTTGTTATGTACGTACTATACAAGCGTTTGGCTGTCTTTGCCAAAGGAAAAGACAGGTTACTGCTACTTAAAAGAAATATTTTTAATTGCATAGTATTGATTTTCTTTTTTCTTGGTGGAGCGTATGTTCTGTTGTTGATGGATGTAGTAGGATACGGGGCTGGTTTATGTGGATAGATAGCACTGAAATAACAATACAATTGAATGGGCTTTAAACCCGTTCAGTTATTTTGGTGCAAGTCTCTGTATGTCAGCCACCTAGAATTTGGCTTTCTTTTTGATTGATTTAATGAAATACACCTAAGTGAGCATTTTCCTCTTTCTCTAGCATACTTTCTGCATTAAAGTAACACCATAGCCAGGTAACACAGCCATTAGTATCTGTGAACTGATACGATGTCTACATTTGTGGCCACTGTAGTTTACGTGTTAGATTCCTCCTCCTGTTGCGCTCTGTGACTTTGGAGGGAGGGCAGGGCTAGGGACATGGTCCTAGATTTTTACATTGCTATGCCTTGCAAAATAAAACAAGCTGTAGAGCCCTCAGCATCCCCATATGCACCTCCAGGGAAAAAGAGTAGTTTTGCAAATGCTTGGATATAAACAGGTTAACATAGAACTGTGGAGTATAACCCTTTCCTTTATCATTGCTAGTATGTGTTATGATAATGTGTAGTTCAGAGCTGGTAAAAGACATATGCATGTTGATACAGGACCAGGGAGTTCTAAAATTGTTTTCACATTTATATGTAAAGCAATTACTGATTATTTTTTTTCTCTGCCTCATAACCTGAGAAGTGGAGCAGACATACAGGAAGTCTTACTTTTTATTTCACTCTGGTAGACTTGTAAAGCATGCAGCTCTGCTGTACAGTGCAACAAGAGTCAAATGAAACTTGAAATTTTTTTTTATTGCATTACTTGTAGCCCCATAATGCAGGCAGATACCTTTAGAGTAGGGAAGGGGGTAAGTGAAAGAACAGCATGTTCTGACAGCTGACTGTACAATCATTTCAAATAGACGTGCGTTCATGATGATCAGTGTATCAGCCCTAACACATGTATGTTTCTCTCTACCCTGGCTGTTATAATCTGTCATATTTAGGGCACAGGGGAATGCAATTTAATTTTTTTCACCAATTGTTACTTTGGAAACTGCTCGGTAAGACACTCCTCCAAGCCTACGTGTTCTTTCATGGAGTCTAATTAATTCATTTGCAGAGTGTGTGTTCCTCTTCGTGCTCATTCTGCAAAGGTGCTAAGTCTTGCAATCAGAGGGAAAGAACCAGAACAGATTTGTTTTCACATTCTACATTTCAAAGCTGATTAAATGAGACCCAGCAGCTCTGTGCTGGAAAAAGAGATGTTCTTGTAGACTCACCACAGTGCTTAGGTCAGAACTATACAGAGTCAAGCCTCGTGCCTCGCTTTTCCACCCAGCCCCTGCAACATGTGCTCCGTAGTGTCAGCATAGGTGGGCAGTACTTGACAAGTAAAATCTGGATCTGTTTGTGCTCAGCTTTGTCTGTAGCAAAAGGCAGGCCGTGCCACAGCCACTTGGTTTGCTCAAGGAAAGTGCAGTTTGCCACCCAGAAGTGGAAACTGAGGGAAAGCCACTGAGTACATCTATCACCAGTAATTAATAATCCACTACCTGATGCCAGTCTGTGGCTCATATTTATGCACAGGCATTTGGCAAATGAATGTGATAGTTTATAGCTTCCATAAAGGGAAGGGACAGAGGTGAAGGTGAGCAGTGATGTCTGGCTGCATCTCCCATCTATCTTTGGGCTTTATACTTCGGGTTCTACAGCCTGTCGTAGCAATTTTGCATGAGAGAGAGAATCCTAGATGGCTGTATGGAATCTCTGGAGCATCTGCTTTTATTGGATCTGAACTCTATTTCTGTAGGGGTGACTGCCCAAAGATTTTCAGGGGTGGATGGGACTGAGGATGGGTTGTTTGACCATCATTTTTAAGGGCTAGGAGGACTCTATGAAGATTTCATCTTCTGAAAGATACTGGTTTGACATGGTATCTCTGAGATGTAGTTTCATAGCTGGATCCACATCCTTTAGCATTCCTTCATTTGGGGACAGCAGTTATTTTTAAGATTTTAAAGTCATAAATGCTGCTATACTGAAGAAATAAAGCTGCTGGTGAGGGGTTTATTCTAGGGTCAAGGCCGAAGATATTTGTTTATTTTCTGCAGAAGCTGAATGTGCTGTACCCTAAAGCACTTTGTTAGTCTCTGTAAGCTGTATGATATCCTAAATAAATGTATTTAAGTGTGCTGAAAGGCACCTAATGAAACAAATTAGATGGCAAAATACCTCTGAGTATTTCAACTTTTCAGGCACCTTCTGACATATGGACATGACTAGTTCAAGTTTGACTGTGTATGCTTATTTATACTCTAACACATATAAAGGCATTGCTACAAAAGTACATAATCTGGGGTGCCTTTCTGGGGGAGGAGAAGGCAGGGAGAGGAAATGGCGGGGAAGCGTGAGGCTGTACAGTAGCTCTAGAAAGAGAGTCCACATTGTCAGGGTTATGGGTTTTAGAGATCTTCCTGACCAAGCAATTTTTAATTTTTAAAGCTCAAGGCTTTAAAAAAATAAGGGAAAAGGCTGTTACTAACAATAATTTATTGTGGAAAAATATTTACATAGATAAAAACATTTCACTCGGCATGTTAGGACCAGGAATAAAACCCATCTCTTGTCCTGTAGCTCTCATATATTATTCATGCTTGCTGTTTGGCTCTTTTCATGTAGAGATCTCAAAGCATTTTGCAAATGAAGATTTAAATTGTTATTCTTATTTTATCCAGGAATGGCTTAGAGAGAGAAATGACTGCGCTGTAGGACCACCAGAGACCTGGAACTAAAGCCTGGGTCCCTGCTGTCCCAGTCCAGTGCCTTATCGACTGGATTCTGTAGATGCCATTTTTGTCAGGGGTGAAAAACATGATAGGATTAATTAGCTCAGAGGAAAAAGCAAGGTGGAGAGGTTACTGGCAGGGAAAGAAGAGAGAAACACAATACCAAACTTTGAGGGGGTTTAGAAGAGACAGAGAAAGCAGATGTTTGGTAAGGAGTGAGGAGATTTTTCTCCATGGTTGGAGTGGACTAAAATGATAGAAGCTGACAGTAACAGCAATATAAGATGCGTGTGCTCCGATTCTCAGTACTGTCAGGTAGTGTTCAGGGAGCTGGACAGAAGTTCCAGAAGCAACTGTGTCCATTGCTTTTTCGAAAACATTGTAGAAATTTAACCTGCAGCCCTTTAATATGCCAAGGGGCAGAGGCACCTAACTTGTTTTTGTACTTTTGTAATTAACAACAAATATCTAACTAACTTTGCAAGTGGGAGAATTCACACTTTAATGCCTTAAGAGTCTGCTGTTAAAATATGACCCCTTGTCCTTGTGCTCATTTGCAAATCACCTGACATATACCCTAATGATGCTAATGGTTCTGCTTCTGAGTATTCATAATATGCCCATCCAGGTGACAACATATCTTAAGTTTCTGAGACTAAAAATGTCACTCTGGGCCTGGAAGAATGTTTGATTTCATTCCAGGCATAAAGTAACAAATTGCCTTTAATGGCAGCATCACCAGAAATAGGCCTCCATCGCTTTTTCATGTCACTTTCAAGTGCCTCGTTGATATTTTTATGGATTTTTATTATACAGCTTGTTATGCAGCAAGAACAACGATGCCAGGTTCTTGGGGATCAGCATGCAGGGAGGGCTAAGCTATAATAAGAACTCGTACACTCATGCTTTTAATACCTTTTACTTCAAAGCAAGGAGTTGATGTGATCTTTCATCATCTCAGCTGTTGTTTACCAGCTTCCTACAGATGCTGTTTGAACTAACAAACCCCACATTTCCTGGTTGGAGTGAGTAATTCCCTCGGTAGTTGCAATCCGTTCACTTGGAGGCTTAGTAGTCCTGATTGAATGATGCCACTAACAAGATGGGGATAAACCATTTAAACGTTCAGTATCACCTTTCAGTCAAATAATAACTGGCCAAATTAGTTTGGCTTAGCTTCTCAGCCCTGCTCCTTATTTACTGCTTCGAGGGAAAACGACCAACAAGTCCAGGGCTGTATTTGGGGTCAATTTACTCCATGTATCAGAAACAGACGGACGTGTTCCTGATACAAGGGCTTCTCTTTGGCACTGATCTATGAACAGTGTTTTGTTTCCTAGCAGTCTTTTAAATCAGCTGAAATCTAGAAATTACAGATGAGGAAAGAGCTGCGAGGTCATCTGTTCTGAGATCAGAGCAAGTTCTTTAGCGCCCGTGATTATAGTGTGTGAGTGTCTGTAATGGAGAAACTAGCAGCAGTCGCAGACAGGTTCCCTTTTTTCCCCCCTCTACCGCCTCCTTTTTTTTCCCCCTTTTCCTCAGCCCATCAGCAGAGTGGTCCTGCTGCAGAAGTTGATGAAACTTTCAAATATACTGAAATAAGTATATTGTAATAAAAATGGGCTGAGGCATTTGTGTGCCAGATAGGCTCTTCAAACAGATGCTTTTCCTTTCAGTGAACAGGATAGTAGCCAACCAGGACTTCTTTCCCTGTTATTTATGTCTGAAGGCCCATTCCAATCTCTTTGTGTGCTTGTATGTATGTTTATGGTAACAATATATTATTTAGCTGCGGAGACATCAGAGCGTTAAGCCTGTGTCTCTCTCACATACAGTGTCCCTGTCCCAAGTAGCTGATGGTCTGAGCAAGGAAGTGTTGGGAAGAAAAGCGGATTTGGGAAGTGACTTGCTCAAGGTTATTTGGCAAGCCAGTGGCAGCGATGGGAAACAGAACGTGATTCTATGGGCCACTTTTTGTTCTATTGTGCTCTAACACATGCTGTTTGATGGAGTTTTATTGGTGAAGAAATGCTCCTTAAAGTTGAGATTTGTGATAGACCTAGACAGTATGCTGCAGGAATCAATGCTGCATTGAAAATTGTCTGCTCCTGTAAAGGATGATCTTGCTGTAATGAGTTCCACAGTGCTAAAGAGTAGTGGTGGACAGTAATCATCGTTTTAGAATTATAGGCATTTTTTTATATATATATGTATATATATCTGAGTTTAGATAACATGAATCCCATGAAGATGTGATTCAGGAACTGTGTGATAGTCTATGGAGGGTAACTGTGCTGAAGGGCCGTAATTCCCTTTGGTTGTTCTGAGCATACTTCTGGAGCCTCTGCAGGCTCCCCTCCTTTTCCGAGCATTTATGTGGAAAATTGTAGGCTCAGAAACCACTTAGGCACAGCCAGCTGAAAATGCCCCTTTTTGGGTGCTAGCAGGTTACAATCAATACCTCATGTTCTTAGACTCTTGTCTCCAGTGCGATTTTGCTGAACAAAAGTTTAATTGACCTAAAAGAGAAACTTAACTGATTTTCAAAGCCATCAGTGCACCTAGCAAAATAAACATTCTGTAAGGCAACTTCCATGTTATTTCTATGTTGACTTTCTGTTTTTTTCCCCTGCCAAACAGCCACCTCTTAGAGCAGAAGGCAAAACCACCGTGTTGGAGTCTACTCTGCTCTTAATATTTCCTAATAAAACAGCATTCTAAAATGAAAAGGAATTTTTCTAAGAAGTGTGTGTGGGTAAATGATGGAGAGTCTTGTTTCGTGCAGATCCAAGAATAATTTTTCCACTGTTCAGGATGCTTGGCTATTTAGTCTGCATCATAGGCATGGGACCTTTATCAATCAAAGAGCCACTTTGTCATTAAATGGAATCTGTGAGTCGCAGTGAGATTAAACTCCATGTAGAATCTGTGGAATAAGGGTCTGATTCTCAGTTACACTAAGGCTCCTTTGTGCACCTACAGTGGCATAAGGCCCCCAAGACTTTATTTTGTATCAGATCTTTCATAAAATCTATTCACCCAAAGTGCTTTAGGGTTAAAATTAATTCAGTTAATGAGTTAAATAACTGCCAAGGGAGAGAGAAATTAAGAGTCATGGGCAAGGGGGAAAACAGATGCTTCCAGCTGAGTTTAGAAGAGAGTGTGAATGAGTTGAAGGGGAAAAGAGATGCAAAGAAGATGCACTGATGGGCAAGAGCTGCAGAGGAGAAAGCTCTTATGCCCTGGGGGTCAAATTATATGAAGGAAGGAGGAAGGGCCCTCCTTCTGCAGGAGAATTGCTACCAATGGAAGTTGATTTAACACACATTACAGAAGTAGCAATATAACCTAAGGTTTTCACTTACTGTAGCTAGTTGCTATAAAGTCTGCACAGGCTGTACAAACATTCATCTTTTATCGTTTGTTTATAATGCAATAGAAATTACTCATGGAGTAGATTCCTATTGCATCAGGCATTTTAGGAAAAAAAAGGCAGCCTCTGGCTAGGTCTTTTGACTCCCGGGATCATTTGGGCCAGACAGAACTGTAGCAGTTCAGCTCCAGTAAAGAGAGTATCCTATCGTTAAGTTCTCCCCTGATCTCATCAAAGCAAGGCCTGTGGTAGGGCTGTGTGGATAATCTGCCTCTGGCACGCTATTGCAAACAGCTGAGGAGAGGCTCTTTTCTGAACCCCTGGATTACTTGCCTACCACCTTCAGGATTGGATAGAGCTCTAGTCTCTCTCCAGGTATGATCTGCAAGTATTCTTTCCTGTTCAGCTGGATCTACAGGTAGGGGCGAGGACCATTGTGCTAAAAGGTGCTTCCCTTTATCGGTAGCAATGTACAGCTTGAAATTATGCTTATAAGACAGATTTTGTAGCCAATCTAAACCAAATGGTAACCGGTGTTTGTGTTCTCTCCACATCCACAGACTGGCTCACATCTGTAAAACCTGGAAGAGCGTAGGGTAGTGCACTTTCAGAGCTTGCTATCTTGTATTACTTGACATAAGTGCAGATATTTATTTTCTTCTATTTAAATGTTCTTTTTCTCCTCTCTTTTATCTTCTGACAGTGATTTCTGCAGATAAACTACTTCTTGCAAACTAGAAAGAATCAAATTGAGCATATGTACGTTTTCCATTCCTCTTAATTTTTAAGAAAGAAAATTTCACAATCCCCACGGTAGCAATAATTTTATTTATAGTTCTTATTAACCAGAACCAGAAGAACAAAGCTTAGTTGGGCCCAGAAATATGTGGACAGGCACCTAGAAGAAGCTACAAGATATTTTAATCATGCTTAGCACCACACCTTAAAATTCTACTGGAGGCGGCGGAGTTTATGTATCTCTCTAATCTTACTAATTCGTTGAAACCTTGGAAGTAACTGCTAGGTAGTGTGGCACTGGAAGCACTGTACCAACGGCAACCCAGAACTTGGAATGGACTTATTTAGCTTTTTTCAGAGAGGTGGATAAATTAACTTCTCCTGCATCTACATTCCTCTCTGTCTTTAACAAGCCTGTAATTAATGGTTGTTGGACTCCTCTGGATCTGAATCTATCAATGGCCTAGGCGACAAAGAATATTTCAGCAGATGTTTTTCAAGTGAGCCATTCTTTCCCAATTTTAATAGAACGTCTAACTGCATGCGAGGCAGGACTTTATCTTAAGTGGCTCTGAACCTAAAAGAAACTGCTAAACCAAGCTTTAAACAACTCACAGTTCCTAGCATGGTTAGATTGATGACATTCCTTACACTTTAAGAAGCCTCTGAGGCTCACAAACAGAAGTTTTACATTTAATAGTTTGGATACTAACAGCCTTGATTCATTTCCCTCAATTTTATATCATTGCTCTATCACGGTGCAATTATAGCGCAAGAAGGTGCCATGGAAGCTTGGAGAATAGTAAATGCAGACCTGGCTTTGCTCAGTAGAACTTGTTCAGGGCTTTACAAGAAATTTTCAGACAAACTCATCTGACAAAAGTTGGTTTAAAAAAAAACAAAACCACAAAACCCCAAAACCCCAAGTGCCTTATTTGAGGAATGTAAATAAAACACGTCCTGGATATTCTCTTAACTGGGATATAGTCAGCCTTTGGGTGATGTAAGAGGGAATTTGCCCTCACTTAATGTTCACCCTGTGTGAAGTTTGCTCTTATGTCCCAAGTTATTGGGAGCTCTTTAAATCAAGGCAGTGAGAATGGATAGTGAGAGAGTGAACTGTGAGCTTTATTGATTGTATCTACACAGCATGGAGCTGAAAAAGACCTCCCTTTACATGTGGGTGGGTTCAGTGTAAAAGACAAGGAAGATTCTCCTGAGACACATTTCTTCCAAAGTCCCGCTTAGAAATTTGGTGGAAGGACTCCCAGGACATCGTGTGTTGCAAGTTCTGCTTGAGAAGGTCCTATAAAACAGCTCTGGCTAAGAGAGACATCCACAAGGGTTTTCCTGCAGGCCCTGGAGCTCGAAAAGGCTCATATTTCCATAAATCCTGTTGTGAACCCAGAGGCAGGATTTTGGATTCAACGTGTTGAGTTTGTGCCAGTTTGCCAGGTCTAAAACTAGAACTGGGTGCCTGTTTTGAGGGGAAAGAACAATTAAGATAATTTTTCTAGACTTTATATATTCAGTGCTGATGCACTCCTCTCTCCCATATGCTCGTTTCTTCTCATGCGTGCAAGTCTGGTCTCTGTAGCACGGGGATGAAAATATAAAAGTCTTTAAAACAGGGTCTGCCTCTGGTCTGTTGTTTTTGGATTCTTGTGCATCCCCCTGTTTGATTTGGACATACCTAGAATCACAAAGTGTAAGTCTATGTGAGTTTCTCTGCAAGCCTCATTTTCTTCTCATCTGTGAAACAGGATAGATAATTTCTGCCTTACAGGCATGTAAATTTTAATAGTTTAGTCCCCAGTTCAGCAAAGCACTTGAGCACCATTCAGTTGGAGTAAATGGGATTTTAATTCTGTGATTACATTGTTTGGTGAACTAGGGCCACAATAAAATACTTTGAGATCATTGGAATGAGAGATGTGACAGAAATGTAAGGTGTCATTATCAGTATTTTGCAGTAAAATAAACCACGGTGATATTTTTTCCCTACCTCCAACAAGTAATAGATGGGGTTTGGGTCATCTTAAACATCTATTTTAGATTTGACAAATAGCCTGAGATGCTAGGGAATAATGGTTTGGCTGGTTTGTTTGTTTTGGTTTTTTTTTTAATGCAGTAACTTGGTGGCCTGATGTGCTTTTCTGGACTTTGGGAATGCAGTTTCAGTTCCTTTCTCTAAGTGGTTGAATCCACAGTTCTTCGATACGTGTGTCTGTCAGAGAGTGGCTGTTAGTTTAGGATTAGGAGTTCTTAATCTGTCCTGTTACTGATGCTGTATTTGGCATAAATAGTGTTATAATATAAATAATATCTGTAAATGGCCAAACCCTAAGCATAGAGGATTACACTAGTCTAGCTCTTTGTCTCAGTGGCTAAAGTATTTTCTGTGTTCTCCAACTGTAATGTTCACAGCTGGCATGTTTCTAACACCAGAGCCGCCAGATGCAGAGAAGGAGAGTTGTAGGGAGCGGCACACACAGAGGAAGAATACAAGAGATCCCCAGAAAAGGGAAGGAGGAGGCTGAAAAGGAAAACGCAGTGGCTAGGCAGCTTGTTTATATCACCTCAGAGAGTTGATTGCATGCTTATCACACACAGCACAAGGCTCAGTTGTCTAGACAATCGTCTAATTGTCTTTACTCAGTAAGTAGCAGCCCTGGTGACATTCCAGACCTTGACCTCTGCCCTGTCCAGCGCCAAAAAAGTGCCGTTAGGAATCATGTAACACTGGGTATTAAAGATTGTTGGAAAAGGCCATGAGGTCAACCTACTGAGGAGTTTTAGCAACAATGCTGAATATCGCCGACTCTCTCTCCTTCCTCTCTTCCTCTTGAGACCTGGGCTTATTGTATGAGAGTGTTAGTATCGTTCCTGTGCTTAAACTAAGAGACAAGGCTGTGCTAGAACCACTGGGGGCTGTGCTGGGAAGGAAGAATGTACAAAGTCTAAGACTGCTGAGGCATACCATCCTTCTTCTTTTTAAAGAGCTTGGGCAATCCTTGGTCAAGAAATGTGCTTCTAAATATTCTAATTGGACACTGTGGCTTGGGATGTCAGAGACTAAGTCTGCCAAGAGGCTGCTAGCTAGAGCAACAGGGTTATATGCATTATAGCACTATAAATAACAACAATGGTTCAGGGATTTAGGAGGCAGGAATCAGAGTGCCAGCCACTGCTGAAAATCTGTACAAACCTGCTCAGGGGATGGTGAGGCAAAAGGCTAAAAAAGTTTGTGATTGCACTAGGAAATGTCTGGGCTTTCAGAACATTCTCTGTATTCAAATCCCTTGTCTCCAAAAGGCACCCTGTGTATAACCTATCCTATATGAGAATCCCTTCTGCACACCCTAGTCCACGTAGCTGCCATTGGAAATGCAGTTTCTTGGCACGTTGGAAGATGAGGCCCTGAGCTTATAAATTGAGGGTCCAGTTCAGGGAGATAATTAAGCATATTGACAGTTTCAACTAGACCTCACATTAGAGATGTCCTGAAATACATTCTCAAGTTAGACTGAAAATCTGTTGTTTAATAACAGCTATTCTTATCTTGATTTTCTATGAAGTATTCAAGTTAAGTCTTTTTTTTTTTTTTTAAATAATGAGAAATGAGTTTGTTTGGGCTTTTAAAGGAAGTAAATGTATAGAAATTCTTAGTGAACTCTTCAACTGGTGTAAACTGAGGTAACTATTAAAATCAGTGGAGCTATGCCAGTTTACATCAGTTAAAGATCTGACTTTCTATTCCCAGGCATGTTAAAGGTGTTACTGCGCAAATGACTGCAAAAATTATTGCTGAAAGGTTTTACGCTCAAAGGCAGATCAGGTATCTGGTCCAGGGAGGGTACATCCATTGCTGCAGAAGGAAATAAAGGAGAGAAAATTGTGAAGTGTTAACTGATATTTTTAGAAGCTTTATAATGACAGGTCACATTCCCAAGGACTATAAAGTGGCAAATCTAACACCAATTATTCAAGAGGGGCAAAAAGATACAGCAAGCAATTACGGTTTAACACCGGTTGTGGGAAAAATATTAGAAACCATTTTATGGGGTTTGGGGAGTGAACAGCTTGAAAAGTGTAATTTGATTAGAGATGGCCAATGTGGGTTTTTGATGTGGGTTTTAACTAACTTAGGATTCTTCAAAGGTATTGCTGCCATGGGAGGTAATGGATCTTGATTGGATGGTGTGTACTTGCGCTACGTTTTTGAAGTGGCAAACTGGGATGCAACTACAGAGCTCCTCTTAATTTCATTGAGCTGTGCTGCTGAACCTATTTGAAATGTGTTTAAATGAGGGGAATGATGAATCCTCTTAGCCAGGCAGGGGGGTGAAAGCCAGATTTTGTTTGAAGAAGCAAAATGAAGTGCATTTCTTTTTGCCTTCTCCTTCCTGAAAGTCTTAAAAGACCATCACACGGGAAAAAAATGGAAATCGGACCAGCTGGACTCCCATGCCAAGCTCTGTCACCTCGGGGAAGCTACTCCAGGAAAGGTTCTCTCAAATGGACTTTTCTAGGTGCCTGACTGCAATTCAGATGCTTTCTTGAGGTCATACATAGATCAGAGCAGTATAACTGTATCAGTGGGGCTTTGCCTGGGCACACAAATCCTCTGTGTGAATCCGTTTGAAAATAAAATGCTGATGGTACTTGTGTTGCCTTTTTAAATTGCAGGCTGCAGCTCAGGGAATGTCTCGTGTGGATTCCACTCTTGCCTTGGCCACTGAGCCTGTGAATCTGGCCAGGTCTCTTTCCTCTGCACTCTTGTTCCCTCTCAGACCTTCTCTGTAATAAACAGGGGGTTGGAACAGCCTCCTGCCACGTGATGTACAGGAGCTAGCACAAGGTGTCCCTGGTCTCAAAGTCCCCAAGGCTTCTTGATGCTATTGGATAAACCCCCTAATATTAATGATAAAAATAGCTTTCAACAAAGAAACAGAGATAGGATTATACTCCTGAACTACCAAAAAGCAACTTCGGATCTGGTACAAGATTTATTTGCCTTTTTTAAAAAAAAATATATATTTCAGAAGAGATTTGCTGATAATTACAGGGATAAGGCCAGAAGTTAGGTTACTAAACTGTGTCTTGGGCTAAATAATTAACTGGAATTTTTTTTCTTTTCCCAAAGTATCAAACATCATAACTACCATTTGTTTAGCACTTCTGAATTCAGGCTTTTTGGGCACGATGCTTCAAAAGTACTTGCAGGATTTTAAGTTTTGTAGGTGCTCTTGAGAATTTCTCTTTCCAGTATTGTCTTGTGTATTTATGGGAATTGTCTATATTTTAGCTTATTTTTTCTGAAAGCAGAGGACATACTGAGCAAGGAGGTAGCAGTGCCACCCCCTTTAGAAGGGCTTGAGTCTGTTTGAGGCCAGTAAATGGGGAATATACTTTTAATGCAGACAAATATAAAATGCTAAGCCTTGGGGGCAACGCACCAAATGTGAGAGAACACGTTAAATGGATGAGCCATGCAGCATACTATCAGGAAGGGGATTTAGGGGCTGTGGTAGAACAGTCCTTCAAGCCACCATGCCGTCGTATTGCTGCAGACGAAAAAGAAGTAGCATAGTGTAAAGCATCAATAGGAAGGAGAAAAATTAAATGGACGATCATTTCATTGTTCCATTTCTTTGGTGAGGCTTCAAAAATATGCTTGCTTCCTCCTAGGGAGCAAAGCATTTGCTCTATTTGGGGGACTCGGACAGGCAACAGAGTGCTGATTCCTTGGCTTTTCCTGGTATTTGTAACTGAGGACAGCCTGGTGCAGGTGACGTTATTTCCCCTCAGGAAACAGAGGCCAGAGGCCTTCTGTAGACAAATGGAAGTGTTCAGAATTACTAAAGGGCCTGAAATGGTGGAAGTAATAAGAAAAGTGGAACTGAATGCTTGAGGGTCGGGCTTCAGCTGGAGTCAGCTGGCACGGTGCCACCGCCGGCACTGACCGAGAGCCAGGACCCGAACCGACAGTCAGAAACGGCCTTTGGTCCTTTGCTCCCAGCCCCTGTACCACAGTAACACCTTGGTGTGCAAAGACTTTCAACTGCTGTAAAATGGGTTATGGACGAAGTAACACGGCTCCTGTGTCTACTAGCCAGTAATTAACATACTGTTAACATCTCTTAACATGCGACTCTGCAATTTCGCTCAGGGACATGGTTTAGTGGGCATGGTGGTGTGGGGTTGACGGTTGGACTCGATGATCTTAGAGGTCTTTTCCAAACTTAATGATTCTATGATTCAGATTTCCCATTGAAATGTAATGAATGTATTTCCTGCAACGCCAGAAAGCGCCCTGCCTATTGTGCATGGTAGACATCCAATACGTGTCCTAAGAAAGGGATGGCACTAGTGTGTAATGAGAGTCTGTAGGACTTGTCCCACTTAATGAGGTTATTCCAAGATAAAGGTCTTTAAATTTCAAGTGATGAAAGAGGAATCCTAATTCCTGAAAACAAAAGAGCTAACACAAAATGGAGGGAAAGCTGGAGAAAGCAATGGGGAATCAATACAACTGCTATGGACTTGATCGCTTCTGTGGGTCAAGTCAGTTAACCTTGGTTTTTTTCTTTATGCTGCTATCTGTTCACAAGGAATAATAAGTAGTCATCTTTTTACAAAAATGCCTTGTGGTGCTTCAGTGATAGATGCCACGTTAGGTATGGAACTATTAATGAGGTTCAGAACAAATAGGGAAACGGAATTAAGCCTTGGCTCTCCTCTCTGTGCATGCAAACTGATTTTTGCCTCCACGGCTAATCAGCCTGCCCTTAAGTATCTCCAATGATAGGTGGTGCTTTTGAGTTCAAAAATTGAATTCTAGTATTTGAAATGTGTTTATTATTTTTAAAATAGGTTAATGTTGTCTGGGTGGATTCTAATGTAAGATTTGTTGCTTGTATATATTCTACTCTCCTTAAGGTAAGGTCTTTGCCTGGACGTGATTTAGCCAATCCCTACACCAAGGAATTTGTAATGGAACAGATGGGATGGTTACAAGGGGACAAAGGGAAACTGAGGCACGCAGAGCAGGGAGAGTTAACCTGTCACATGGAACAGGTCTTTTGGCGGGGGCCAGCAAACAGTCTTGGTCCCACACTGACAGTGTGTTAGGCTGTATGCTATCTGCTGGATCAAAAATTTAATTCTTTGTTATGCAGAGATACCCATTTTGGGAGGGAATAACTGGAATATTGGAACCAGAATCCACAGATTCCATCTTCTAACTCAAGAGGCTTCTTCAGCTCAGTTGTAAACTCTTTGGGGCCAGTGATTGCCTTCTGATTTTTGTGATTGTAAACGCCTTAACACAATGGAGTCATGGTCCGTGACTGGCTTCCCTAGGTGCTGCTTCAGTACAAATAATAATAATTACACTAAATTGCCCTGTCCTGCAAGGAAATGGTTGGGAAATGTTGAGCGACCGTGTGCTTATGTTATTGTAAAAACAGAAATGTTTACTCATTATATTTAAATAGGTTTGGATCATTGTGGATGAAAGTGAAACAAGATACAAGCCTGCAATGACATGCATAAATACATAGTTAAGTATATTTCCTTTCCATATGGAGAGGATTAGCTTCCTTGCCTCAGCAGGGAGTTGCTTTATTTGGTGTCTGCTTTGGTGTCCCTTTCTTTTTGACAGCTTACAGAGGTACACTGAAAGGGAATTTCACTCACTGGCTAATGAATGTTGGAATAAGGACTTTGAGGGCATGTGGAAAAGAATAAGTGATTACCTCAGAAAACAGAAGTTTCGGAACCTTAAGGGCTGTCCTATTATCCTGACTTCTCTTTTTGACCTTAAGTGGGCCCTATGGGATGATATTGCCCACCTTACCAAGACTTATTGCTTAGTCATAAAAGGAGACAGAGGGAGAGAGAGAGATGTGTCTAGTAAATGCTGAAGTGTCAGCAAAAGCTCCTTAACTCGGGTTTCATAACTTGAGAAATATTTTATCACCCTTGTGAGCCAAACCTCTGAAAAATCAATAGAACTGGAGAGTTGCCTGTATTGATCTGAAAGGCTGAGTTGTATTGAAATATTCATGGCAGTATGTGTGTGTGTTTGTCTGTGTGGTTCGGGGACTAAGACGTAGGTAGCTTTCAGAGAGGGCAACATTCTCATTTTTCATTTAAACTAGATTAAGACTATTAGGTGACTTGCAAAGCATATACTTAAAAGGGAATGAATTTGTTTGTCTTACAACAAGGCTTCTGACAGTTAGAGAGAAATGCATTCTCATTATTATTATTTTTCTTAAATGACAAACTGTTGGGAGGAAGAAGTCAAGGAGATCTGATAAAATTAGCACCACATCCTCTTGGGGATCTCTGGGCCTGCTTTGTTTGCAAAGCCAATTTGGACACTGCGTCTTTGATCTTCACTCTCAGTATTTGAGCAGGCATGTTTAGTATCACTCATTTCACAGGAGATTTGGGATTCAAGTTTCTTCAACAATCTAAAAAGCAGTACATTAGAAGGGGAATTGTCTGCCAGTCATCTTAGAATCTCAATACCCTTGATGCTAATTTGATGTGATGAATTTCACCAGATGTGTCTACCTGAACGATGTTTTATGCCCAAGAGGTTTGTGCTACTGTAGAGTATTAAACTTGGCTCTTCCCCCCGTCCCTCCCCTCCCTTTTTCTTCCAAGAGCAATTGAATGAAAAGCATCCATAATTTTGATCTGCATATAGGTGTGACACGTTACAAATATTTGGAAGGAAGAGAGTGTGTCAGGCAGGATTCATGCAAAGAGTAGAACAGAACCGTGAAGAAAAGCACTGCCAATAATGCTTCAAAAATATTTTAAGAAGCTGATGCTTCTATATAGGCTAATAGATGAATATATTCACTCAAATTCTAAGACCTGCCTTTTTACTTTTTACTGCTTTCCTACAGTACCTTTGTCACTTCTAGGGCATAGGTTCAAGACTCTGCTCATCCCACAGACTGGGATCTACTGGGCTTTAGGCGAATCACTTAGGGGCATCATACTTCAAGGCATTCAGGTGTTCAAGTGTCATCGATTTTCGTGTGTGTCTTAGTGCATCAGAGCCATTTCTGTAAAACCACAGCAAGCAAACACCACCACGCTGCCCTGCCTTGCTGAACCTGAACGCTTGTGAGGATTCAACAACTGGGAGATATTCAGTGGCTCTGGTCATGTAAGTTCTTCAGACAGATCCATAATTATGGATGTAAAGGGAAAGGCTGAGTAAAGAAAGAAGAAATGGAGAAAAGGTAACAATTATTCTTTAAGAAAAAGTACTGGCCATATAGGCTGCCAGTGGGCTGAAAATACTATTATGGGAATAGGCACCTCCATAATCTTTACAACAAGAGACATGTAATGCAGACTGTCGAGGGTTTGTGCTGTGTGGTTATGGACTCCAGATCTTACACGACAGGGAAAATAAGGGCAATTAGGACTGACTTCTCTCGCAACTCTCCGTCATGTGTAAATTCACCCACGGTTAAAAATAGGTATATGAAATAAACACAACCACCCTTGAGAGGCATTACTTCAATCAGCGGCTCAAACTGAGCAGAAAACCAGGCTTTGTGCATCTGAGATTTGCTAGTATTGCTGAAGAGAAAGGGAGCGGCCCGTTCCCTCAGTCCATGGAAGTTGCATGTCCCCAGGGAATGGACTGTGAAGCTACCTGGTGTTGGGTTAGGATCTATGTTACCAGCATTTGCTTCCCTCACCCCCTTTTCAGCGGCTCAAAGCAGGCAGAAAACCAGGCTTTGTGCATCTGAGATTTGCTAGTATTGCTGAAGAGGGAGCGGCCCGTTCCCTCAGTCCATGGAAGTTGCATGTCCCCAGGGAATGGACTGTGACTACCTGGTGACCCCTTTTAAAAAATAATAATTAAAAAAAAAAAAATCAGAAATGTTGCTGCTGAATGGAGCTTACTAGGAAAGGGAACCTCTAAACTGTATGGCCAAATATCTCGGAGGCAACGATTGCAGAACTTGGCATATGGTTACAAACTGCACAGCGCCTTGTGTGCCAGTTGTATGTAAATACCAACTGCTGTTTGAACCATAGTCAGCGACGCTGCGTGCGTGCAGGCACGCTGGCGTTCTTGAGGTGCCAGAGAGCTGGCCCATGTGACACAAGGTTCCATTTAGTTAGTCTGGGAGGGCATCATTTTGTTGCATGAATCTCGTTTTTACCCATGTTACTTTTATAAAGCTTTCCTGTAGTAAGTAAAATGAAAGGAGGAAAACCCCATCCTTGCCATCCTTTATTTATTTGCATTCCTCAGTGGCAAAGTAAACTGAATGTTTAAGCAACTGACATCAAAGATTTGGTTTCTCTGAAGCTAAAAAGCCTATTAATCACAATTTTAAAGTGTTCTTTAATTACCCTGTAATAAAATGACACGCGCAGAGCGGGAGGAAAAATTGTATACTTTTAGAGTTCCTCATGCTTGTTTGTGTTTCAAATCTCACCGGAAATCCTTGTTGATCCCTCTTGCTTCTGCTGCTTAATTCTATTCTACCGCAGCTATTGTTTATCGTTTAGCTATGTTAACGGCATACGGTGCAATTCTGAGGCAGGGAAAAAGTGTGCAGGGAGAGCAGGCCTGGTTTCTAAGCTGGTTTCTGGGGGATATCATAGCAATGGAAACTTCCTCGTCTGAGAGGATTAGGAGGCTCTGAAGTGCAGAGGTTATTTGGGGGTTGAAGGCAGTGGTGGTGCTGAACCATTTGCTCAGCAAGTGTTGTGTTTAAGCGACAGGGACCATTCCCATGTTGTAAGTTTGGTGTGGGCCTTGGTGCATCAGGACTTTGAGTCTGTGTTGTGTCCTGGGAGAAGAGGACCTTGAATCCCTCTCCAAATAGCAAACTGGGAGAGGAGGAACCAGTAGATGGTGCTCACGATTACACAGCACCGGCCTGAGTTGGGGAGGACCAAGGCAGCTCCTTCCAGTCTTCACATGTCTGGGTTTCACCCTTGAAAATGGCCTCTTGATATAAGCATTGAAACAAGGAAATAAGCAAGAGACACAAAAGTGGTTTTGGTTAACACTTCAAGGGATGTGAGCTGTCAAAACAAGAGAGCTATAAGGAAAAAGACAAGGTAGCTCCTTGTTAAAAACCTCTTTGTAAAACTATCGCTTTTGTAAAGGAAGGAGAATGAAAAACAAAATCAGGGTGGACACCCAGCTCCTCCTTTTACATTACGAGATGGGTGTTCGGGGCCGTGGTGGTAGAGAAAAGCTTGGAAACAGGAAGCAAATCCAAAGGACAACAAAATCATAGGCCTTACCAAAAATAAAAGTCCCACAATGTTTAATAAAACTTTCCAGGTCCTTGAAACCCTCTGCGAGTTGTTAATACTGGGGATTATTCATAAAACTGGGACCATCAATTGCCAGCATGGAAGACGACTACACAGATGTGAACCCTGTCTCTTTGAGCAGTATTAATGACGACTCCTCTCACTGGAAGGAGAAATGACTGGTAGCTGTAGGTGGAGGATGCCACAACCCCATCTTCTGCACGCAGCTGATCTAGGCTGGTACGTTTTGGGTCTGAATTCGCTGCTATTGCGAAACTCAGCCAAGTGGGTAACGTTGGGAGTTGATCTGTTTTCAGACCCAGACAGTTGTTAATGAAACAGTTGCTGTTTTGTTGACAGAACATTAATTACTTGATCTTAGGACTTGGTAATTGCACGGGCCCCCTCTGTATACATCACTAATTACATTAGCAATTATATGGCATTTTAAAGACAAAGAAATGACTACAGCAATTGCAGTGTCAGAGGGACCCTGCTGGTAAATTTCAATCAAGTTCCTGCAATCTCAGTGAAGTGTTGAGAAAGTCCTTCTCCATCTGAATCCTCCAGAAATGTCAGTCTGTTACCGTATATTGCTGCAGCCGCTTAAAGCAAACAGTCTTGAGAAAAGTAGGGGTGCTTGAATTTCTCATCAAGCTTAGTTACAGTCTCAAAATTGATTTGAAGCATTCTCAAAAGCCTACTTGCTACTGGAAATATTTCTTTATACTGTCAGCTCTATTAATCCTAGAAATAATTGAGTCCTATCTTAGAAAACCATGACTTAGATTAAAAATAATCACAATTGTAAACATCCTCGTCAATGCCTCTCTGAAAAGCTGCATTGTATTTTTAAGGATCTTCCTTTGCAAATTAATAGGCCAGAAAGCTACTTAAGAAGCTAAAATTCCTCCAGAAGTTTGGAGATTTGCAAGAGACCTTCAAAATCGGAGTAACTGCAGGCATGAGAACTGGCAATAAAGCGCGTTTGTAAAGTCACCGTTATTTTGAAATATGACAGAATGTCTAGAGGGTCTTTTGTTCCGACAAAAAGCTGTAAAACCCCTTAATTTAAGTAAGCAGCACCCTTACAGTAGGCAAATAATGTACAGAAGGACATACTTCAGTTACCGCTGCCGTTTCCTTTTCCTGTCCCACCTCCCTGTGCTTTCTGTCTTCTAATACAACTAGAGCGCCTTAACTTGGAAAGCGACTGTAACTTCTTTGGGTCAGCTGTCTCCACTACTTGTTTATACGTCGCCCTCCGTGGTGGGTACAGATTTTGAAGCCCTCACGCCATTGTAGTGTAAGTGAAGTGATCTGTGCACGTCTGGGTGCTGTGCTAGGATGAACGTGAGCATAAAAGAAATCCAATGCTTGTATTTTTTTTTTCATTTATTTTGTAGCTGTGCTTCTGGTTTGCAGGCCAGAGGGCAAAGTAATCTTATGGCCAGATCTATAGATGGCATAAATTGGTACACCTCCACTGACTCAGGTTTACAATAGCTGAGGATCTGGCCCATGTCTTGCCAAGTTTAGAGCTTGTGAACAGGCAGAGATGGTAGCATTACCAACAGACAATCTCTTGCGCTTGTGCTAGCTAGTTATTCCCCCGTCGCACTCTCCCCTCCCTTTTCACTGTTCCTCAAGTGCTGTTGCTATATGCAGTTTCTGACCAATTCTACCCAGAATCACACTCATTAAAACTTTGATCCGGTATTAAGTAAGGTAGGTTTGAAGCTGCCACTGATTTTAGTGGTGCCAAGATCGCAGCTAACGCCTTGTTGCAGAGACGGTTACTAACTTGCATTCAAAACTGGGTAGCGACAGCCTCTATGTCCACACTGGATGGAGTTTGAGAATAGAGACAAAAATGAACCAGGGTGAGCTTCCCCAGGTACACGTGCTATAAATCTTGCAGAAGACTAACAAGAAAATAGCGTGTTCCATCCACGGCCCCCCCCAGGAAAAGGAACTGGCAATGGACAGGCTTGTGTTTTGTCATTCCCGTGTCTTTTTCTGTTATTGTTGTAACCGCGCAAACACAAAGGAAGCAGGACAGCAGATCTGATTTCCCCTGCCCCCCTCCCCTCGTAGTGCTTCCCCCAGCCACCTTCTGTTGCCTCCATGGGACAGTATTTTGGTGCCTTCCACTTCGGGAGGGGGAAGTGTTGGGTTTCCTACTTCCCCTTATCTACACCGATTTTGCTCAACGCTGTCTCTGTCATGGCTGCTCTGTCTGCACCCTCTGCTACGGCCACCAGCTGTCTGTTTAATCCAGTCCTGCAAGCCGAGTTAATGAGACATTCCTCCTTAAATAACCTGGTACGATTAAAGCCTCAGATCTTTGCACCTCAACAGCTGTGTGTTGTCACCGAGATAAATATTTTAACTGGTCTGGCAATTCCCTAGCTGCCCTGTGTAAGTGGTTGAATGAGTGGCTATTGTTTCACCATCTATTAAAGTGAAATTCAAGTTCTTGCAAAACAGCCATCTAGAAAAGACCTGTAAAGTAAAGAAGGATGCTGGGAGAGAATCTGCTTTTCTAGAAGGCCTTTCTTAACCAGGGCATCGTGCAGATGGCAACATGGCCGTGCCCGACTGTAATTGTCTGCTCCCTAGGCGAAGACTAACGGGGCTTTCACTGAACACTCATAGGAGATGTTCCGTTTATCGCTACTATTAAGAGAAATGTTCCTTCGGTGTTCTTGATCCTGTACGAGTTAACGGCTATGCGAATACCCTGCATCTGGAAAAGGACCGCTTTCTATGTTTGATGTGACAAATGTCATTAAATTCTTCCCAGAGCATGGCAGCAATCTTACAAAGGAAGGCTGAACAATTTGATCTTCGTGTAAAACTTGGCAAATTAAGGATTTAAGAAGGTCGTAGATTTCTAGCCTTTATTGGTCTTAACGTGGGCCAAGAAAAATCTTTTCACACTGGCTTTTAAGAATTGGGCAAGACTGAGAATAAAATAGGTTCAGCATGACAATGTAACTGACCCAAGAGATTTTTCTGTTTTTTAATAGCGATTCCCTTTCAGTACAGATAGTCTTTGATGATACCATCTAAGCTACTTGGGGTTGGAGGGAGCTGTTTGCATGCTTTTTTTGAATTTAGGAGTTAATGTTTTTTCTGAAACTCTCTTGCTGGGGTACTTCATGCATCTCCTTCCCTCAGCATTTTATTTGGAATTTGCTCAGACTACAGGACAGCGCTGAAGGTGAGGGTGATAACGTATCACAGGCACGTGCTGTTATTTGTACATCGTCAAGTCCTTAACAGAGGTAACAAATCAGTAGTGGAACACACTACTAGATCTCCCTCCAGGCTTTCATCTGCACAATAAACTTCCTCGTTGAATATAACAGTAGGTCACTGTTAAAGACTAAGAATCTCTTTCAAAGTAACTGTTAGTTTTATCACTAAAATTGTCACTTAATACACTGCTGGGATTTCTTAAGGGGAAAAAAAAGCTGAATCAGGTTTTAAGTAGAATGGGCCTCTGTTCAAGATGAGACGAAGGGTATTTCACTAGGACAGTGGACAACTTTGGTTTCACTGTTGGGAAGAAGGTCATCTACTAATTGCGTGTTATCCCTGAATGAGTCATTTTAGCAGATTACCAAAAAAACCTGTTTTCTTCTCAGCTTTTGGTTGCTAGTGCCTGTGTTTTCAGATGGTTTCACTGACATCTGGCAGCAGGTTAAACGCTGACTCATATTCTGTCTTCTGTTAGTCAAAAAATGTCAGTAAAAATGGCTTTCATCATCAAAGAAAATTTTCATTTGTTTGAACCTTTCCAGTGATTTTCACACAAGAAAACGGAATATTCCTGGCTTAGATAGTCAGTTACCATTTTCCGAGACACTTTTCAGCACTCCGGTTTATTTTTTTCTGATAAAATAAAACTAATTTCCCTTTGTGATCAGTGCTCTTACAAAGAGAACAGAAATTCCCCATCTTACATATGCTTGACCTGGGCTTTGGCAGCCAGCGTATCTTACTCTTCCTGAAGAACAGGCAGAATGGAGTGCGGGTGGAGCAAGGTCTCCGCCACTCAGACTCGTTTACTGGTCAGAGCACTGGAGCTGCAAAGAAGCCTATTTATGCATCCCAGTGACTAAAACGTGCTCTCTGCTGCAAGAGGGACTAGACATACTTCAGACTTTTTTCCTTAGGAGCCAATGTGACTCATCTCTGCAGCGTAAGCGCCGTCATGTGCTCAGAGTTGTGCACAAAGACAGTGCCTAAGACAGGAGCAAGGAACAACCCCAAATTTAGTTCAGCAGTCAGAGTCCAAGAACAGGCCAGCGTCAGTCAGTCCGAGTTTTGGGTTTTGATTTTGTGCTTTGACCAATTGTACACTACTAACAAAAAGGGGAGGTTTCCAAAACGGAAGCTACAGCTACCCTACCTTTTGACTCCTTTCCTCCCCCAAAAAGGACAAAATTCTCACAAAGGTGTTGTCCACTTTGTTAATCGGCCATAATAAAGGAACGGTCGGTCAGAAGAGACCGTTACTGTCCTATTCTGTGACCCGCATAACCTCCGTCTGGCTCTACCAAATTGTGGATGGACGTCTTACAGACAAACGTGAAGGCTTGATTTGAAAAACTGTCACATAGCATATAATTACCCCTTTTTGAAAGTGTAATTGCTGTAAGAGTACCTTGAGTGACCCATAAAGATGATGAAAAATAAAGCAAATTGAATACTCTGAAATTAAGATAATTCCCCCCCTTGTTTACAGTACAAAAATTTTATTTTTTTGTTAGGATAATTTAAAGTTTAAAACTGAAGTAGACATATTCATTTTACAAACAAGATATTCTTCCATAAGTAGGACCATTAAAAACAGTAAACAAAAAAAGCTATCTTTACAAAAGCTCTGTGCATAGCAACTTCATACCGTATATAACTGACAAAGCAAAAACCCAAAAAAACAACCAGCCAACCCCAAACCAACCCCAAAACTATACAGTAGAGAGAAATGAGGCCTTAATTTACAGAAGGGAGAAAACGGTCTTCAAAAACCATGCATATTGGAAGTGTGCAAAGAAATAGGGAGAGTAAGATGCTATACCGAGATAAATAATGAAATAAAACATACTCTTTCAAAGTTATGATAAAATTTGTAGTTACCTATCGCAACACTTTCATCTTTCTAGTGGCAAAAAGGAAAGCTGTTGGGGAATATTGAACAGCATAACTAAAAGAGGACAGATTTGCTTATTACATTGAAAAAATCCTCACACATAAATTTTTACATGACTTCTTTTCCTTTTTGTTGGGTGTTTTGCCACTGCCAAAGTCCTTCTTTCATGTTCAAGGATTTCTGATTATATTTATTTACACACATTTTTCTTTGTCAAGCTACCAGTAAGTTCTACACTCATCTTGAGTATGATGATTTCCATGCATGAGCAAAATCCATGTTCTAAATCATTCCCATGTTTAATTTTTTTTCATTTGTTTGGCTCAAATCAAACGAGAAAAAATCGTTTTCCATTTTTACATCAACATAGGCAGCTACGTTTGTTTCTCCTCCTATAAGTACCTGAAGGAGCTTTCTAGGGAGGTTTTCTTTTTCATTTGGACTCATGGCTTTCCCACTTGAGCAACTGGATGGAGCTAATAAAAATAACTGAAGCGTGAAAGGAATGTCGAGCATTTTGGAACCTTTTCTCTTTTTAGCCAGTCATTTTTTTCCCTGCATCTTCCCGAGACTTTGGTTGTCCTTTTTATGTGCCTCTGCTGACTAAGCAGTAATAAAAAAGAAGGGTGGACAAGTAACAGACTATTTTTTTCCATGAAATGTCTCAATTTTTTAAATTGGAAACCTTTCTGACTGAGATTTTGTAATGAAAATCTTACTTGTTGAAGAATGTGAGAGGAGTTAAGGTAGCAAGCTGCTGCTCTTCTGCACGTGGTCTAGAAATTCCTATCTATCTGGAATATTTGCTGGGCATAGAATTTTGAGTCTAAGCAGAGATGATAAAATTTAAAAAGTGCCTGTACAGAGAGAAGGGTGGGGGGGT